>NW_015160210.1:1297886-1322673 GCF_001447785.1 Gekko japonicus
GGGGGAGAGAAAGGACGGGCAGGTGAGCAGGGGACCAGACGACCCCCACCACCCCACATTTCTAACCCTTTCCTAGCTGTCCTGTTCCACTGCATACGGACATGCCGGGGCCATGCCAAGCAGAGGCTCTTCCACTGAGCCACAACCCCTCTTTACAGCTCTCCACGGTCTCAGGCGGAGGTCTTTCCCATCAACTACTGCCTGGTCCTTGTAACTGGAGATGCTGCCGGGGATTGAACCAGGGGCCTTCTGCATGCCAAGCAGAGGCTCTCCTACTGAGCCACAGCCCCTCTTTACAGCTCGCCAGGGTCTCAGGTGGAGGTCTTTCCCATCACCTACTGCCTGGTCCTTGTAACTGGAGATGCTGCCGGGGATTGAACCAGGGGCCTTCTGCATGCCAAGCAGAGGCTCTCCTACTGAGCCACGGCCCCTCTTTACAGCTCTCCACGGTCTCAGGCGGAGGTCTTTCCCATCACCTACTGCCTGGTCCTTGTAACTGGAGATGCTGCCGGGGATTGAACTAGGGATGTGCATTTCGGGATCCCGAACCGAAAAAAAAAGCCGAAAATAACGATTTTCGGCTTTTTTCGGCTTTTGGGATCCCGAATTAGCAATTTATGAGCTTGTCCGAATCCCGAAAAAAATTCCCGAAAAATTCGGGTCCATTATAACCAATGGGGCCATTGAAGTCAATGGCAAAAATCCTCTTGGAACTTTGCGGGGGGCTGGGGGGGAGGGGGTTTGGGGTAGAGGCTCCAAACTTGGAGCGTGCTTACTGGAACCTCTCCCCAACATACCCACCAAGTTTCAAGACGATTGGACCAGGGGGTACAATTTTATGGGCCCCCAAACAGGTTGCCCCCAGATCAGCTTGCTGCAGTTTATTCGCGGTTTGCCGCCGAAATTCGGCGGCAATTCGGCAACATTGTATCCTATGGACCTTGGAGTGGGTAAGCTCCAAACTTGGAGGGTGGTTACTAGAACCTCTCCCCTACATACCCACCAAGTTTCATGAAGATTGGACCAGGGGGTCCAATTCTATGGGCCCCCAAACAGGTTGCCCCCATCCCATTGTTCTCTATGGTGGGAAAAAAATTACGTTTTTCCCCACCATAGAGATCAATGGAGGGATGGGGGCAAACTGTTTCGGACAGCATGTTTGCAAACTTTTGCCAGACCAGCCAGCCCCAGCCACACTGCAGCAGAGAAGAACCATACAAGTGCCCCCCCACAACCTGTGCCGCCAAACTGGGTGCCCAAAACCCCAAAACCAACACAACTTGGCTCAAACCAAAGAATCTCTCTACAGCAGCAGCACTGAGGTAGCATGTCTGTGCATTACCAATGCCAGACAGACAGGCCCAGCAGCAGGACCAGAGCAATCTGCCCCCCCCACAACCTGTGCCAAGGTGCAACCAATCAGTGCCCAGACCAACTTGGTGCAAACCAGAGAATTTCTGCAGACAGCAGCAGCAGCCCACAGACTGAGGGAGCAAGCAAGTGCATGCCAGCCAGGCCCCAGCATTGCAACAGAAGAACAAGAGCAATCTGCCACCTGTGCCAGGCCAGCCAGGTTGCCATGCCAGTCAGTGCCCCAAAACCAGAACTAGGTCAAACCAGAGAATCTCTCCAGACTGCACTGGAGCGGCAGCACACAGGCTGAGGGAGCATGTATGTGCATCGCCAATGCCAATGCCAGCCAGCCAGGCCCAGCAGCAGAACCAGTCCACCACAAGTGTGCCAATGTGCCAGTGCCCAAAAAACCCCAAAAGCAAAACAATCTCTCCCCTCTGCAGTGGCAGCGGCCTACATAGGGGAGCATGTTTGCTAATGGCAGCCATGCCCAGCTGCAGAACCAGAGCAATCTCAACTTCCCCCCAACAACCTCTGTGCCAGTCACCCAACTTACTGGACTCAGTCCAAACCTGAGGATTTCTGCAGTATAAATGAAGGGGGGGGCAGGCAGGGCCTGTGCAAGTGACGTGAGCAATCACTAGGGGTGTGCGTGCGAATCCCCACTCAGCGCACCTGAAGAGAGGCAAAGGGAGGCCAGAGGAACCCAGATGCCCCCAAATTAGAGTGGCTGCCAACTCTCCAGGTGGTGCCCAAAGATTGAGATAGGATGATTCCCAGGTTGGGGAATCATCCAGAGGGGTCCCACGTATGCTACCTCTAGGAAGGTGGCAGCAAGGAAGTAAGATAGCTCCACCCCCACCGGGCAGGGGCAGGCAGGCAAAAACATCCCGAGCCACACAGCGGCTGGCTTGTGGGTCTCCCCGCCCCGTTCCCAGCAATGCAGGAGGTTTTGGGCAAATTGTTGAGAGTGGGGGGTTGGTCAATGGTAACAATCCTTTTTTAGCCTGTGGCCAGTGGCCACCTTTGGATTTCCAAAGCGGAGCGGACTAGTAGTCATCTCTCCTTACAGTCTCTCCTGGCCATGGAGCAGGCGGGCTGGGTGTGGTTGGGGGAGGGGCGTGCAGTGCACAGGTTCTGCTGCTGTCCCCTGCCCTGAACAGGGGACCAAGCCCGACTCCCAAGTTCCCAACTCCTTTTCAGCCTCTCGGCAGCCCACCTTTGGATTTCCAAAGCAGGCTAGGCAAATAGCGCTTCTGGTCATGGAGGAGGGGCCTCTGGGCCTCTGGGGTTGTAAGGGAGACGTCTCTGTGTGAATCTCCTGCATTGCTGGGCACAGAGGTTGATGGGGGGAAGTTGAGATTGCTCTGGTTCTGCAGCTGGGCATGGCTGCGATTAGCAAACATGCTCCCCTATGTAGGCCGCTGCCACTGCAGAGGGGAGAGATTGTTTTGCTTTTGGGGTTTTTTGGGCACTGGCACATTGGCACACTTGTGGTGGACTGGTTCTGCTGCTGGGCCTGGCTGGCTGGCATTGGCATTGGCGATGCACATACATGCTCCCTCAGCCTGTGTGCTGCCGCTCCAGTGCAGTCTGGAGAGATTCTCTGGTTTGACCTAGTTCTGGTTTTGGGGCACTGACTGGCATGGCAACCTGGCTGGCCTGGCACAGGTGGCAGATTGCTCTGGTTCTTCTGCTGCTGGGCCTGGCTGGCTGGCATGCACTTGCTCCCTCAGTCTGTAGTGGCTGCTGCTGCTGTCTGGAGAGATTCTCTGGTTTGACCTAGTTCTGGTTTTGGGGCACTGACTGGCAATTGGCAACCTGGCTGGCCTGGCACAGGTGGCAGATTGCTCTGGTTCTTCTGCTGCTGGGGCCTGGCTGGCATGCACTTGCTCCCTGTAGTGGGCTAGTGGCTGCTGCTGCTGTCTTGAAAGATTCTCTGGTTTGACCTAGTTCTGGTTTTGGGGCACTGACTGGCAATTGGCAACCTGGCTGGCCTGGCACAGGTGGCAGATTGCTCTGGTTGTTTCTTCTGCTGGGCCTGTCTGGCACAATGCACATGCTAGTGCTGCTGCTACTGTAGAGAGATTCTTTGGTTTGAGCTAAGTTGTAGTTTTGGGGTTTTGGGCACCCAGTTTGGTAGCGCAGGTGGGGGGGCACTTGTATGGTTCTGCTGCAGTGTGGCTGGCTGGTCTGGCAATGTACAGTTTGAAATTGCAACACGCAGCACACTCCCCCAAACAGTTTGCCCCCATCCCTCCATTGTTCTCTATGGTGGGAAAAAAATTACATTTTTTCCCACCATAGAGAACAATGGGATGGGGGCAACCTGTTTGGGGGCCCATAGAATTGGACCCCCTGGTCCAATCTTCATGAAACTTGGAGGGTGTGTTGGGGAGAGGTTCTAGTAACCACCCTCCAAGTTTGGAGCCTCCAACTCCAAGGGCCATATGATACAATGTTGCCGAATTGCCGCCGAATTTCGGCGGCAAACCGGGAATAAACTGCAGAAGGCTGATCTGGGGGCAACCTGTTTGGGGGGCCATAGAATTGTACCCCCTTGTCCAATCGCCTTGAAACTTGGTGGGCATGTTGGGAAGAGGTTCCAGTGAGCACCCTCCAAGTTTGGAGCCTCTACCCCAAACCCCCTCCCCCCCAGCCCCCCGCAAAGTTTCAAGAGGATTTTTGCCATTGACTTCAATGGCCCCATTGGTTACAATGGACCCGAATTTTTCGGGATTCCCGAAAATTTTCGGATATCTATGCTTTACCGGTATAGATATTCGGGTTTTTTCGGGTTTCCCGAAAAAATTCGGGTCCAATAAACCCGAATCCGAATTTTACCGAATTTTTTTTTTTTGCACATCCCTAGATTGAACCAGGGGCCTTCTGCATGCCAAGCAGAGGCTCTCCTACTGAGCCACAGCCCCTCTTTACAGCTCTCCAGGGTCTCAGATGGAGGTCTCTCCCATCACCTCCTGCCTGGTCTTTTTTAACTGGAGATACCGGGGATTGAAACTGGGGCCTTATGCATGCGTAACAGAGGCTCTTCCACTGAGCCACAGCCCCTCTTTTGCATCACCTACTAACTGTTTTTTTTTAAAAAAAGACTGGAGATGCTGCAGGGGATTGAACTTGGGACCTACTGCATGGCAAGCAGATGCTTTACCACTGACCCACACCCCCTCTCCGAATCTCTCTAGCTGGAAGTATGGCTCACATCAACAAAATCTGTCAAGAGCTGAGCTAGATGCGAGTCTGGTAGTGCCTTAACAGACCAACAAGGTTATCTGGGTAAAGCCTTTCAAGAATCGGCGCTCCTTTCCTCAGGTATCAGCTTTACCCCCAAAATCTTATTGGCCTCTAAGGTGCTTGCGGACTCGCATCTACCTTTTTTCCTGCATGGCTAACCTCCCCCCCAGAAACTGTCAAGAGCTGCTAACCAAAAAACCGTGCCTGGCTCATTCTGACTCACAAACTCCCAAAGCAGCTCTCCCTCTGCCCGGATGCTCTTACCGGTGAGCAGCGTCCGGGTCTGCTTTGCGGTGGGACCTCTTTGGTTTCAGGGCGGGGTCCCTGTTGCTTCCTGACAGGCGGTCCGAGGCATAGCCGGGCGTCAGCACAGAGCTGCTCAACGATCGCGTCTCCAGCCGGGGAGCGTCGAGTCTGGTTCTGAAAGCACGAGACGGAGAGAGACGGAAGGGGATTAGGCTGTCTGAATAATGCTCCGTGTGTCGGGTCCAGGGAAATTTCTTGCCGAGTGGATGGGCAGTTAATTTTTAAGATGAGAACATCAGAAGACACCTGCTGGGTCAGACCAGTGAGGGCCCATCTAGTTCAGCCTCCCGCCACACACGGTGGCCAACCAGTTCCTCCGGAGGGCCAACAAGAGGGCAGAGAGGCCGAGGCCTTCCCCTGAGAAGAACCTCAGAAGAGCCCTGCTGAATCAGACCAGTGAGGGTCCATCTAGTCCAGCCTCCTGTCTCACACAGGGACCAACCAGTTTTTCTGGAGGGCTAACAACAGGGCAGAGAGGCCGAGGCCTTTCCCTTATAAGAAGAGCCCTGCTGGGTCAGACCAGTGAGGGTCCATCTAGTCCAGCATCCTGCCTCACACAGGGGCCAACCAGTTCCTCTGGAGGGCCAACAACAGGGCAGAGAGGCCGAGGCCTTCCCCTGCTGTTGCATGGAGATCAAGCAGAGGAACACACGACTGTACCATCACCACGAGATCCCCTGTGTGACAGAGTGCTGGACGGAGTGGGCCACTGGCCTGATCTAACATGGCTTCTCTTATGTTCTTACAAACCAACTGGGCTATGGTGCTCCCGCAAAAAAAAACACACCACAATTTTTTTGCTCGGAAATCATGGCAGAACCAGAACAGGGAGGTTGTGGTGCAGAGGGAATGACGACAAAACTTGTGCCAGGGCAGAGTTGGAAGGAGAACTCCAAGTCTCAAGAGAACCCACAGTGGTGTGCGAGGACAGAAAGCCGCGGTTTTTGTTTTTAAAACCAAGGGAAATTTGCCACTGTCCCAGCCAAACGTCTCTTGGCAAGAAGGGCAGCAGTACGGCCTCAAGAGGCTGGTACTGGAGTTCCAATCTGGAGGAGACAAAAGCCCACCACGCCGCGTGCCTGAGGACCACTGGGCAAGACACCTTTCCCACCCCACCACCTGTCTTTTCAAAGCTCTCCTGCGGCTGGCCCTGGAGATGCCAGGGACTAAACTCAGGACCTCTTCCGTGGCTTTAACTTGCTTCAAGTCATTATGGAGGGAGTTTTAGATCAGCAGAAAGGAAAGCACAAAAACCACTGACTAGAGATAACCAATATATGAAATGTGTAATAATAATTCAGTAATACAAAAATATATAATTATATAACAATATTGGCCAAGGTGTAACCAAGATACAGAAAGAGGAAGAAGAAGAACGGAAAGAAGAATAAAGTCCCAAGTATTTTACTGTGTCTGACTCCAGTAGCGTTGTAATATCATAGTCCAATTTGACGTGCAGTTCGTCATGGAGTGGACATTTCAGAAGTTCCATAAGCCATAAAAGGCCATGAGGCTGGAGTCCGGATGCTGGCTGCCGCGTTTTGAGTTGTTCTTATTCCCACAATCCTTCTTGACTGATTATACTGGCCCTGGGCCCTTCGGGGGAGGGCGGGGTATAAGTCTGATTAATAAATAATTAAATAATTAAATAAATAATTGTATGTGCCGTCTACTGAGATTGAGTCCCATTATAGCCCAATGTTTTGGAATAAGAACAACTCAAAACGCGGCAGCCAGCATCCGGACTACGCCTCATGGCCTTTTATGGCTTATGGAACTTCTGAAATGTCCACTCCATGACGAATTACACGTCAAATTGGACTATGATATTACAACGCTACTGGAGTGCGACACAGTAAAATACTTGGGACTTTATTCTTCTTTCCGTTCTTCTTCTTCCTCTTTCTGTATCTTGGTTACACCTTGGCCAATATTGTTATATAATTATATATTTTTGCATAACTGAATTATTATTACACATTTCATATACTGGTGATCTCTAGTCAGGGGTTTTTGTGCTTTGTGCTCTGTTCCGATCCTTGTACACTGGCTCCCCTTCTTTTTTGACTGCCAGCAGAAAGGAAAGGCAATCCCCATTTCTTCCAAGCCAACCACAGAGCACTGCAGAGATAACTCTTGAGTAGGTCGTGAATAGTATTTCCTTTCAGCTCTTTGCAAAGAGGGGTTCCTCCAAGACATTAAGAATCAGTTTGGCTAAAGTAAAACTATGCAAAACCCCCCCCCCCACGAAAAATTCTAAATTACAAAACTTTCAATGGCAGGAAACTGCCGGGCTCACTGTACGCGCCTCCGCTCCAAAAACGCTACATGGTTTTGCCTTAGAAAAGGGAAATCGCTTTGCGATAATCAGCCCCGGTTTAACACAGGCAGCGATCAAGAACGCAAAGCTATTCCTCTTCTTGGAGACACGGGCTCCCGTCTACATCCCTGGCTGGATTTCGGAGCTTACTTCCTAAGGATGATGACCGCTCTCCTCTCCTTGATGTCTTGTGGTCGAATGCAGTGCGTGATTTCATCAGCTGCGTAGCCACTGGGGGGAGAGAGACAAGAAACCGTGAGTCAAGAGGGATCTCAGAACCAGCCAACTTATTCTTTTTTTCCCCAAAAGGCCATTGCTCTTCCAGCTCCTAGAATTCCATCGAATATATCTCGAGACAAGAGCTTTGACTAAACTAAATATGAGCAGTCAGTGTGATGCGGTGGCAAAAAAGGCAAATCCAGTCTTGGGTTGTATCGAAAGGGCCATGGCATCGGAATAGCAGGAGGTCGTAGCCCCTCTGTATACTGCCTCGGTCCGGCCGCAGCTGGAGTAACGTGTGCAGTTCTGGAGGCCTCGCTTCAAAAAGGACGTGGGCAAAATCGAGAGAGTGCAGAAGAGAGCGACAAGAATGATCAGGGGTCTGGGGACTGAGCTCTATGAGGAGAGGATGAGGGCCCTGGGAATGTCCAGTTTGGAGAAGAGGAGATTTGGGGGGGGGACGTGATTGCTCTCTTTAAATATTTGAGAGACTGTCATTTGGAGGAGGGCCAGGAGCTGTTCCAGTTGGCAGCAGAGGAGAGGACCCGAAGCAACGGGTTTAAATTACATGCAGAAAGGTACCGGCTGGATATTAGGAAAAACCTTTTTCACAGTCAGAGTGGCTCAACGGTGGAATCAGCTGCCTCTGGAGGTAGCTCCCCTTCACTGGCAGCTTTCAAGAAGAGGCTGGACGAATATTTGTCAGGGATGCTCTAGGCTGGTCCTGCATTGGGCAGGGGGTTGGACTAGACGGTCTCTATGGCCCCTTCCAACTCTAGGATTCTATGACTCTTGAAGCCTCATACCCCAAAAAACTTGTTGATCTCTAACGGGCTGCCGGACTCCAATCTTGCCCTTCTCCTGCAGACAAACACGGCTACCACCCAAAAATAAACTTCCTGTGTGCGTTCCCTCTGCAGAAATCGGTCTTGACATTGTAACTCGCCCTGATTCATGACAGCATCTATAAGCCAGATGTGACCCACTTTCTTCTTAATGGGCTAGATTCGAGTCCAGTTAGCGCCTCGGAGACCAAGCAGATTCTTTGGGGTATGAGCTCTCATAGAATCATAGAACGTTAGAGTTGGAAGGGACCTTGCAGGTCATCCAGTCCAACCCCCTGCACTCTGCAGGTGCATAGCCGAAAGAGAGCCCTACAACATACCCAAAAGATGGTCGTTCAGTCTCCGCTTGAAAACGTCCAGCGAAGGAGCATCTAACCACCTCCCAAGGCAGACTGTTCCACTGCTCAACCGCGTTAGGAAGCTTCTCCTGATATTTAGCCGGTATCGACTCCCTTGTAATTCCCACCCATTAGATCTAGCCTTGCAATCCGGAGCAAGAGAGAAGAGATCCGCTCCATCTTCTACATGACAGTCCTTCAGATACTTGAAGACTGCAATCGTGTCCCCTCTAAGCCTTCTCTTACCCAGGCTAAACAGACCCAGCTCTTTCAGCCTTTTCCTTTCGAGAGCCAACGCTCCCTTTATCAGTGATGACTAGGAACATAGACTCCCTCAGCCTTTATAAATTAGTCAGAAGATGCAAGGAGTATGACAAAGAAAACTTTTAATCTCGAAAGCTCATACCCTCCAAAAGCACCTGGTCTCAAATCTGGCTGTGCCACTGAATGTACAACACAGCTACAGTTACTGGTCCCCGACGGTTCCCAAAAGGCGATCGCTCCGCGTCACCACCACCTCTGCCACGTGGAGTCCCTTGGGGGTAAAGCAAAGCCCTCAACCACTGGAAGAGCAGCGCAGGACTGAAGTGTTCAGCTCAGAGGACGTACGCCACCGGAGCTTACGCCCCCGTCTCAAGTGCTTGGGGGCTGGGTGTGGAACGCTCCGAACGGGCACGTTCTCATCAAGAAACAGCGTCGGCATGGGGGGAACACAACTTGGAACTCTCAACATAAAGTTGGTTTAATTCCATTTGTTTTGAGATGGAGTGACTCTATAAAAGACGCCACGGTGTTCAGTTTGTAAGGCCTGAGCCAGGTTTGTTAACAACAGGATGTCTTGGAGGGCAGTGATTCATCAGGCTGCCATGAGTCAGAAGGAACCTGACGGAACAGAAGAAGAAGAGGAGGAGGAAGGAGATTGGATTTATACCCTGCTCTTCACTCAGAGCGGCTTACAGTCTCCTTTCCCTTCCCCTCCCCACAACAGACCCCCCGTGAGGGAGGTGGGGCTGAAGGAGCTGTCTCGAGGACTGCTCTCGAGATAACAGCCCTGAGAGAACTTGTGACTGACCCAAGGTCACACCAGCAGCTGCATGTGGAGGAGTGGGGAATCAAACTTGGTTCTCCCAGATTAGAGTCTGCGCTTCTAACCACTACACCAAACGGAGGCACAATTTATTCCCCACCTTTCTCCCCAATGGGAACCTGAGGTGGCTTAAATCATTCCCTTTGATTTAATCCACACAACAACCCGGTGAGGTAGGTTAGGCCGAGAGTGCGCGACAGGCCCAAAGTCACCTGGCAAGCTTCCGTGGCAGGGTGGGCATTCCAACCTGCTTCTTCCAAATCCTAGTCCGACACTAACCACCAAACCACACTGGCTCTCTACATTCTAACATTTGGGTAATCTCTGTGTGTCAAGTGGCATCCAGTCGCAGCTGACTTATGGGGACCCCGTAGGATTTTCTCGAAAAGAGACATTCGGAGGTAGTTTGCCGTTGCCTGCCCCTGCATAGCAACCTTGGACTTCCTGGGTGGCCTCCCATCCAAGTACTAACCAGGGCCGACCCTGCTTAGCTTCTGAGATCTGATGAGGTCAGGCTAGTCTGGCTCATCCAGGTTAGGGCCAGGTGATTTCTGCACTGTTTCTTAAGAAGAAGAAGAAGAGGAGGAGATTGGATTTACACCGCGCCCTTCACTTGGAGTCTCAGAGCGGCTTACAAACTCCTTTTCCTTTCCCTCCCCACTAACAGACACCCTGTGAGGTTAGGTGGGGCAGAGAGAGCTCTTTCAAGGACAGCTCTCGTCAGAACTATGGCTTGCCCAAGGTCACCCAGCAGCTGCAAGTGGAGGAGTGGGGAATCAAACCCGGTTCTCCCAGATTAGAGTCCGCGCGCTGAACCATGACACTGCCTCTGTTCATCTAATGCCGGGAACACCCTGTGGAAGCCATCGCCATGAGTCAGTCGTGACTCGACGACACCTTCTTCAGTGAGCAGAAAGAAAAAGAAATACCGACGCGGACGTTTACAAGGCAGCACTGGCAAGATCAAACAGCAGCAACTCGACTCTCCCCTATTAATGAAACCCCGTTTAACCACTGCGGCTTGTTGTGGGAGTTTGGTATCGTTGGACGCGCGGGTTTGGCACACGCCGGGAGAAGAGATTCCCAGAATCCTCGCAGGATCACCCTTCCCTGGGCCTGGCGTGGCAACTGAAACAGTTGAGATTTTTAGGGCAAACGAGGCTCCAGGGTTTATAGCTGTGGCTCGGTGCCCAGAACTCCAGGCCATCCTGAATGCTTTGCTAATGAAGCTTGCGAAGAGATACAGCAGCATTGGGGTGTGCGTGGGGGGTTAGAGAACGCCGATGGATTTCCTAGATCTCTAGAGAAACACGGCACGACAGCAGTTCATTCCAGAAGGTTTATTCCACTGTTGCAGCTTGCTTGGAATGTCCGTCCTTTGGAAGGATCATTAGGAAGGGAATTGAAAACAGATCGGTCAGTATCATAATGCCCCTGTATAAATCGATGGTGCAACCTCATTTGGAGCACTGTGTGCAGTTCTAGTCACCACACCTCAGATGGGATAGTATAGCTTTGGGAAAAGTGCAGAAAAGGGCAACTAGAATGATAAAAGGGCTGGAACACTTTCCCTGTGAAGAAAGGTTAAAGCGCTTGGGGCTCTTTGGCTTGGAGAGACGATGGCTGAGGGGTGACATGATTGAGGTTTACAAGATTATGCATGGGATAGAGCAGGTATAGAAAGAGGTACTTTTCTCCCTTTCTCACAATACAAGAACTCCTTGTGGGCACTCCATGAAATTGCTGAGCAGTCGGGTTAGAACGGATAAAAGGAAGTCCTTCTTCACCCAAAGAGTGATGAACACCTGGAGGTGGGGGCGGCTACAAGCATGGACAGCTTCAAGAGGGAACTGGATAAACGTATGGAGCAGAGGTCCATCCGTGGCTGTTAGCCACAAGGTATAGATAGGAACTCTCGGTCTGGGGCAAGTGATGCTCTGCATTCTTGGTGCTTGGGAGGGGGGCGGGAACAGTGGGAGGGCTTCTAGTGTCCTGGCCCCACTGCTGGACCTCCTGATGGCACCTGGTATTTTTGGCCACTGTGTGACACAGAGTGCTGGACTGGATGGGCCATTGGCCTGATCCAACATTGGCTTCTCTTATGTTCTTATGTAGCGTCGAGTCCACCAGAGTTCTGTCCCTGGGTAAAAAGGCCCCTTTATTCTCCAAGTAGTTCTGGGGTGTAATAGAGAACACAGGTTGTTTTTGTTTCGTTCCCCCACTACTTAACTGCTAGGTAATAATTTCAGTCATTCTTGCTGTACCGTTTTATTTATTTCCTTCATTTATACCCTCCCGTGCTCTCCAGCAGAGACCCAAAGCAAGCTTACGTTGCTTTCCTCTCCTCTTTTTTTCAACCCTTTACAACAACCTGGTGAGGTGGCTGCGGTTCAGAGAGTGTGAACTTCCATGGCAGAGTTGGGGGGGGGGGTCCCGAACTTGAGTCTCCCAGATCCGAGCCTGACCCACTAACCACTGCAAGTTCCGGCTTGTAGTGCCAGTTTGGTGTCGTGGTTAAGAGTGGTGGACTCTAATCTGGGAGAATCGGGTTTGATTCCCCACTCCTCCTCCACATGCAGCCAGCTGGGTGACCTTGGGACAGTCGCAGCTCTCTCACAACTCTCTCAGCCCCACCTGCCTCACAGGGTGTCTGTTGTGGGGAGAGGAAGGGAAGGTGACCATAAGCTGCTCTGAGACTCCTTTGAGTAGTGAAGGGCAGGGTAGAAAACCAACTCTTCTCTCTTTTTATTCAGCTGTTTAGGGTTTAAAATGTCTTTTATGCTTTGTTTGGTGTAGTGGTTAGGAGTGTGGACTCTAATCTGGGAGAAACGGGTTTGATTCCCCACTCCTCCACATGCAGCTGCTGGAGTGACTTTGGGTCAGTTACAAGTTCTCTCAAGACCAGTTCTCTCAGAGCTCTCTCAGCCCCACCTACCTCCCAAGGGTGTCTGTTGTGGGGAGGGGAAGGGAAAGGAGAGAGTAAGCTGCTCTGAGACTCAGAGTGAAGGGTGGGGTATAAATCCAATCTCTTCTCTTTTTCTCTTCTTCTTCTTTGTAATCTGTTTTAATTGCTTTAAAACGTGGTTAGCTGCCCCACAAAGCAGATTCCTGACTGAATTGTGAGATACAAATAAATAGAGCTTGTGGGCTTCCAGAATGTTCAAATGTATTCTTAATAATAACAACAACAAAAATAGAGTACTACTACTTCTAGTCTTTGGAGTGACACAGTAAGGCGAGCCTCCATCTAGGCACCCGTACCTAACGTATTGTCCATTTCCTTCTGGGAACAGACCATTCCCAGGAAGGGTGAACTCTGAACGTTCACCTCGGGAACCGAACTGTCTGAAACCGCCCAACACCAAACTGGTTACGGAACAGTCCACTAACACGCTCACGGCCTTCGAAATTCTCCAGAGCTCCGAGCTTGCTGGGATGCCGCAGCGGGGTGAGGACCGAAAGCAAAACAAATTCCTTAAAGCCCCAAAGGTCACTCTTGTCTCTTGTTTGGCTGGAAAATACACAGACCACAGGTTCAGAAGCCACACCGAAGCATGAAAACGGTCCCTCCAAACAATAGCGAGAGTGGCGCGGGGATCAAGCGTTCCCGAAACCAGGAAGCCGTCAGTCTTCTCTGCAGCAGTGTTATAAGCAAGACGACCCTGCCGGCTTCTGCAGAACACAAGAATCACTGACCCAGCAGTATGAGGTGTACCGCAGGGCCGTAAGTGACATGCCACGGCTATTCCGGGCCGTCTTTCCCCTCCAGCCCCCACAACGGGAGCTGTATTTAGACCTCCCTACGCCCCCCCCCCCTCTTACTCTGACCTGGATGGCCCAGGCTGGCCCAGTCGAAGCTAAGCAGGATCAGTCCTGGTTAGTCCTTCAATGGGAGGCCACCGAGGAAGTCCAGGGTGGCTACGCAGAGGCAGGCGATGGCAAAACCACCTCTGAACATCCCTTGCCTCGAAAACCCTGTGGGGTCGCCATTGGTCAGCTGTGCCTTGACTGCTCTTTCTGCCACTACCACTCCCCCTCCCTGACCTGGGTTCGAGTTTCACCATCCATGCGTTTGGAAGGCCCACCTTAGGTCAAGTGTGCCGGGACCACGGAGGCCCTGTATGCCGCTACGCAGCTGCTACGCCGCCAGCAGCTGGGAAGCTCCTTCTGATCTGCGGCAGAACAGCTCAATTTGGGTCCAGCAGCAACTGGGAGCCCAGTGAGATTTTCCGGGTAGGAGCTTCCGAGAGGCAAAGCCCCTCTTTGTCAGTTACCTGCTCAAGGGAGATTTGATTCTCAAAAGCTCATGCCCTGGAAATCCTGTTGGCCTCTAAAGCAATGCTCCCCTCTAAGCTGTGGAGTCTTGTCAGCAAAAATTCTATTTTGTGAGCGACTGGCATTAAAGTCGTGAGCAAGTGATTTGGCTGCTGCATCAATCAGTCTGCTCTGGAGCCCTCCTTCCTGAGCTGAGACGAAAATCTGTGAGCCGGAGGCTAAAGAACTGTGAGCTGGCTCACACTAACTCAGAGGGACCACTGCTCTGGAGCCCTCCTTCCTGAGCTAAGACAAAAATGTGTGAGCCAGAGGCTAAAAAACTGTGAGCTGGCTCAAACTAACTCAGCTTAGAGGGAACACTGCTCTGGAGCCCTCCTTCCTGAGCTAAGACAAAAATGTGTGAGCCAGAGGCTAAAAAACTGTGAGCTGGCTCAAACTAACTCAGCTTAGAGGGAACACTGCTCTGGAGCCCTCCTTCCTGAGCTAAGACAAAAATGTGTGAGCCAGAGGCTAAAAAACTGTGAGCTGGCTCAAACTAACTCAGCTTAGAGGGAACACTGCTCTGGAGCCCTCCTTCCTGAGCTAAGACAAAAATGTGTGAGCCAGAGGCTAAAAAACTGTGAGCTGGCTCAAACTAACTCAGCTTAGAGGGAACACTGCTCTGGAGCCCTCCTTCCTGAGCTAAGACAAAAATGTGTGAGCCAGAGGCTAAAAAACTGTGAGCTGGCTCAAACTAACTCAGCTTAGAGGGAACACTGCTCTGGAGCCCTCCTTCCTGAGCTAAGACAAAAATGTGTGAGCCAGAGGCTAAAAAACTGTGAGCTGGCTCAAACTAACTCAGCTTAGAGGGAACACTGCTCTGGAGCCCTCCTTCCTGAGCTAAGACAAAAATGTGTGAGCCAGAGGCTAAAAAACTGTGAGCTGGCTCAAACTAACTCAGCTTAGAGGGAACACTGCTCTGGAGCCCTCCTTCCTGAGCTAAGACAAAAATGTGTGAGCCAGAGGCTAAAAAACTGTGAGCTGGCTCAAACTAACTCAGCTTAGAGGGAACACTGCTCTGGAGCCCTCCTTCCTGAGCTAAGACAAAAATGTGTGAGCCAGAGGCTAAAAAACTGTGAGCTGGCTCAAACTAACTCAGCTTAGAGGGAACACTGCTCTGGAGCCCTCCTTCCTGAGCTAAGACAAAAATGTGTGAGCCAGAGGCTAAAAAACTGTGAGCTGGCTCAAACTAACTCAGCTTAGAGGGAACACTGCTCTGGAGCCCTCCTTCCTGAGCTAAGACAAAAATGTGTGAGCCAGAGGCTAAAAAACTGTGAGCTGGCTCAAACTAACTCAGCTTAGAGGGAACACTGCTCTGGAGCCCTCCTTCCTAAGCTAAGACAAAAATCTGTGAGCTGGAGGATTAAAAACTGTGAGCTAGCTCACACTAACTCAGCTTAGAGGGAACGGTGCTCAAAAGCGCTCCTGCACGTGAATCAAGCAGGGCTGGTTTAGACGCACATCTGTTATCCCATCCCTGTAGATGTGCCCACATTAAACGGGCAAGTCTCCCTCTCCATAACCGGTGACGTCCTATCGCTACCGTCAACTGTACCAGGAAAGGCGGGGGACTCGGAGCAGGGGAAGCGATTGGAGCCTGGTTATCGGCTGTCCACCTTACGAGGCAGACGTGACCCTGCGCCACAGAACGGGCCCCGTGCCAGCTAAGCTCTGCCTGCCATGGCTCAGACGCACCGCTGCATGATGGGAGCAACGTTATTTCTGTAAGGCAAACACACACGCACGGGTTTCGGGCAGCTACAGTTTTCCCTTATCAGCTGGACTCAACCCACTTTGCAGCCAAAAGGCGTCAGGGCAGGATTTTGTTTTGAGGGCAGCGGCTTCCGGGGAGTTAGAATCATAGAGTGGGAAGGGTCCATAGAGACCATCTAGTCCAGCCCCCTGCCCAATGCAGGATCAGCCTAGAGCATCCCTGACAAATATTCGTCCAGCCTCTTCTTGAAAGCTGCCAGTGAAGGGGAGCTTCACTGTTCTCTCAACACCCTCATTTCTGTGGGAGCATTTAGTTAATGCGAAGAAGGAACTTCAGTGGTTACGTTTTAGTTCTAACTATGCTTTATTATTCATGCGTCTGCACGCTGCTGCACAGCTGCACCTACCCCAAGAGAGAGACAAGAGAGACAGAGAGATGCCCTCCCGGGCTGGCGTGGCGATCGCCTTACAAATCCAAGTCGGGGATCACGTTACCCGCAGACGGCCCTTCCAACTAGCGGAGTCCGTCTGCTCCGCCAACCGAAAAAAAGACAAGCCGCTTGCCCTCCCCTTTGCCACGGCAACGCTGCACCGCTGGGGACACGTTTGACTCATCCTCGCAGAGGACAGGATTTTGGCTTACGAGACTATAAATACGGACTGGTCATAAGCTTATCCTGAGTTCAACACGGCGTGCCCTTTCGCACCCGGTTCCTGGAAAAGGACGCTGGCCCAGAAACACGAGTGGCCACCAGCAATGTGGGTGTGCCTTTATACTTCCGGTTCCGGAGGGGAGGAGGAAACAGATGCCCTGAAACTGGGAGGGAGGGGAGGGAAGGAGGGGCTTCCAGAAAACCGTAGTACTTTGCATTCCAGAACACCAGCGTTAGCCTTGCTGCTAATGGGAGCTACCTTGGAGAGGTCTTTCTAAATTACTTAGTGTGCCAAGAAGAAAGCGACTCTTCATGGAATATTCCGCCCTAAGGCATTACCAGAGAGGGCTTTAAAAAAAATGTGTTCCAAAAGAAGAAGAGTTCGATTTTATACCCCGCCTTACAATCTGCATCCCTTCCCCTCCCCACAACAGACACCCTGTGAGGGTAGGTGGGGCTGAGAGAGCTCTGAGAGAACTGCTCTCGAGAGAACAGCTCTGAGAGAACTGTGACTGACTCAGGGTCACCCAGCTGGCTGCATGTGGAGGACTGGGGAATCAAGCCTGGTTCCCCAAATTAGAGTCTGCCGCTCTTCACCATTACTGCAAACAGTGCTGCACGTGGGCAAAGCAAGTCAAAAACAGGAAAACAAACCACCCGCTGCCCAGTTTGTGAAAGGAACGTCACACGCCAAGCAGTGGAGTAAAAAAACCTGAACAGTTGAAGGCTTTGAGAATAGATTTAACCCTACACAGGCTGCTACTGCTTTCATATATTTAACCAATTATTAATATATATGTGCCAAAGCGGCACATTTATTTGGTTCCAGGGCAGCTGTTCACGTTATGAGGAACCCGTGGGGCTCGTAAAAGTTACACGGAGTTCCTGTCCTTGAAACATGCAGAACTTTTGTTCACCGCAAGCTGAACTTTACACTTACTGTTCTCGCTTACAGGCTGTTTCAACCCCACTTCTCTGGTTTTGAAACTTCCTGCCCCCAGGGAAGCCTTCCTACATGAAACGTAATCGGCCGGGAAACCCATGAGCGTGGCGGAGGATTCTGAGGCGCCTGCGTCTTGCCCGGGCTTGGCTCGTGTTGGAACGAAGTCTAGAAGGGACTCTAGACCCCACCGAAACGGCACAGAAGGCTGGCACTGTCTTTTGAGGGAAAGCTGTCAGTAATTACGTGTCTCCTAGTGGAGGTGCCTGGATTAGGTTCCGAGGCACTCCAGGAGCTCCCAGAATTCTGTTTGCGATAACAGCGGCACTGGTCAGCCGGAGGTACTCCTGTAGCCGCATAAGGCTGAGTGAACTGTGAAATCACTCAGTTCCTAAAAGATCTCCAAACTCAATGCACAGGTCAACCCTATTTGGGAGGCTGAGGATAAATACTAACGTGGATGAAGGGAGCTCAAACTCTTGAAAGATTGTACTGCAAAAAGCTTGCTGGTCTCTAAAGTGATACTGGAGAAGAAGAGATTGGATTTATACCCCTCCCTTCACTCGGAGTCTCAGAGCGGCTTACGAACTCCTTTCCCTTCCCTTCCCCACAACGGACACCCTGTGAGGTAGGTGAGGCTGAGAGAGCTCTTTCAAGAACTGCTCTTTCAAGAACAGCTCTTGTCAGAACTATGGCTTGCCCAAGGTCATCCAGCAGCTGCAAGGAGTGGGGAATCAAACCCGTTTCTCCCAGATTAGAGTCCACACACTTAACCACGACACCAAACGGGATGTGAATCTAGCTGCAAAGACTACCAAGAATCATACATCTATGGCTCAGAGGGGATCGCACAACCCGCCTGTTCCTCTTGAAACACCCAGAAATTGCCAGAACTGCAGAGGCTGGCTACCCGCCCGTTCGGTTACCTGAGTACGGTGACGCTCCCTCTCCTCACGGGCAGGAAGAAGACGGGCTCGGAGACCCGGATGGGCTTGAACTGGAACTTGCAGCCGAAGCAGAGGGCCGAGTCGCTGAAGAAGGACACGGAGACGATAGGCCGCTCGAAGATGTGGATGGGGTCCACGTGGGAGACGATGCAGCCCCCCGGCTGGTAGTCGTTGATCACCGCGCTGTTCACAAAGCCCTCGGGGATGACCTGGTGCTCCACCAGCCGCCGGATGACGAGGTCGTGGACCCACTCGGGAATGACGTCCACCTCCCCCCGGGGGTACAGCCGCTCCTGGCCGGGCCCCCGCCGCTGCAGCTGCGACCCGTACGTGTAGCCCTCCCCGAAGAAGTACTTGTTCCGGAGAGGGGCCCTGTCCACCGTGTGCTCCTTGTAAAGCCCCTTCTCGGCCCGGGAGACCACCTCGTCGATGCGGGCCTCGATCTTGGCGCACTCCTCAGGGCTGAAGAGGCGGAACTGCCGGATGCCGCTCTTCACTTTCTGGGCCTCCTCCTCTTCCCGCTGGCGCTCCTCGCCGTCGCTGGGCTCCGAGTCAGAGTCCTTGCGGTACTTGCGCTTGGCGGTGCCGCCGGTGGCTCCGTAGGGGGGCTCGGCGGGGTCCCGCTGGCCGCCGCTCTTGTAGTTGTCCCGGTAAGGCATCATTGATTTCAGCTTCTCTCGCAGGTCCGTGTAACCGCTCCCAGCCATGGCAAGGTCACAGGCTGCCTCGGCCTCCTCTACCGAACTCCACGGTGCACGGTGTGTTCGGCTGGGGAGCAAGAAGCGCCGCTCTCGTTCATGGCATTGTCGATCCTACCAAAACAGTCTCCAAGGGGGAAGTAATACACAGAGGAAATCCTGAACCTAAGCTTCCCCAGGCCGGGAAAAAGCAAACGCGGCTGCCTTTCCCGACGGGTAAAAGGCTCCACTCTTCTGAAACGTCCCCCCCCCCCCTTACCCCTGGAGTAGGGGCAAGAGGTTGCAGGCCTTTGGGAGAACCAGGAAAAAGTTACAGATCCAGCTTCCTTCCAGGTGCCGGCGGAGCAGATGACTTAGCCCGAGGTCTCGATACACGGCGGCTCCAAATTCACTCCCCGGACGTATGCAGGGACGGCAAAGTGCATTTCACCTGCGGAAAGAGTTATAAAGTTGGATGAGTTGGTCTAACTTGGGGAAGCGACGAAGCCAAGACGCAGACCTCAATGTGACCCCCGCCCCCCTCGATTGACAGAAAGCCCAGCTGAGGCGGGTGACACAGACCCTCCCTTCATATTTGATGGAAGGAAAATTTAAGAACGTAAGAAGAGCCCTGCTGGATTAGACCAACAGTCCATCTAACCCAGCAACCTGTCTCACAGAGTAGCCAACCGGTTCCTTCCCTTGATGAGCCCTGCTGGATGAGACCAGTGAAGGCCTATCTAGTCTAGCATCCCGTCTCACACAGCAGCCAACCAGTTCTTCTGGAGGGCCAACAACAGGGCAGAGAGGCCAAGGCCTTCCCCTGATAAGAACCTCAGAAGAGCCCTGCTGGATCAGACCAGTGAGGGTCAACCTAGTCCAGCATCCCGTCTCACAGAATGGCCAACCAGTTCCTCTGGAGGGGCCAACAACAGGGCATAGGGAAGATTAGAGAAGTCAATGTTGGATCAGGCCAATGGCCCATCCAGTCCAACACTCTGTCACACAGTAGCCAAAAATACCAGGTGCTATCAGGAAGTCCAGCAGTGGGGCCAGGACACTAGAAGCCCTCACACTGCTGCCCACCCCCAAGCACTAAGAATACAGAGCATCACTTGCCCCAGACTGAGAGTTCCTATCTATACCTTGTGGCTAATAGCTACTGATGGACTTCTGTTCCATGTTTCGCCAATTCCCTCTTGAAGCCGTCCATGCTAGTAGCCGCTGCCACCTCCTGTGGCAGTGAATTCCATATGTTCATCACTCTTTGGGTGAAGTACTTCCTTTTACCTGTTCTAACCCGATTGCTCAGCAATTTCACTGAGTGCCCACAAGTTCTTGTATTGTGAAAAAGGGAGAAAAGGACTTCTTCCTCAACCTGCTCTATCCCATGAAAAATCTTGTAAACCTCGATCATGTCACCCCTCAGTCGTTGTTTCTCCAGGCTAAGGAGCCCCAAGTGCTTTAACCTTTCTTCATAAGGAAAGTGTTCCAACCCTTTTATCATTCTAGTTGCCCTTTTCTGCACTTTTTCCAATGCTATAATATACTTTCTGAGGTGTGGTGACCAGAACTGTACACAGTATTCCAAATGAGGTCACGCCATCAATTTATACAGGGACATGATGATACTGGTGGATTTGTTTTCAATTCCCTTCCTAATAATCCCCAGCATAGTGTTGGCCTTTTTTATTGCAGTCATACACTGTCACAACATTTTCTGTGAGTTATCTACTACAACTTCAAGATCTCTCTCTTGGACAGTCTCTGCCAGTTCAGACCCCATCAATGTGTATTTATAGTTGTGATTTTTGGCCCCAATGTGCATCACTTCGCACTTCGCCACATGGAACACCATTTGCCGCCCACTCACCCATCCTCTACAGATCCCTTTGGAGTGCCTCACAATCCTCCCTGATTCTCACTACCCTGAACAATTAAGTGTCATCCGCAAATTTAGCCACTTCACTGCTTACTCCCAACCCCAAATCATTAATGAACAAGTTAAAAAGCATCGGACCGAGTACTGATCGCTGTGGTATCGCACTGCTTACCACCCTCCACTGAGAAAATTGCCCATTTATACTCCCTCTCTGTTTCCTATTAATTAGCCAGTTTTTGATCCACAAGGGTCCTTTTATCCCATGACTACTGAGCTTACTTAGGAGCCTTTGATGAGGAACTATCAAAAGCTTTCTGGAAGTCAAGGCAAACAACATCTATTGGGTCCCCCTTGTCCAAGGCCTTCCCCTAATAAGAAAATCAGAAGAGCCCTGCTGGATCAGACCAGTGAGGGTCCATCTAGTCCAGCATCCCGTCTCTCACACGGTGGCCAACCAGTTCCTCTGGAGGGCCAGCAACAAGGCTGAAGCCTTCCCCTGATGTTGCCTCCTGGCTCTGGGATTCAAACGATCAGTGCCTCTAAATGTGGAGGTTCCCCTCAGTCACCGTGGCTAGTAGCTTTGACTCTTGAAAGCGTACGTCTTAACATGTTACTGAACTTGAATCAAGCTGTTCTACCGCAGGGCAACACAGGAACCAACTTCCCTCCTCCAATCCAGGCTGTGCAACAGATTTCCCCTCCTCCCCACCAATTTCCAGATTAGACCCATTTAATGGCCAGCTCCCCAGTTTGGAAACGAGAAAGAGAAGCGTCCTGCTAAATGGAAACAGAATAAACGTCTTTTAGAGAATCCCTGAGAAGGGAAGAAAGGGAAACAGGGCAGCGGCAGAGAGTTGCCCAACTTCTCCGAAGCGGGAATGAGCAGAGGCCCTCGGGGCTAGCTTTACAAAATGTGCGCCGGCACAGAATGTGTGCGTTGGCATAGGAACCATGCGGCCTTCACCACTGAGCCACCCCTCCTGAGGAGGACCCCAGGTTCTTCCCGCCCAGCCTGGCAAGAAGCGGAAGAAGGGAAACATAACGAGAAACACAAAAGCAAAGTTCCCGCTTAAGAAATGACAATGGGCTGTCATGCAGACCACATGCATGCTGCTTGTTCCTACTCCACAAGAAGATGAGAAGAAGAGCTAGATTTATACCCCGCCTTTCACTTGTGAGTCTCAGAGTGGCTTACTATCTCCTTCCCTGCCTCTCCTCAAAATACACCCTGTGAGGTAGGCAGGGCTGAGCGAGCTCTGAGAGAAACTGCCCTTGAGAGAACAGCTCTGAGAAAACATGTGACTGACCCAAGGTCACCCAGCTGGCTGCATGTGGAGGAGAAGTGAGGAATCGAATCAGGCTCTCCAGATTAGAGTCTGCTGCTCTTAACCACTACACCAAACTGGCTCTCAGGGGGATAAAGGGGGAGGCAGGAAGTTCCCCACGCTTACTACTATTTACTTTCAAGAAGCAGAAAAAGAAACAAGACCCTACCTGCACTGCCAGAAAGGGGATGTAATATCCAAGTCCGCTCCCCTCCTGAGGACCAAATCCCCCCCCCATACCTAAGGAAGAGGATCAGCCCCATACATGAATCGTGAAAGAAGGGAGCACAAAGCGAAAGCCCAAGGTTGTGTAGTGTCAAGTTGGACCATGGAAAGCAGAGGTTCAAACCCCGGCTCTGCCCACGTACCTTACTGGGCAGCCTGGGGGTTGAGGCCCCCCCACACCTCTCAGCCTAACCTAGGACTAAATGGGGAAGGATGCCTGTTTGGCTTTGGGATCGTCACTCTACCTCATTCTCACCCCTGCCTCAACAGGGAAGCGGTTCCTGGGCTTCGCTCTACCCTCACATCACAGAACTTGCCGCTGAGGCCATCGCTTCATCTCACCCTAGCCTACCTCACAAGGCTGTTGGGGGGATAAGAGAAGAAGAAGAGGAGATTGGATTTATACCCCGCCCTGCACTCGGAGTCTCAGAGCGGCTTCCAAACTCCTTTCCCTTCCCCTCCCCACAACAGACACCCTGGGAGGGAGGTGGGACCGAGAGAGCTCTTTCCAGAACTGTCCTTGAGTGAACAGCTCTGACAGAGCTACGGCTTGCCCAAGGTCATCCAGCAGCTGTGAGTGGAGGAGTGGGGAGTCGAACCCGGTTCTCCCAGATTAGAGTCCGCGCCCTTAACCACGATACCAAACTGGAATGAAGCATAGTCGAAAAGCATCTCCGGGGTGTGCAGAAGGTCCCAGATTCAACCCCCAGCATCTCCGGGTGAAAGGACCAGGTAGGAAAGAAGGTGAAAGGTCCCCCAACCTGAGACCCCGGAGAGCTGCTGCCAGACCGAGTAGGCAATACTGACCTTGACAGACCAATTATCCAATTCGGTGTCAGGCAGCTTTGTACGTATATATGAGAATTACAAGCTTTCCCGGGGGGCTGGGTCCATCAGTGTCTTACCCTAACCCACCTCACAGGGTTATTGTGAGGATAAAATGAAGCAAAGGACAGCATGACCTGGTTGGGCGGGGGAGGAAGTCATCCTAAACATCCTCACAGGGCTGTTGTGAAAATAAAAGAACATCGGGAACCACAAAACTTCCTGGCTGGCCTTAGGCCCATCGGCCTGTCCTACTTCACAAGACAGTTGTGAGGGTAAGATGAAGCAAAGGAGAGCTATGAACCTTAACTGCATGGCTGGGGGCCGGTCCCTCTCTCTGCCTGGTCTACCTCGCAGGGCTGCTGGGAGGATAAAACAGTGGAGACTCGCACACACCATCCTGAGGACTTTAAGAGGAAAAAAAGGTTTTTGAAAACATATTATTTATGGAATAAATTCTCCTTTTTCTTCCACCTCAGAAAGAGCCTACTGAAGGGACCCATGAGAGAGGGGAAGGTGCCCCCATACCTCCCCCTACTGCAGGGGGGGGAGAGTAAAGGAGGCATCCGCTCCCAAAATATTTGATCCGGGTGGAGGGAGGCAGTCTGCCCCCAAACCTCTTTCTCCACAGCAGCCCAGGCTGAAGAAGGGAACCTCTTTCCCCAAACCCCGGGAGGCTGTCCGCCCCCAAACCTCTTTCAGCCCAATCCAAGGGACGCAGCCTGCCCCCAAACCTTCTCAGGAAAGGTATCTGCTCCCAAACCTTTTCCCCCTGAGAGAAGCAGTGCACCCCTGAACCTCTTTATCTCCAGCAGACCAAGATCAGGAAGGCAGTCTACCCCCAAACCTTTTGCTCAGGAAGGGCGTCTGCCCCCAAACCTTCTTCTTCGGGTTGAGAAAGACAGTGTCCCTCCCCTAAGCTCTAGGGCACCTGCCCCGGAACCTCTTTCCCCAAGATGCAGGAGGCGGTCCGCACCCAAACCTCTTCCCTCTGGCTGAGAGAGGCAGTGCCACCCCCAAACCTCTTCCCCCTCAGCAGGCCAGGCTGAGGGAGGCAGTCTGCCCCCAAACCTTCCCCAGACTGAGAGGAAAAGGGCAGTGTGCCCCCAATCCTCTTTCCCCCACGGTGCAGGAGGCACTCCGCCCCCAAACCTTTCCCCTCAGGCTGAGAAAGGCAGTGTGCCCCCAAACCTTCTTCCCCAAGCCGAGGTGAAAAGGGCAGGGTGCCCCCGAACCTCTTCCCTTCTCAGCAGCCCAGGGTGAGGCAGGCAGTCCGCCCCCAAACGGAGGTGGAAAGGGCAGGGTGCCCCTGAACCCCTTTCCCCTCCTCCCCGCCCCCAAACCTTTCCCCTCCGGCTGAGAAAAGGCAGGGTGCCCCTGAAACTTCTCTCCCCAAGCAGCAAGAGGCACTCCGGCCCCCAAACCTTTTCCCCCTCTGGCCCAAAGAGGCAGTGCGCCCCCGGACCTCTTTCCCCAAACGGAGGCGGAACAGGGCAGTGCGCCCCCGGACCTCTTCCACCCCCCTACCCCCCGTGGCAGACAGCCTGCCCCCGGACCTTTTCTTCC
>NW_015160210.1:1323081-1343986 GCF_001447785.1 Gekko japonicus
GCCAGCCCCCGCCTCAGAGCGCCAGCCGACGCCGACTGCGCAGGCGCCCGCCCTGGACCGCCGCCAAGTGCGCAGGCGCGCCCGCCCGCGGGCCCCCCGGGCGGAAAAGGGCGGGCGCGGGGACGGGCGCCGCTCGGCGACGTCATCGCGACGTTCCTTCTTCTCCCCCCCTCCCTCCCTCCCGCCGTTGGGGGAGGAGGAGGAGGCGAACGCGGGGGCACGTCCGGCTCCCGATCGGAAACCCGACTCTGCGAGCCGAACCGCGAGAGTCCGATTATATAAACATGATTTTTGTTTTTTTTATATAAGTAGAAGGGAAAAGGATGATAATAGTACAACAAAAGGATATACGTGGAATGAAATGTTATAGGCATGAAATAAACATCTGGGGCAGAGGTCCATCAGTGGAGCCACGGGAACTCGCAGAGCAAGTTTGGTGTCGTGGTTAAGTGCTCGGACTCTGATCTGGGAGAAACGGGTTGGATTCCCCACTCCTCCACTTGCACCTGCTGGATGACCTTGGGCAAGCCCTAGTTCTGATAAGAGCTGTTCTCTCAAGGACCGTTCTGGAAAGAGCTCTCTCGGCCCTACCTACCAGCCACTTTGGTGTGGTGGTTAAGCGCCCGGACTCTGATCTGGGAGAACCGAGATTGACTCCCCGCTCCTCCACTTGCAGCTGCTGGATGACCTTGGGCAAGCCATAGTTTCTGTCAGAGCTGTTCTGTCAGAGCTCTCTCAGCCCCGCCTACCTCCCAGGGTGTCTGTTGCGGGGCGCGGAAAGGAAAGGAGCTTGTAAGCCGCTCTGAGACTCCGAGTGAAGGGCCAGGGTATAAATCTAATATCTTCTTCTTCTGTCTCCAGACTAGAGAGATCCCCCGGAGAAAATGGATGCTTTGGAGGGAGGGTGGACTCTGGGCATCGTATCTCACTTAGGTCCCTGTCCCCCCCAAGCTCCACCCCCAAATATCTCCAGGGGTTTTCCAACCTGGAGCTGACAACCCTACCTCATCTCCTGCCGGTGTCCGGGGGGGTGGGGTGGGGGCAACGACCTGGCAACCCATAATACATATCTCAAATAAAGTATGTAATTTGGAATCTTATCTGTCGTAAGCCGCCCTCGGCCAGGATAAAAGTTTAACTAATAAATAAATAATAAAATATAATTAAAATATATCAATAGAATAAGAGGTATATTTATTTCATTCATATCTAACTTTTCTTCCCTGCGGGGGATGCAGAATGGGTTATAGCACTCTCCTCTTGTCTATCCTCACAACAACCCTGCGAGGTAGGTCAGACGGAGAGTGACCGGCCCAAAGACACCCATTGAGCTTCCACGGCAGAGTGGCGGGTTCGAATCAATGTTCCCTCTAAGCTGTGGGGAGTCTTGTGAGCAAAAATCCTACTTTATGGGCTACCGGCATTAAAGTTGCGAGCGAGCCATTTGGCTCCTGCATAGATTAGGTTGCTCCGGAGCCCATCCTTCCTGAGCTCAGACAAAAATGTGTGAGCCGGAGGCTAAAGAACTGTGAGTCAGCTCACAATAACTCAGTTTAGAGGGAACCCTGGGTCGAATCCGAACCTCCTGAATTCTAATCCGACGCTCTAAGCAGGGCACAACGCACCATTGCAATAATATCATCATCATCATCATCATCATCATATAAAAACAGATACGCTTTTTTTTCTGGGGGAACGTGCTGGAACAGAGGTCCAGAACCTCTTCCACAAAATTCTTAAATTTAAAATGTTTAAAAGTTTATGAGTTTTCAGTAGACAGACTTCGTTTCCCTGTTGAGAGTTCCAGCACCTCTTTATAAATAAATAAAATAAGCCCTCCAAATACTGCTAATAATAATAATAATTAAAATACCGATTGAAAGAGATCCAGAGCAAAGAGGTAATCAGGCACAAAGGCTCTAAGAGAAATGATAGGAGTAACGACGGGGGGGACGAAAATAGAATGACTGTCAACTCACTAACTGGTGCCCCGCATATGGCGGCGTTCAAATAGAAACCGGAAATGAAAACTGCGCACGGCACTCTTCGCGCGTCTCTATTAGACGCGGGGCTGCTCACCGCGCATGCCCCACCCAGGCGGCGCGTGCGTACAAAAAAAAATAATCTTCCTGTGAAGCATCGTCAACACAACCACGCTGCTACTCGCAACGGCAACGTCTTGCGAGCGTGATGGGCGGGGCTTATGCAGACGTTCGTCCTTTCCCCTTGGGGGACTTCGCCAACTGACAAACGGGGAGGAAGGCGTGGCTAAAAGAAGCTGGACTCTCCCCTCCCTCGCTCCCCGCCTACCTTGGCGTGGATTGGCCGGAGCGTCCGTAGAAGGCGGGCCCAAACGAAGATTCTGGACGCTGATTAGAGGCAGCGAAATAGCCCTTTTCGGGCGAACGGAAGGGTAGCTTTTGAGGTGCCTGATCAGGGGGCTTAAATCCCGTCGCCGTATAGTCGTCAAAAATGCCTTCCGACCCTGCCGTCTGTTCTAATGTATAAGTGAAAGTTATTGTAAAAAAGACAAGCTTGGTGGAAGGTGTCTCCTATAAGCCCCGTTGACATAACCGTGGTCAATGCTGATGCATCATGGGATAAAAACCACATACCACTCTAAACATGAAAGTGCATTATGGGATATGGGGGGTGGGTGTATGGTGGTGGTGGCCCATCTACAACTGAAGTCTGGAGATCAACTGGTTTCCCCAGGCTACAGAGATCTGATCCCCTGGAGGAAATACCTGCTGAGGAGGGTGGGCTGGAGTTTGGGGAGGTAACCTGGGGAGGACAGAGAACTCAGTGGGGTACAAAGCCATGGTGCCCACCCTCCAAAGTGTCCATTTTTCTCCAGGGGAATTGATCTCTAGTCTGGAGAAGGGCTGTAATTCCAGGGGATCCCCAGGTCCCGCCTGGAGGCTGGCATCCGTAAGTGGTTACGTCCAGGGGTCATTTGGTAGAAAAAGAGGTGCAGGAGCTCATTAGCATAAGTCATTTGCATAGGCCACGCCCCCTGACATCACCGGAAGTGTGTCAGAAGGCAACACCCACCGCTCAGACTCCGCTGGACTGTTTTGGACTGCTAGCTATTGGGGGGGGGAGACATGCAGATCTGTCCTCTCAGAGGAGGGAGAGCTTGTACCTAAATAAAACTTGGTCTTAAAGGTGCCACTGGACTGTTTTGGATTGCTAGCTATTGGGGGGGGGAGACATGCAGATCTGTCCTCTCAGAGGAGGGAGAGCTTGTACCTAAATAAAACTTGGTCTTAAAGGTGCCACTAGACTGGTTTTTTTTTGGGGGGGGGCTTTGCAGCTTACCTGGCTGCTTCTTGCTCTGACTGAGGGCTGCTGGGAGCAGGGGGTGGGGCTTCTTGCATGTGCCCGCGCCCTGGGCTCTTTACTGCTCTGCTCCTGTGTGCTCCTGCAGGAAATGACCCCTGGTTACATCACCAACCAGCCCCCACCCTCCACTCTGTCTCCACCGCCAGCTCCTGTCACTGACCAGCCTGCATCCTTGGTAATGCTCCCAAGAGAGATGGTAACAGGTACTAGCCAGACAACTGCTGCGGTCATATGGTGCATTAGCCACGCTACAGAGACGGAAGATAGGCGGATTTTCCGGGCGCGATCACAGCGCCACATCTGGGAAGCGTAGAGCTCCCGTGGCGAACCCGAGGCTTCCCGCCGAAGATGCGGGGTAAAAAACTAGTACCTCCAAGGTACTAGTTTCCGGAAACCGCAGGGCAAGGGCGGGTGCCTGATCGCGTTTCTGGTGGTAGGTCATGGCATCCGGCACCCGCCCATGTCCCGTCGCTAAAAGGTTTTTTTTCCCAAGTCTCCACAGGATGCGCACAAGCACCCAATGGCGCATGCGCACACTTCGTTTAAAAACAAACAACACAGCCCCCTCCTCTCTTCCGTACCCCCTCACTCCTGGCTCGGCCTGCTCGGGCGGCAGAGGGGGAGGTGCAGGGGGGGCATGGCGGGAGGGCGGCTAGGCTGAAGCTCCTCCTGGAGGGGACCGGACGGAGGGCACAGTTTGCAGTCCTCTGCAGCCCTGGAAGGGGTTAAACCCGCGGAGCCTTTTGCTAGAGAGGACGCTTCTTTGCCGTGCCACAGGATTGTCCTGTGATTGGCACCTCCCCCCTAACCACGGGACCTCTATGGGACCTCTACAACATTTGTCTGCTGCCCATTCTCTACCACTGACCTAATGACGTGGAAGAAATCACTCCGATGGTAAGGGGAAAACCCCGAACGAGTGGCGCAAGAATTTCAGGATTTGTGTAACATGTATCAGCCCACCTTTCTAGATGCACAGCAGATTTTTTAAAATCAGATCCTTTCTCCAGAAGATAAGAAACTGGTGCTTGACAAGGCAGAACAAGCCAGGCCAGCACAGGAGGGTGGGCCACGGGAGGTAAACTCCATAGTTCCATCCTCTAAACCCGTCTGGGATTACAAAACAGAGGATGGAAGGAAACAGCATGCTACCTATTGCACTTGGATTGCAAAAGGCATGAGGAAAGCCATGCCAAGGGTGGTTAACCTTAGCCCTGTACGGGAGATAAAACAGAAAAAGGATGAAGACCTTTGGGGAGGTTGATGGAAGGTTTCCATACGTGGGGCAATCTGGATCCAGAAGCAGAGAAAAATAGGCAGACTTTGATTACTATGTACGTTGGAAATTCCTATGAGGACACTAAAAAGAAATTGCAGAAGCAGGAGGACTGGTCAACAAAGACTCCTGCCCAATTGGTAGAAATAGCCTACAAAGTATATGTGAACCGCGATCAAGAAAGGCAAAGGGCTAAGACCACCATGTTGGCTTAGGCTTTACATGGTAACAACAAGCAGGGTTATTTTTGGGCAGGAACGCACAGGAACGGAGTTCCGGCTGGCTCCCAAGTTTGCCACGCCCAGCAGGAACCCATTAGCATAATAGGCCACACCCAACAGCAGAAACTCATTAGGATTGGCTACTTTAGGGGTGTGTGGCCTAACATGCAAAGGAGTTCCTGCTACAAAAGCCCTGGGTTTTGACAACAAACAAGGTAAACAGAATAAGCAGCAAAAGGTGGGTGTGGCTGGATGAGCACACTTCTGGTAACATGGAGGTGTGGCCTAATATGCCAATGAGTTGCGCTGTCAGAGGTGTGGCCTAATATGCTAATGAGTTCCTGCTGTTTGGCGTGGCCTATTATGCTAATGAGTTCCTGCTGGGCTTTTTCTACACAAGGAGCCCTGACAACAAGGAATATCAAAAAGCCCCCAGGCCAAAAGCCAAGACTGCATGCCCCCAGAAAGAGGCTTCCTCATTCCAGCCCCCATCAGGACAGGCTGCCAGGTCACCCTTGATCCGCACTCAATGTGCATATTGCAAGGAGGAGGGTCACTGGAAATTTTCTTGCCCCCAGCTGCCTCTGCTCCTAGCAGCCACATGTCAGTGATGGATGACATTAACCAAGCCTAGGGCTGTCAGGGGCAAGGTTTGTCAGGTACTCCACTCGCCGAACCCTTGATAAAAGTCAGAGAGGGGAAAAATACCTACACTGCACTTATGGACTTTGGGGCTACCTATTCTTCTTTCCCCACAGCCCCACCAGGCTTATCAGTTTCCCCCCCAAGACTGCTGTTGTTGTTGGCATCAATGGGAACCCAGTGATTCAGAACTTTTTGCAGGAATGTGAGGTTTCAGTTGATGAATGTCACCTTTCTCATTCTTTCTTGCTCACTCCTGATTGCCCTGTGGCTCTTCTTGGACGTGCTCTGCTGTGTAAGCTTGGGGCTATCCTGCACTTTGGGAACACTGGAGTGACTTTGAGCTCACCAATGCAGGAATCCCCCTAGTACTTAGCAGCCCTACGGGACGCCAACCACTCTCAGCCCACACAGACAATTGGGGCCCAGCTCAACCCCCTGTCAGGAGTTGACCCTACAGTCTGGGCGGAAGGTGGCACCCCTGGGTTAGCTGTTGGGTGTCACCCCTGTCAAAATAAGTCAAACCTGGTTCAGCTCCAGTCCGGATACACCAATATCCTTTACCTGCCAAGGCTCGTGTAGGACTGAAACCTGTGATTGAGCAGTTGATTAGAGAAGGACGGCTTGAGGAGTGTAACTCCCCCTATAATACTCCCATCATAGCCGTAACCCAAAGATGCGGCCCACTCCAAGTGGAGGCTTTGTCACGACCTTCGGAAAATTAATGACATAGTGCAAAGCACACATCCTGTTCTCCCCAACCCCTACACTTTCTTATCAGTCATTCCTGGGGGCCATCAGTGGTTTACTGTCTTGGACCTCAAAGATGCGTTTTTTTAGCATCGCCCTGGACCCTGATTCTAGGGACCTGTTTGCCTTTGAGTGGGAGGACCCCAGCACTGGACTTAAGTCACCCCTTAGATGGGCGGTTCTCCCTCAGGGCTTCGTAGATTCTCCAACGATTCCCCGCCCCCACGTCTCATTGCTCACCACTGTTGTTTTGTTTTTGTTTTTAAATGCAGGCTTGTGTACCTACCAGAAATTTTACCATAGAGTTCCTGGCGATTCCTAAAGTTACCACTTGTCTCTTCTGGTTAGAACTTCCAGAAAGTACATGATGAATTGTGGCCTTAGATAGGGATAATGGATAACTGTATAGCCGCTCAGAGACCCCTTCGGGGATTAGAGCGGGATAGTAAGACGAAAGTAATAAATAAATAAATAAATAAAAAAACAAACCCAACCAACGGCAATGCTGCGCCCCATCCAACCCTCCTGCCAATCGCCAACCCCCCCCCCCCGCTTATTGGATGCATCACAAGGGAACAATCAGCCATAAACGACCGTTGACATAAAAAGGACACTTTTAATTTTGTACAAATTGTAAACCAATCCCCCCGCCCTTCCCCAACTCTACCTACGCAATTTTGAGTGCAAATGTATTTTTACAAAACACAGGAAATGGGGGGGGGGGGGGTTTCCTTTAAAAGCCCCCCCCCCCATGGCTATAGGCCTGCTGTTTGCGCCGATGGCCGAAAGGCCAGTTATCGAGTTCAGCTGTTTTTATAAACACGAATGGCTCGATTGCTGGGCAGGCAAGAACCTGAAAACATCTGGTTCTCGGACTCCGATCTGGGCGGCTGTTCTCCCCCTTTTCCAGGGCCTCCAGTGCCAGATGCAGCCCTCTCTCCAGATCTGCTTTCCGCGGCAGTTGAGGACAGTTTGAACCCTTTTTTCGGCTGTACCAGCCGAAACTGCAGTCCAGCAAACCGACACTCAACGGATGATCCTGTCCAGCAAAGCATCTCGAGACGATTCTCCTACGTCCTCAATAGTATTGGATCGCAGGCTTACCACAGGCTTCTAGGCCTTTTGCTAGAAACCAGAGGGACAATTGACGCCCCCAAGCACCATTTGAAATCCCAGGCCCTGATGGCTTCCTCTAAGCAATTGGGTCTATGCGACTTAGAGTTGCCAACTCCGGGTTGGGAAATTGCTGGAGATTTAGGGGTGGAACCTACAGAGAGCAGGGGTTAGAGCGAGGAAGGGAGGGGACCTCAGCAGGGTATAAAGCCATAGAATCTACCCTCCAAATCCGCCATTTTCGCCAGGGGAACTGATCCTTGTAGCCCAGAAACGTGGTGTAATTCCAGGAGATTTCCACCTGGCAGTTGGCAATGGCAACCCTTCAAGATAGGAAACTAAAAAGCAATCTGCATGAAGCCACACATCATGGAATTCGCACTCATATCACTGTCGCTAGCCCACGGGTTCAAATGGCATATTTTGCCCCCTTTCCTATGTGATTGGTTCCAGAGGTTTTTGGGCTCCCCCCAACTCCACTGTATTTGCGATTACAACAGTTTGGGAATTGGCAAGTGTTGACTCCCATTTAACGACTGGACTGTTGGGCCGGATTCCATCGTTACCAGAGACCCTACAGAGATTTGGGCCTGGTGAGGGTACAGCAGACAGGAGCTCTCGCGGTAATCGATCACTGGTTCGCCTGGACTCGTCCGCTCTCTGGAGAGGAAATGGAAAAGAGCAGCTAACCCCATCACAACAGCGTGATCTCGCTCGGCGGCAGCGTGAGCCTCTTCTCTCGTGCGTATAACAAGTTCTCCATGTGCGTCGCAATCACTCGGCAAAGTTCCAATCCCTGGTGGAGGAAACAAGATGGAGAAGTGACTGCACGAAGCGCCATTCCTCTCGTTCCCTCCAGCAGGCATAGAAAGTACGACGTGGACACAGATGTCCACGTTCACATGCAGTCAAAGGTCGATTCCACACGGGCATTTGGGGTCTCTGACATACATCCCTCCCCCTTCCTCGGAATATTCACAAGACACTTTTCCCCCAACCAGTAGAAAAGAGCAAGAGTCCACTATCAAAATTTGTGGCAAAAAGCCCACTTTTCCCCACCCAACTTCGTGGGCACTAGGAAAAGCTATCAGTGAATGTCACGGCGCCGATGGACACCATGTTAGAGACCCCTGTTCTAACGTGTTAGCCATTTTGGCGGGCCTTGTACAAGCAGAAAGGCAGGATGCAAATTCTCAAAATAATAAATAACGATATCGTATGCAGTTTCTCGTGTTCCGTTTTCACCTTCAGGTGCTCCTGGACTATCTCAAAGGGCTCGCCAACACTTCTTAGTGAGCCGTGAGCAGGGGTCATTTCGTAGAAAAAGAGCTAGGGGAACTCATTAGCATCACTCATAGCATATGCCACACCCCCTGACATCAGGGGCCCAGCGGTGGACCTGCAAGGCCAGCGGGAGTGCGAGGAAGCCCCGCCAAGGCCTTCCCTGGCCCCAGGCAGGCAGGGGTGGGGAGAGGCGGGGAGGAAGCAACTTACCCTCCCTCTTCTCCTGCCTCCTCCTGGCTGAATGAGAGCTGGAAGCGGGGTGGCCGGAAGCAGGGGGCGGGGCTTCATCATGTGCCCCGCCCCCTGCACCTCACCCGGGGGAACTGCGTTCCCCCCCGAAATGACCTCTGGCTGTGAGTCACGAAAGCTCATACCCTGCCGCAGTTTTTTCTAGTCTTGAAGGTGCTCCTGGACTCTTTATCTTTTCTGCCGCTACAGACAGTCTAACACGGCCACCCATCTTGATCTACATTTGATCTCTATATACATCTTGATCTATGTTCTTCAGGTACCTGAAGACGTGAGCAGTGACTCACGAAAATCCTCCCCTGCCACAAATGTTGTTAGTCTTGAAGGTGCTCCTGGACCCTTGATCTTTTCTGCTGCTACAGACAGACTAACACGGCCACCCATCTTGATCTACATTTGATCTCTATATACATCTTGATCTATGTTCTTCAGGTACCTGAAGACGTGAGCAGTGACTCACGAAAATCCTCCCCTGCCACAAATGTTGTTAGTCTTGAAGGTGCTCCTGGACCCTTGATCTTTTCTGCTGCTACAGACAGACTAACACGGCCACCCATCTTGATCTACATTTGATCTCTATATACATCTTGATCTATGTTCTTCAGGTACCTGAAGACGTGAGCAGTGACTCACGAAAATCCTCCCCTGCCACAAATGTTGTTAGTCTTGAAGGTGCTCCTGGACCCTTGATCTTTTCTGCTGCTACAGACAGACTAACACGGCCACCCATCTTGATCTACACTTGATCTCTATATACACCTTGATCTATGTTCTTCAGATACCTGGAGAAGTGAGCAGTGACTCACAAAAGCGCCTCCCCTGCCACAAATGTTGTTAGTCTTGAAGGTACTACTGGACCCTTGATCTTTTCTGCCGCTACAGACAGACTATTATTATTATTATTATTATTATTATTACTACTACTACTACTACTACTACTACTACTACTACTACTACTACTACTACATTCAGGTTATACCCCGCTCGAACCCCCCCCAAGGTGTCTCTGAGCGGCTTACATATTTCATTATCCCTATCTATGGGCACACACATGGTCAGGGGTGGGGGCTGCCTACGGCACCCAGTGGTGGGATTCGCTTGTTGTTCCTTCAGCTCGGCTCGGCTTGGCTCCGGCTCGGCTTCTCTCGTCTACTTCTTCAGGTGGCTAACATGGCCACCTATCTTGATCTACATATACATCTTGATCTATGTTCTTCAGATACCTGAAGACGTGAGCAGTGACTCACAAAAGCTCCTCCCCTGCCACAAATTTGATTAGTCTTTAAGGTGCTCCTGGACTCTGGCTCTTGATCTATATCCTTCAGATCTATATCCTTGATCTATATCCTTCAGATATCTGGCTCTTGATCTCTATCCTTCAGATATCTGAAGAAGTGAGCCGTGACTCACAAAAGCCCCTCCACTGCCACAAATGTTGTTAGTCTTGAAGGTGCAACTGGACTCTTGTTCTTTTCTTCCGCTACAGACAGACTAACAGGGCTACCCATCTTGATCTTTCTCCCAACCGTTCATTGCCACAGTTCACCCACCTTTGCTCTGCCCATTAAGAAACCTGTTTTGGTACAATCTTTCCAGAAAGTCAAAGCAGGTTAAGCCCACCGTTTGGACAGGAAAGGGAAGATGTTCATACTTCTCTGCCCTCGTTGGAACCATTCCCTTCCCTCACTACCAGCACACACCACCACCAGTGGACTTTTTGCTCACAGTAGTGGTTAATCATCACCGTGTGGAAACGACCGTAGGTTTTGATTTTTGCAACGAGGGAGAAGTCAGATAATAAAATGTGTAAATCACCTTGGAGAATAAGGTGCGGTGCAACATTTTGAAAAAGTAGATGGTAACCCGGCAGTCAGGATTCCACATTGTTAATCACTTGTGCTCCCCCTAGAGGCGAGGCTGAATTACTGCCACATCAAGTCGCCTTAATATTTCTTCCTCGTAACAAAAATACACACGGGGACCCAAAATGCAATAAGCCCCAAAGGGTTTACTGGAATCGCGCGTGGCCCTTTCCCGGATACGAATAACAGAGTTTGCATTACGCCACGGGAAAGCTACCTACCATCTGAAGGTTAAGCTTCAGAGAAGCAGTGGAGAGAATCAGGACAAAGCGACAGAAAGAGACAGAGGAGGAGGAGGAGGAGAGAAGGGAGAATTATGTAAGTTAAGTGTAATCACAGCAGTTCACAATGTTTCCAACAAAGCGTAGATTTCATAATAATTGTCGAGTTTCTGCCGGAACAGGAGGCTTTCAGCCAAGAAATGCTTTTGTACTGAAGAAAGGCTAAATAAAGCCAGAGACCAATGAATTCTGCTTGTGATGTTCTATCATTCTACCTACAGATTACTTGATTTTTGTTTTTAAAACAATAATTGCAAAATTTTACTCAGGTGGATTTCAAGACCTAATCTTGGTCCTCTACCCTTGGAGTAGGGTTACCAGCTCTGGGTAGGGAATTTTAATTTTTTAAAAAATTATTATTATTAATTTATTAAAAACATTTATTAGCTGCCTTTCTTCCTTATGGCGCTCGAGATGGCTTACCCTATAGACAAAAGTAGATAAAATAAAATATATTAAAACCAAAATTTAAAATCACAGTTTAGGACTTCTTGTAACTTATTCAAAGGTGATTCTAAATAAAACTGTCTTCAACTGCCTCCTAAAGAACAAAAGTGGGGGGGGGGCAGGTGCACTTTGCCTGGGGTGTCAAACTCGGGTCCTCGTTTGCCATAGATTTCACATGTTCTGTTTTCACTGCCTTTGATGCTTTGTTCTTTCACTTTGGGGGATGGGGGGGCAGACTGTGGGAGAGTGTGTGGGTGTGTCAGATTGCTTTCCTATGCTAATGTACGACTGCTTTCCAAGCGGGCCTCCCGACGATGGGAAGAATGCACAACGACCTTGAATGCCAGCCTCTGCTAGCCCGCTTGTAGTAGATAATGTAACTGTAGGTTTGCAGGTGGGGGGAGGAGGGCTAATGGAGCACACTAGGTTTAGGCGGGCTGAATGAATGGATTGATTGGACCTGTCATGGGAGGGGGCGTCTTTGAATCATGTATAATTTCAGAACTGGTGCCAAAGGAGTCAGTTCTGACACGAATGGTCTTAGCTTGTTTGTTCAAGAGTCTGACATGGGGAAGTTGTTCCACAATTGTGGGGCTGCCACTGAAAAGGCCCCGTCTCAAGTTCCCCCCAAGCAAGCTTCTTTGATTGATGGGGCAGTCAGGAGGGTGTCTCCCTGTGATCTTAATTCCCAGGCAGGATTAGGCAGTAGAACTTGCACAGGGCAGTTCCCCTGGAGAGAATGGAAGTTTTGGAGGATGGACTCTATGGCATTATACTCTGCAGAGGTCCCTCAACAAATCCCACCCTCCCCTAGGTTCCATCCCCCCAAATCTCCAGGAATTTCCCAACCCAGACTTGGCAGCCCTATTTCTATTCCTGAACCACCTCAAATTTCCCCCCCAAATTCCTCCAACGGTTTCCCAAAGGACGAATTTCCAATTAGTGCCTCGAATGTCGCTGCAGGCGAAACATCAGTGGCAACTCTCAGCTCAGGTAAGCATAGAAGCATACCGGGGCTTTTCTGTCAGGGAACCCCGACCCTCTTGGGACAAGCGCTTCTCCCGTCATACCTGCTCCAGTTGTAGCTGGGTGACTTTTTGTGACACCAAGTCACCCAGCATGATCTCGACATAGGGGTAGCCGGATCCGGCCGAGGGTCGCTGGGTGCGTGTCGACTGGATCTCCTTCAACGAGAAGGTCGCAACCGGTTCCTGATGGAGGGAGCAGATTCTTGTTAGAACTCAGCCGCCTAAACATAGGATGATCACTTGGGGAGGGGATTCTTCTGGGTGGTGGGAGGCTTTTTTTTGACAGAACCGAACCCTTGCAAGGAACGTGCAGTAGCTCTGGGCAGGAATTCCTTCCCTGCCATCCTTAGGAATTAGGATCTAGGATGCAGGCCAATGACTGGCCATGAAGTCAAGACCACCCTGGTCTAATATGGAAGTCTTAAAGCAGGGTTCCCCAACACAGGGCCCATGGGCACCCTGGCATCTGCTGCAACCTTTCCTGGTGCCCGCCAAGTGTTTTTAGAAAAATGGGCAGGGCCAGGTGGGGCTTTTGCCCAGTGAGGCTTCTGATTGGCCATTGGAGATTTGATTGGCTGTGCAGATTTTTAAAAACATGGCTTTGTCAGTAGCTGCCATCACAGCACAAGGATCTTCACTGAAAGACTGAAAAAAAAAAGCAACGGCAGCCATTTTGTGTGACTGAAAAAAAAAGCAAAGGCAGCCATTTTGTGGCTGCACCCAGAATGGTGTGACAGAATTCCCAAGGTGTCCACAGCCTCAAAAAGACTGGGGACCCCTCTCTTAAAACGCCAGAGAATCATCTGATAGCGATGCCCGGAGGTGGGTAGATGGTCCCTGTTCTCCCCAACCCCGCAGGAATCGGGGCGTTCCCCCCATATTTAGGAGGAGACACCCAGGTTACAACCCACAGGACCAAGGCTCCTGGGGTTTCAGAAACGAGCCAACAGCACCCACGTGGGTTTCTTTGTTCAGGAAGTTGAGTCCATTCTGGTTCACGGCCAAGATGCACGGGGAGACAATGGTGTTGTTGCTGCAGCTCTGGATGTAGAAGAAAGACGAACCAAACATGGGGAAGGCGCTCAGCAGACCTGCATAAAAGAATAGGCCGTGAATAGTCTACAAAGCCATGGGGACCCCCTCTAGGGAAATAATTACGCAGAGAAGGAGGCAAAAGACCTCCTTCAGCAGCAATTTTGTGGCTGCACCCATCATGCCATGTCAGAATTACAAAGGTGCTCACAGGCGGAAACAGGCTTGGGGATCCCTGATTTAGGCCTTTCTGCACCCGTATTTTGCCTCGGTTTCTGAGCGCATCCGATTCTTCCATTCTGCATTCCCTCCCGCTTTCACTTCTACTTTGTGTTGTGGCTTTCTCTGGTTTCTGCATTTGTTTGACAGGAATCTGCATTCAGGCCGCTCCCAGCACACCGTTGCCCTGCAACTACCAAAACTCCTTTTGCTGCGATTCTTTGTTCTCATTTGCTTTCGAATCGCTAATCCTTCCTAAAGTAGAATTGTTTCTGCGGGTATTTAAGTGCTGCCCACTGTCCCTCGTTTCCGCCACTCTCTCTTCAGGCTGACGCTCCCTCCCTGTTCTGTTTTCTTTCCCCTCCTTCTCCAAAGACAAAAGAGGATGTGTCCTCCCGCTCAGGCAAACTTTAAAAAAGCCAGAGAGAACATAAGAAGGAATCAGTAAATATAAAGGACGAGGGGATTCCCTGCTCCCAAATGTGTCAGTTTTGCATGTGTGGGCCTGAATTTCCCCCTCCCTTCCCTTTTGTAGAATCAGGGAGGGAGGGAGGTGTTGGGTCTGCAGTTGAAAGTTTTAAGAGAAGTTTGCCTTTCTCTTCATCTTAGACAAAGCAGCCAATTAGCTCAAAAAATGCTGGTTTTGCTTGTAGATGCAGAATGCATACAGAATGCATACAGGTTGACGCTCTCTCCCTGTTCTGTTTTCTTTCCCTCCTTCTCCAAAGACAAAAGAGGACGTGTCTTCCCACTCAGGCAAACTTTTAAAAAGCCAGAGAAAGCATAAGAAGGAACAAGTAAATATAAAAGACTAGAGGATTCCGTGCTCCCAAATGTGTCAGTCTTGCATGTGTGGGCCTACCCCCTCCCTTCCGTTTCTTTCTGCAGAATCATGGAGAAGGAGGGAGGAGGGGTTGGCAGCTAGTTAGCTCAAAAAATGCGGGTTTTGCTTGTAGATAACAGAATGCATACAGAATATACAATTAAATAAACTGGAGGGGGAACCAGTACAAAGGGAATGTGTGCGACTGCAAAGTCAACCCTTGACTCCGCGGATTCTCCGGAACAAGCTGTTGGTGCACGAAGGGCCTTAAACGTTTGTGTACTGTCTTTTTCCTTGCACAGTGAGGCTAAGGCAGCTTCCGTGTGAATAAGGGAAATAATATTTCCCCTCCAAAAACCTGCAGCGTCACTTAAATTAAAGAGACTGGCAGCGAGCTGATTCAGTGTAAGGTAGTGGTTAGAGTGTTGGACTGGGACACCCAGGTTCAAATCCCCCTTCGCTTTGGGCCCCCACTGGAAAGAAAGGTGGGACCTAATAACTATCATAATAAATAAATAATACAATTAATTTATGGAACTCATTTCTACAAGGTATGGCTATGGCTTAGACAGATATACAAAAAGGCTATTAGCTGCGATAGCAAAATCAAACCTCCATATTCAGAAGCAGTGTACCTGTCAACACTGGCTGCTATAGCGAGGGGAGAAGAAAAGCACTGACGTTTCTTGCCTTCACACCCACTTGGGGACTTCCCAGAATCCTCTTGGTGAGAAAGAAGATTATCAATTCAATGGTTTTTTGGTCTGAATCTAAAAAGGGAGCTTTGACTATCAGAAGTTTATAGCCTGGGAATCTTGTTGGACTTTAAGGTGCTACGGGATTTGATTCTTGTTCCTGCTCAGTGCATGGCTTTTCTGCATTCTCATCTTCCTTGCTTGTAAGTTCCTGTTTCTTCTGGGAAGGGAGTTTCTGTTCTGCCCACGTTTCACTCCCTCTAGTGGTCAATTCGATACTACATTGGTTTATGTCCTGCATTATCTCCATGCAGATTTAAACTACAGGTTTTTATGCCAGACATAAACTAAAGTAAAATGGAATCGACCACTAGAGGGAGTAGAATACATGCAGAACAGACACCCCCTCCCCCATGAAGCAAACGGAACTTACAAGTGAGGAAATGAGAAGGCAAAAAAGCCTCCAGTTCGCCAAGAGCCCTCTCCAGCCTTTCCAATTTGATTGCAGTTTCAAACAGAAGATCCGGGATAACAATTGTGATTTGCAGCGCTCTTACTAGAGAGTAAATTCTGTCGAACTAAGCAGGATTTACTTCTTCTGAGGTCCATGTGAGGATTGGCACTGTCTCTTGTTTGGATTAGGTGGGCATGATCCATCCCCTATAGCAGCCCCACTATCTTGCATCTTACCTAGGAACTGCGCCCGAGCTTGGTGGGCACTCAGTGCCAGCGTCTGTTGTATGTGTTGTGAGGTCAAGTCCAGCCATGTCTGGGCCTCCAGGAGGTGATAGAGCTGAGGAGGGATGTAATCCTGGACCTCCCGTCTGGGGGGGGGAGGGAAATTAAGGAGAGATCACAGGCAATCCAGGGCAAGCTGGCAGAAAATACTAAAGACCCTGTAGAAGCCTGAGTGTCATAAGTCAGTCTGTGCTAAGTGATGGCTCAGATTTATCAGACAAAGAGCTACCTCTGCTGGCCCTGAGCCGGTAACTGAACAGCTGGTAACTGAACTGAGCCAGAAGGAGAACAGCAAGAGATCAGGCGATCAGCTGGTCAGGAGTCACAGCCTACAGCTGAAACTGAGCCCAACACCTTGTAGTTCTGAAGCAGTAAGCAAGTCTTCAGCAGCCACTCCCAGCCCACCTAGCTCACCCGCACCCTTGCAGCACCGACTCTGCCAGAGACACTTAGAGTTGCAAGAAAGGAGAAGAAGTGTGAGAGTCATGGCCTGTCGTCAGCTGTCAACTGAAGAGACGAATGAGTAGTTTCAGGATGACTGCCGGGGAATTGGCTGGGAGCTTAGCTCATTAAAACTGGGCTATAAATTCAGCTGGGAGAAGCAGCAGCTTGTGGATGCAACAAGTGCACTTTGCTACTGAGCCATCAGCCTTGCTGCTACTGGACCTCTGCATCTTTGAACCTTGGACTGGACCTGACAATCGGATTTTCTGGAACCCCTGACCTCGGACTGGACTTGCTGCCTGGAACTCCTTGACCCCAGACTAGACTTTGGTAAACCTGCTCTCTGGGACCTCTGACTTTTGCACTGGACTTTGGTTAGTCTCTGCAACCTTGCCTGTGACCTGCCCCGCTGGACCTCAGCCTATGCCTCCTCAGGAAGCTATACCAGTACAATGAGCCATGCTGGGTACATGACATGAGATGTGTCCCCTTCTCAGCGATCCCTAAAACCTGGAGAGTAGTGGTTAGAGTGTCGGACTAGGATCTGGGAGACCCAGGTTCGGAACCCCCCTCTGCTCTGACACGGAAGCTCGCTGGGTAACCTCGGGCCGGTCACACACTCTCAGCCCAACCTCCCTCACAGTGAAGGGGGAAGACTGAAGCCCCTTCTCCAAGTGCCATGCTTCCAATTCATATTGGGAACCCCACGGGTGGGAACTGAGAATCCGCCACTCGTGTTTGACAGCCGATTCCCGCGTGTCTCCCCTTTTGTCCCGCAACAAGGCTATCGCTCTATCTCCAAGGCACCTACAAGGTAGGCAGGTATACGCTGTCTTTGGCCCGGTGCTGAAGAGCGGCCAGCTTGGAGATCTGCTGGAACTGTTGCTCAGTTGGCTTCACGGAAGGGAGGGTGTTGAAGAGCCCTTTGAGGTAGTCCGGGAGCACCTGAGGGTGAGAACGGAACACCTTGAGAAACAGCACGAGATATCGTTGTTGTTGATCATTTACAGACTTTGCACCCTGCCTTTCTGTCCTTACAAGGGCCACCAAAGCAGCTAACACGTTATAACAGGGGTCCCCAACGTGGCGCCCATGGGTGTCATGACATTCGCTGACACCTTTCCTGGTACCCAACAAGTGTTTTTAAAAAGTGGGCGGGGGAAAGTGGACTTTTGCCCAGCAAGGCTTCTGATTGGCTACTGGAGATTTAAAAAAAAAAAACAGCAGCAGCTGCCACCACAGCACAAGGATCTTCACTGCGTGACTGAAGATAAGCCGTTGCAGCCATTTTGTGTCTGGTTCCACCACCTGCAGCCGCCATTTTGTGGCTGCGCTCACCGCATCCTGTTGAGGTTCCAAAGGCACCCACAGCCTCAAAATTTTTGGGGACCACTGATTTAGAACATACATGATAAAACCACCCTGCGTATAACTGTGATGATAGTGTCCAAAATTTATTCACTACATTTTTATCCCCACCCTTCCTCCATTTAGCTCGTACATCGTCTGCCCCTCCTATATTTTACCATTGATAGCCTCACAACAACCCTACGAGGTAAGTTAGGCTGAACGAGAGAGCCTGGCTGAACATTTATGGCTGAACGAGGATTTGAATTCATCCTCCCCATCCCCAGAGAACTGGGGACTGCATCTCCTCCCCCCCCAGCCTTTCCCCCCCTCCCATAATTCTAGAACTCAGGGGCATGCCGTGGGAAGTTAATTTTCAAGGGGGCAGTATGTCAGCAAGCTGCCAATATGTTTTATTGTCTATCTATGTATGCGCTTGTCTGCTTTCACTTTCCCATGTATGCCTGTTGATGCGCTTAATTTGCCTAGTTGCTGGATCGTCCGTATCTCTCAAGGCCACAGGTGGTTGCTGGCGGGTAGTAGCTTGGGTGATCTCATGGTACTATCCATGAGAAGCGAATATATTATGATTAATTAAAAGGGTTGCTTCCCAGGCTCAATGGCGCGCGCGGGAAATCCCGCAATTGGGCCTCAGCTTTTTGAATTCACTATATTCTCTAGGGCTCCATGTTTCTCTCTCATTCTGAACAGTTGATCCTGTTATGCACCTATTGCTTCAAATAAAGTAAGCAAGAAATTGCAAGTAGATAAATAGGTACCACTTCGGTGGGAAGGTAACAGCGCTCCGTGAGCCTCGGTGTTTAGTCATGCCGGCCACAGGACCACGGAAAAAATATTTGGACAGCGCTCGCTTGGAAACAGAGATGAGCACCGCCCCCTAGAGTTGGATTTGACTGGCTTTTGAGCAAGGGAAACATTTACCTTTATGTTGACTAAAGAGAACCTCCATATTCCCAGATAGTCAACCTCTTTATCATAAGAACATAAGAGATGCCAATCTTGGATCAGGCCAAAGGCCCATCCAGTCCAACACTCTGTGTCACACAGTGGCCAGAAATACCAGGTGCCATCAGGAGGTCCACCAGTGGGGCCAGGACATTAGAAGCCCTCCCACTGTTTACCCCCCCCCCCAAGCACCAAGAAGACAGAGCACCACTTGCCCCAGAGCCCCTATCTATACCTTGTGGCTAATAGCCACTGATGGACCTCTGTTCCATTTGTTGTTCAGTCGCACAGTTGAGTCCGACTCTTCGCGACCCCATGGACCAGATCACGCCAGGCCTTCCTGTCTTCCGCCGTCCTCTGAAGTTTGCTCAACTTCATGTTAGTTGCATCGGTGACACTGTCTAACCATCTCATCCTTTGCCGTTCCCATCTTCTTTGACCTTCAATCTTTCCCAGCATCAGGGTCTTCTCCAGTGAGTGCTCCCTTCTCATTGGGTGGCCAAAGTATTTGAGCTTCAGTTTCATTATCTGGCCTTCCAGGGAACAGTCAGGGTTGATTTCTTTTAGGATTGACTGATTTGATCTTCTTGCAGTCCAAGGGACTCTGCTCCAGATGTGTATCTAATTCCCTTTTGAAGCCGTCCATGCTTGTAGCCGCCGCCACCTCCTGTGGTGCTAGGAGGCAACATTGGGGGAAGGTCTTGGCCTCTGTGCTCCGTTTGTTGTATACCCCAGGCAACTGGTTGGCCGCCGTGTGAAACAGAATCCTGGACTAGATGGAACCACTGGTCCTATCCGGCAGGGCTCTTCCTATCTTCGAACTGAGACAAAACCCAGTACAGTAGTCGTGTGGGGAACTGGTTCAGTGCCAGACAAATGGCAGTTTTCGGAATCAGCAGCAATCTAAATCTCTGGGGTTGCAGATGACAGAAAAACCTTATTCCAAGTAAAAGAGCCGGATTTGAGTCCTGTAGCACCTTAGAGAGCAACAAGGTTTTCGGACTATGAGCTTTTGAGAGTTAAAACTCATGCCCCCCAAGTCTCTAACTTGCTACTGGACTTGAATTCGGCTCTTCCACTGCAGATCAACACGGCTACCCTCCTGAAACTTACCCCAAGGGCCAGGGGAATATTTTAGTGCCCCTCTAAAGTGGGGCAATGATAGTAATGCGGATGAAATTACAAACACACACACACACTGGTACTTGTAGTTTATGAAGGAAATGTGAACAGCATGAAGGGACATTCTATCCTATGTGGTGGACACGCAAGAAAGCTAAAAAATTCTGGGTACAAATACCATTATTAATTCAGAAGATTTTAAAGATTAATGTACAATTGAAACCAGAGTCCTTTCTTTTGGGACTAACGGACAAACAGCTGGAAAGGAATTACGGAACTTTTGTTTTTATATATGATAACGGCAGAAAGACTATTCTGTGCATAGAAAAGAAGTTATGGGACTTTGTTTTTATATATGACAAGGGGTGGGACCCGCGATACTCGCAGGGGGGGGATCTCCACACATGAGGCAGAGGAGGAAGCAGGAGGAGGAGGTAAGTTCCCCCTCATCCCGCCGGTTCCTCCCCCGTCTCCTCCATCCCCCTGTTCGATCTCCCCCCCTTGCCTTCCCCCCCCGGCTCGCCGCTCGGGCCTCGCTGCTCTTTCTCCCCCCCGCCTCCAAAGCGAGGCCCGAGCAGCTTGCCGCTCGGGCCTCACTTCTCTCTCCCCCCCCCCAAGCAGCAGCAGCGGCGGCGGTGAGGGAGTTCGCAGAGCATTCCCTGCGCATGCGCAGGGGACGCTCTGTCACTTTTGGGGGGATTTAAGTATCCCCCGATATTTTTTCCGGGTTTTTAGATTTTTGTGCACACCTGGGGGCTGCCCCAAGTGTGCACGAAAATCTCCCTCCCTCCAGGTGCCCCCAATGCGCGGATTTAGGTATCCGCACGCACGGGGGCGACTTCACTATTAGTATATAGACAAGAAAGAAGACCCGCGAAACTCGCGGGGGGGAACTCCAAACTGAGCTGCCGGAGGAGGAACCAGCAGGAGCAGGTAAGCTTCCCCCCCCATCCTGCCGGTTCCTCCCTGTCCTCCCCCCCCCCGCTGGATCTCCCCCCCGCCTCCCCCCCTACGAACCGTC
>NW_015160210.1:1344047-1371036 GCF_001447785.1 Gekko japonicus
AGGGAGGCTGGGGGCAATGCCGGCTGCTAGGATGGCTGTTTCCCCCCCCCCAAGCGAGGCTGGCGGCGAGGCCAGCTGCCTCCCCTCCCCTAAGCGAGGGCCAACGGCTTGCAGCTGGCCGGGCCTCGCGCCCTCCCTTCCTCTCACGGGTTGGCCGGCTGGCTTCGAGGCGGCGCCGACAGCGAGGCCGGCTGCAGAGCGTTCCCTGCGCATGCGCAGGGAATGCTCTGTCAGTTTTGGGGGGATTTAAGTATCCCCCCGTTTTTTTTTTAACTTCAGATTTTTGTGCACACCTGGGGACCACCCCACGTGTGCACAAAACTCCCCCCCCAGGTGCCCCCAGTGTCCGGATTTATTTATCCGCACACCAGGGGGCGACTTGGCTATTAGATATATAGATAATGGAAGCGAGACTATTATACTCAGAGAAACGGAAGAGTCCAACACTGCCTGCAATAGAGGAATGGCTGGAGAAGATGTTGGAACTTGCAACGGTGGGCAAGCTTTATTGATCGGAGAAAAGACAGTTAATTTATTGCTGATTGGAAACCCCTTATATGGAGACTTTTTGCATGAAAAAGATAATAGCAACTTGATGATCTGTGAGTTTGGAGACTAAGAAATTGAGACAATAGAAAAAAGAGAGCTTTTCACTGTAAGCACGGAGTAAGAGAAAATTCTGTAATCAGACTTATATTTGTCATAGAGAAAACTGGAAGCCTCCTTTAATTATATATATATCTTGGGTTTTTTTCTTTTTATTATTTGTTATCTGTTTTTTAATCTGATATTATCTGTTTGTTCTTTCTTTTAATAAAAACTTTAAAAACTCAAAAACACTGTCTTTGACTCTCAGAAGTTTATACCCTGAAACTCTGGTTGGTCTCTAAAATGCTACTGGACTGTTTTCCCCCCAAATCCTGAATGTTGTTGGAGTGTGTGACTCACTGTGCCAGGACACTGGGGGCGCTACTTCACTCGAAGTTTGTACAGGTGTTATCTCCTTGAATGGGATGCCTCTTTGTCTTAACCTGGGAGCTGCCCTCTGACCCCTCCTCTCTCACTCACTTTGTCCTCTCACTCTCTTCTCATGGCCTTCCATGGAGACAGATACCCTGCAGATCTTTCCTATAGATACAATGCCCTCATTCTCCCATACATACGGTGGCGGATTAGCTGGCCACTTATGATAGGGAAATACTCTTTAGATTAGCTTTCTTTCTCTTCTTTCGCCTGCAGCCTGAATATGAACTGGATCTACTTGAATGAATGTAAGTTTTCCTTCTTTTGCAATATGCTTCTCGGGAGATTTATGTACTGCACTCAGGATCAGGCTTCTACGACTGGGCAAAACTCTGCTATATTGACCAAATATCCCAATAAATGTCCCCTACCCACCTGGTCACGAAGTCCTCACCTGGTTGAAGTGCATGGTTACATACAACTCGTTGTCAAATTTCAGCGGCTGGCTCCAGATGACCCGCCGGTACCAGAACATGTAGTTGCTATCCACTTGTTCCATTTCCATGACCACATCGAGGATGTATTCCTTCTTGTTCAAAGGCCGGACGTTCTGGTCTGCGGAGGTGACCGGTCACAAACTTATTTGGATTCATTCATTTACTTCATGTACACCCCAAGGGGAGAATGGGATATCAACTTTTCAATAAACAAAATAGCAGAAATGAGTTTTATCGCCCCATGCTCGGACCCAGCACAAGATTCTCTCTTCCGCCACCGGCTGGACTCACTTTGACTGGTAACCGCAAAGATGATATATTCGTTGAAGGCTTCGGGCCGATTGAGTCCCATTTCGTAGCAGATCTCCTCTATCACGTCCAGGGCAACCTAGAAAGGCAGGGAGGGGAGAGCAAAATTACGGCACGGTTTTTGAAAGGCTAGCCAACCCAGTTTTAAAATGCAGCAATGCAAACTTTTCAGCTACTTAGAACTGTTCCACAGGCTGTGTGCTGGAAAAGTAACCTCACTGGGCCAGGTCTCCTTTTTTTTAATTTTAATTTTTATTCATTTTTTTTTAACCACACCATTACAACAATATTTGACACAAAGAACAGTTACCAGCTCGCTTAAACAGTTTCCCCCTGGTAGCTCAAAGGAATAAAATAACCTTTACAAATGCACCTAATACAACCAATTAAAGCATGCATCAAACACAGAGCAGTTAAAAGAACAGCAACTTTTTGTATAACGGGTTTTTTGGGATTGTCTCACTATTTTCTAGATAACTAATGATATGACGGAGCTGCGGTGGCTCAAGTGGTTAAGACGCTGAACTGCAGGCTGTGGAAGGTCAGTAGTTCAGCAGTTCGAGACCCGGGTGCCGCATGATGGAGTGAGCTCCCATCTCTACTTCCAGCTCCTGCCAACCTAGCAGTTCGAAAGCAAGAGATTGCAAGTAGATAAATGGGTGCCGTTTCGGTGGGAAGGTAACAGCGTTCTGTGCGCCTAACTGTTTAGTCATGCCAGCCACATGACCACAAAACCCAAACAAGGACCCACGGTAAGTAGGAAAACCAACATACAACAGATACCGTGCACAGATGAATTATAACCTATCATAAATAATTTAATATATTTTGAAAAATATTATTACAATAATTTCTTCATACATATGTCTTCATTCTTCATTCATAGTCACAATTCATAATATAAGAGATCAAAATGTCAAATATCATCTCCATAGATTCTCAAAAGATATAGTACAATCTTATAATATATACTAGTCCTCCTCTGTAAAAACGTTTCAAAAGGGAGGACTCCTTAAATTCTCTTTACATGTGGTCTGTCTTCCTCCAACAGAGGTCCAGATGACCTTCTGTTTCAGAATCTTCCTCAGGGAGTCCAACAATAATTTTCAGCACAAGGTTGCTAAATACCAAAGTTTTCATCCAAAATTCTCTTTCAATGAACGCTGCAAACAGTTTTTTGATGAGCTATAAACCTCCTCCAAATTTGGAGAACGTGCTTATAAGGTTGTACTATATCCTTTGAGAATCTATGGAGATGATATTTGACATTTTGCTCTATGATGATTAATATGTATGAAGAAATTATTGTAATAATATTTTTCAAAATATATTAAATTATTTATGATAGGTTATAATTCATCTGTGCATGGTATCTGTTGTATGTTGGCCACATGACCACAGAAACGTCTTCGGACAGCGCTGGCTCTTTGGCTTTGAAATGGAGATGAGCACCGCAACCCTAGAGTCGGATTCGACTGGCTTTCGGGCAAGGGAACCTTTACCTTTACTTTAATGATAAGAAACCATACCGCCTGAAACCACTTTTGGTACTTTTCTGACTGCACAGCTGAAGAATTATATGAGGTGCGCCCATGAATAAAGTATTCCCAGATCTTCTTTTGCCAGCATGTTAATGTGGGAACATATTTTTGTGCTATCATTATTTTTGCCAACATCAGTAAAGTCGACACTAATGTTTCTGAGCTTTTTCTACTTACAGACGTACGCCATGTGTCCAGAAAGATGGAATCTAGAGTGCAAGGTAAGTTTATTTCTGTTATTAGTGCAATTTGTTGAATTATCAGCATCCAGTAGTTTTTATTTGTGGCCAGGTCTCCTTAGCTCTAACCTGCAACCCTAAAGGTTGCTTCAATGTATCAGGACCAAAACATGTTGCCCAATGGGTAATACAAAAGCATTATCTTAAAAGGAGATGGCATGAGACGCTCAGTACTTTGTCCCTGAGGAAGGACCAGAAGTCTGAAACACTGGAAAAATTAACTAGGAAAAGTGTTTGACTTTTTGGATATTTATCGTGTATATTTATTCTTTGGTTTCTGCATTTTCCTATGATGGATTATAGGGATAGATTTGCCTCATTGTGTTGCCATCTTCTGCCAGTGGGTGAAGACTTTTTGTTTCTTACTGACTGATGTTTGTGATCGTCGTTCTTAAGTCTCTGTATTTGAGCTCTGGTTTTAACCATCCGTGTTTTAGGGGGGCAGGATTTAATGGTTTTAAAATGTGATTTTATTACATATGTCTTAATTTGTTAGCCATCTCGGTGGCCCTTGCCAAAGCAGAAAGCCGGGATATAGATTTTGCAAAATAAATAAAAGTAAATCAAAACAAGGGAGTTTTTTTGACAGAAGATGTGACATCAAGTCCCATTTTAAGATGATGATGGGGGACATTCTTGCAGGTTTATTCACGGTTTATTCACTCGGTTTTAACAGATAAGCTAGATAAGTTTTGCAATCCAATGCATTCCCTGCTGTCCTCCTGTCTTTTTTCAGACCAGATTCTTGGTGATTGTTTTAAAACTTAAAATAAGTTGAATTATACTCTTCCAAGAACAAACTAAGTTCTCTCTGTCTAAGTCCATTGACTACATGTAGTTCAGCTTGCTCATGGCCATGAGTGACTGTATGGCAGCATCCCACCAAAACGTTTTCAGGTAAGCTCAAGGGCTTCTACTCACCGAACATGTTTTGATCTTCAGGTGCTTCTCAATCCCCCCTGGCAAGAGGACCAGCTGGCGCTTCGAGCTCCTTCCAGCCTTTGCAGGGAAGGGAAATGGAAAGTAAAATTTAGGGACTGTAACTCACAGTGAAGGAGACTCAGTCCTTGGGGGGGGGGGGGAATTCAAAGCATGTGCAGAAAAAAGGGACCAGAAGTCAGAAAAAGAACAGCTGGGTCTGAAGCTGGTTGCAACTTCTGAATCTGCAGTAGCAAGCACCAGATGGGAAGATGACTGAGCCCCAAGAATCTGGGCCATGAAGCACCTCAAACACTGGCTGTGCGGCACCCCACTCCCTAGGCGACTGGCTGGCAATGGACAATCCCAACAGCATGTCTAGTCCAAAAATTTGGTTTCCACGCACTCACCACCATGGCTTTCAGCTCCATGTTACCAGGGAATTCACACCTGCCCCCAAACTGGAAGGTCTTCCGCAGGTTCTGTTCACAGGTCTTGGCGATGCCTGACGGACATCAGACAAATCAGAGGGAGAGAAAGGTCACGTGAGCCTTTCCACCACCATTTGTTCACTCAGTTTTAACAGATAAGCTAGACAAGGTTGGCGATCCAATGCATTCTCTGCCATCCTCCTGTCTTTTCCCCCAGACCAGATTCATGGCGATTTATAAACAACAACTTGAAATATAATTGTTGATATACTGGTAGTTCTTCGTTCTGACAGAAGGCCCTTTTGGTCCAACACTCTGGTGCCCTTTTGTTCAAATCCTCTGAAGTCTCACCTTGAAAATACAAAGCAGGATTGTTGCAGACGTCCTGAAGGAACCACAGAAGGTAAGGTTTGAGGACCTCAGAGCATCTGTAATAAGCACTCAGGATGTAGAGCAACCTCCACCCTTTCTGGCAGCTATCCCTACACAAAACACACAAAGTTCCGTGGAGAACAGGCTGCATATCACGTGTCCATCAGCAATCTGTAGGCTCCCCCTCCAAATCACGTTTACACCAAGCACAGAGGGAATCCTCTTGAGGGGCCAGGCCACAGAGCCTCAAAGGAGGACTCCAACAGATCTAGTACAGATTCCCGCACCGTGGAACAAATAGGGCCATGGGTCAGAGGAGGAAACTCTTGGTCCTGGAGATCAGGTGACGCCAGAGAACCAATCCAGTGCCACTACCGTACAGGTCCTATATCTGCTGTACCCCTTTGGTCATCAGTGAGGAAGGGTGCCCCTCTGTGCTCTGTCCGACTGCACCCTTTCCCGGGCTCCTTCAGCAGCTAGGCCGGAGAACCCAGCTTAAGAACATAAGAGAAGCCATGTTGGATCAGGCCAATGGCCCATCCAGTCCAACACTCTGTCACATGGTGGCCAAAAATACCAGGGGCCATCAGGAGGTTCTCCAGTGGGGCCCTTTCCCGCATCTTTTGTCTTCCGCTAAAATGAGAGACTCACGTACGTCTTGGTGCTGGAGTTGTCCGTGATCTGCTTCATGATCTGGCAATAAACCTCGTCTCGGATCACCTCGTATTCTCCGCAAAGCTGGAAGAGAGAAGGGGGCAAGAGTGCAGTGGAACAGGCCCCAGAGGCTGACGGGGTAAATGCTCCCCCAGCCGCTTCATTACCACCTGAAGAAGCAGTCATGCTGTCTCCAGACAAAGGCCTGAGACAGCTTGGCAACAGAGAAGAAGAGAAGAAGAAGGGATTGGATTTATACCCCACCTTTCATTCGGAGTCTCAGAGCAGCTTACAAACTCCTTTCCCTTCCCCTCCCCACAACAGACACCCTGGGAGGTAGGCGGGGCTGAGAGAGCTCTTTCCAAAATTGTCCTTGAGAGAACAGCTCTGACAGAACTATGGCTTGCCCAAGGTCATCCAGCAGGTGCAAGTGGAGGAGTGGGGAATCAAACCTGGTTCTCCCAGATTGGAGTCCGCGCACTTATACCACTACACCAAACTGGCTGTCCGTGATAGCTACCTCCAGCCCAAAGACTGACAAAACTGGAAGGGTATTTTCACCAAATCAGAAAAGCTAGATTCGAAGTCCAGTAGCAGCTTGGTATCTGACTCTCGAAAGCTTATACCTGGGAAATATTGTTGATCGTGAAGTTACCACTGGACTTCTACTGCAAACTGACCCTGCTACCTACCTGAAACTATCTTCATCAAATAGGGTCACCAGGCCCCCTCGTCGATCCGGCAGGGGGATTTGGAGGGTATCCTGGGGGTGAGTGGGGACATCACATGACATTGCACGATGTGATGACGTCACCCGGAAGTGACGTCATCGTGTCACCGACACTCGGGGTTTTGGGCGAAACTCTATGGTAAATTTGCCTTCAAACCATAGAGTTTTGCCCAAAAACCAGAGTGTCCCGACATGATGATGTGGCTTCTGGGTTTCTTCATCATGTCGGGGACGTCATGTCAGGGGATTCCCAGTTTAGGATCGGCGTTTCCCCCGCCAGCCAGATGGTCCATAGTGGGGAGAAGCCCCTGAAACTAGGGGATCCCCCGGTTGGACCTGGGGGCGGGAAACCCCAGGGCTTTTTTGTAGAAAAAGTCCAGCAGGAACTCATTAGCATAATAGGCCACACCCAGAAGCAGAAACTCATTAGCATATTAGGCCACACCCTGACTGCACCACTCATTAGCATATTAAGCCGCGTTCCCATGTTACCAGAAGTGTGCTCATCCAGCCACACCCACCTTTTGCTTCATATTCTGTTTACCTTGTTTGTGGTCAAAACCCAGGGCTTTTTTGTAGCAGGAACCCCTTTGCATGTTAGGCCACACACCCCTAATGTAGCCAATTCTAATGAGTTTCTGCTGTTGGGTGTGGCCTATTATGCTAATGAGTTCCTGCTGGGCGTGGCCAACTTGGGAGCCAGCCGGAACTCCGTTCCTGTGCGTTCCTGCCCAAAAATAGCCCCGGGAAACCCTATCATCAGAATGTCCAGCAGTCCTCATAGGAGACCAGGGCCATCTAGCTTGCTTTAAGCTAGTTTATGTTTGTTAGTCGTTTATGTCTGTAGATTCAGCTCTGGATGGAGAGTTCAGTTTGCTGTGGTTTCCACGTGGCCCAGTGCAAAGTTGGCTCCACAGGGCTCATTCCACACCCATGCAGAAAACTGGGCTTACCTTCAGAAGACAGCAGACCACCTCGAGCTCTGTTTGGCCCTTGAGCGGAAGGTCACCCATGAACTTCATCACAGCTGGGGGGGGGAATACCCAAATCAGTTGGAATTTTCCTCTGGGCACACACAGAGGGTCAAATTAGCCGTTACCGAACAACAATTGTGCGAGAGGCAGTAGGAAGGATTTCCCCAACGGGCCAGATCAGACAAAACTGTTCGTGGGCAGGGAAGCTGAAATCTCCTTCTCCAAGAACACTGCAGTCAGAATCCCACATGCATAGAAATGGAGAAAACCCCACAATTCCCATATGACTGTTATTCCAGCTGGGACCTGTGTGTCCCATAATGTTTATATTGGCCATCTACACTTTTAAGTGAGGCTCTTCTCTGCTCTTAATGTGCCTCTTCACTATTGGACAGCACTCAGAAGGTCCCTGGTTCAGTCCCTGGCATGTCCCATTTTTTAAAAAGGATGTTTTTTAGGAAGGAACTGTTATTTATCTTCCCAAAACCCAACCAGAACGGGCAATTCAGAGCCGGCCTGAGGGAGTATAAGGCAGCCTCTTATGGCCTGCAGAACTTTTTATTTCTAAAAAGCAATGCACACAATTGTGTGGGAAAGGGTTGGCTCACTGGTACTTTGCCTGCAATGCTGTGTTCAAATTCTCAGCCTCTCCGGTTAAAGGATTGCAGAAGACAGTGGTTGGGAGTGATTTCTTTCCACCTAAGGTCTGAATGCCTAAGGTAGGCTGTTAGATCATGTTTACAGAATCGCTCTGAGAACGGGAGGGGTTGTGATGTGTTTTGGTGACGGCACTGGCACTCGCCAGTTGGTGCCTGCCGCACCTGGCTTCCCCCCCCCCCAGATCAAACCGAATGACACGTCAAGCTTTATAGAGCTCACCCCTGAGCAGACAAGATGCTTTAGGATCTACCAAAGTTCTAAAAATTTTAGATCAACTTTCATGGTTACAGAGTACAAAATTTCCCATTGGCCAGGCCTTGTGCAGGACAACTCCTGGGAAAAGGCAGATCCAGGCAACTCACCTTGGAAGGTCTCCGCCGCAACTTTGTTCAGGCTGCTGTCTGTGAACTCAATGAGCGACTCTTGGATGGGGGACTGAAACGGAGCAGGGAGGAGAGAAGGGAAACGGGGGCTTGGCGAGAGAGTCATAGGCACAGCACTCGCATCACAGCACTATCAAACGGCAACAGGGTAAGCGCGTACAAAATTCTCCTTGATGGACATGCATATTTGGATTTGAAGACCAAGGAGGAGGAGGAAGAACAGGGCACGGTCTGCCGGCAGCATTCCCCCGCACGAGCCCCGCTTGAAATAAACAAGGTTTGTGCTTCTCTTGTTAAGAATCGTTAGGCAGAAAACCAAGAGCAGAGATACCCTTGCATCCTAAGAGGCAGTCTCCAACCAATTCCGCAAAAGCAGTTGTTCCACCCTCGGTCTCACCCCCCACCCCACCCCGGTTGTACTGCTCAATTTCCCACTATTTGCCACGCGGCTGAGTTTTGACCCACATTATGCTAAAAGAGGTAGAACTTCTGGGTGCCAGAGAATCTTAGGATCTCCTGGCTATTCTACACACAATGGAATGTGGCTCAAAAATGATGGTCACAGTCACAGAACAGACCGAAAAAAGAAGAAACTGTGAGGTAACTGCGCTAGAGAATATTTAAATAACGATCACAAAATTTATACAAAAATGTGTACAAAAAATCTACATATATAAATGCACAAAGGCAGTTGAAATTGGTGTAATTGACGACTTCCGGTTTGCGGATCAGCGATGGCGGTCGCTTTCCCCGGACGTCGGGGAAGCGACTCGCACACCAGTGGTATGGGGGGGGTGCTACCTCAAGTAGAACTCACACAGAGCCTTTGCGAAAGGCTCCAGGCCATAGGGCTTTTGAGGGACAGCCTCTTGGACGGCTAAATGCCGGAGAATTGAGGCTTTCCTCCACCCTGATGGTCCTGCCGCTGTGTGGCCTTCGGGCACAAGCTGTTTCGACCAGGACAAGCACTGGAGATTGAGCGGAATATCGTTTACTTTGAGCGAGGTCAGAGAAATGACCGACAGAATTGATGAGGTATTAAACTTAATGACCGACAGAATTGATGAGGTATTAAACATAATTAAAATAGTGATTAGAGAAGCTTCATCGTCAATTACACCATTTTCAACTGCCTTTGTGCATTTATATATGTAGATTTTTTGTACACATTTTTGTATAAATTTTGTGATCGTTATTTAAATATTCTCTAGCGCAGTTACCTCACAGTTTCTTCTTTTTTCAGTCTATTCTACACACAATGCCATACGATAATTATCATTCCCAAAATGGCTTACAATATTTTTGTCTCCTCACAACAAACAACCCTGTGAGGCAGGTTAGGTTGAGAGACGGAGAGAGAAAGAGAGACTAGCCCAAAGTCACCCAATAAGTGGGGTTTGGAACCTGGGTTTCCTAGAGCCTAGTCTGATGCTGTAACCACTACACCACACTGCTTGGTCTCAGACAAAGAAGCCAGACTTGACAGAGCATCTTTACCGAACCAGCTAAGACCCTACTAGCATTTACTCATTTATTTACTTACTTTATTTATTTCTCCCCAAGAGAGGACCCAAAATGACTTATGTCATTCCCCTCTTCAGCATTTTGCCCTCACAACAACCCTGTGAGGCACGCTAGGCCGAGAGTGTGTGACCGGCCCAAGGACACCCAGCGAGCTTCCATGGCAGAGTGGGAATTCAAACTTAGGTTTCCCATAATAATAATTAATAGTATATCATTGTGTGTAGTATAGCCAGGAGATCCTAAGATTGTATGGCATCCTGAAGTTCTAACTCTTTTAGCATCATGCACCACTAGGTGGTGAGCTAAATTTGTTTTTGGGGGGCTGAGAGAGCTCTGAACAAGTTGTGACTGGCCCAAGGTCACCCAGCTGGCTTCATGTGGAGGAGTGCGGAATCGAACCCGGCTCTCCAGATTAGTCGGTTGCTCTTAACCACTACACCACGCTAGCTCTCATTGGGTCTCCCATATCCTAGTCCTGTCCTCTAATCACCACACCACACTGTCTTGTGTTTACCTGATCTTTGCTAGATTGTTCTGGAAGCTGCAGTGCCACCTTCTGGCCACCTCTACTGGTGGCGCTACAGTGCAAAAAATCAGGCCAGCAGTTTCCTCTGTTCACAATCTGCCATGGCGGCACAGAGAATAAGACAACCGGGTCCTAATGCCCTAGCCCTTTGTTTGAAACCCTAAGGACTTTACAGGGGGCTCTTCCCAACCTCCCTACCCCGAAATATACACAGAAGTAAATTGCTACTGATAAAGAAACCAACCGACATTACCTTGGTGAATTTCAGGATATCTTCCACACTCTTCGATTCAATGCCTTTCTTGGATTTTAGCTTGCTGGGGTCCCTGTAATGAATATCACACATAAACTCCACCTTTGTTTCCCGGAAGATACCCTCTGCCCACAGTCCTTCCTACTTTCCTTTGATTCTTGGCCTGCTCCCAGTCTCGGTCATGCAAAAAGCTCCACCCCCTCTCCACCCCACCCGAAAACACCCTTATTGTATGGTCCAGTTGAGGAATAGCGTTTCCTCAACAAAGACTGTCCAGATTGGGTCAACTTTTCCCCGTACACATTTGTGTCGTTCTACACAGCATTAATGTGCTTTTGTGGCTCTGAGGGAGAAGATAACAAACTCAAACATAGAAATAAATAATTAAAGCTGAAGTGCAGGGAAGGGAGTTCAGCCAGGACAACTGTATTGTTTGATTCTTACAATTTTGGCAATCCAGCCACTTGTAAGGGGAGATAGCGGTCACCATTTTGTGTGAATGGGACCAACGCATGTATCGTCCAGCAAATTGGACAATACATCCAATCGGAAACACAGATTTTCTGACAGCTCGTATTTGGACCTCCTGAAGCTGAAAAATATGTGTGTTGTCCTGTTCACACAAAACGTATCACCGTATTTATCAAGTGGATTGGGGGTAGCGTGCTGTGCCATTACATGAGGCGGAGGTGCCAAAACTGTACAGGATTTACGTACGGGAGAGGGGAACAACACCTACCCCTTTCACACACACTGCAGATTGTTAGGACAACAAAATCAAGGATATGTTGTCGAAGGCTTTCACGGCCAGAGTTCATTAGTTGTTGTAGATTTTCCGGGCTGTATGGCCGTGGTCTTGGCACTGTAGTCCCTGACGTTTCACCAGCAGCTGTGACTGGCATCCTCAGAGGTACAACACAGAAAGATGGAGTGCTCTCGGTGTCAGTGTGAGAAGATAAGATAAGAATTTCAACAGCCTATCCATATGCAAAAGAATCTCCTCGGGAAACAGCCATTCCATATACAAAAGAACCTCCTCAGGAAAGCGCCTCCATTAGCATGTCACACCTGGGGAACCCCTACCAGATAATGACTCAGCCCTACCCCACCTTCCTGAGTAGATATAAATTATCTGCCTACCATTTTTTCTTCTCATCTTGACACAGAGAGTTCTCCGTCTTTCTGTGTTATACCTCTGAGGATGCCAGTTCACAGCTGCTGGCGAAACATCATGTCCTACAATGCCAAGACCACGGCCAGACAACCCGGAAAATCTACAGCAACTAATAAAATCAAGGATGATGGGAAAGAGAGCGGTGTGAATGCAAAAGGTAGAAAATAAGGGGAAACACAGTTGCCCCAGCATAGGACCACAGAATCTGCAGCGGGCAAAGAGGAATTGTGTTGTCCCTCAAGGGGTTTTGCAGATTAACCAGAAACCTCTCGGATTCTGACTCCTGGCAGTTAGGTCTATAAGCCTGGCTTTCTCCTTCCCCCACCTCCCCCCAGATGAGGTTGCGGGCCTATTTTCACGAGCGGATAACCCCTGACCTATCGAGCCCCAATCTCCAGTACATTTACGTCTTCAAAAGCTGACCGATGCCATGTATTAGGGTTTTTTGCAACACGCTGCAATGGCTCGTTGTAAGGGACCGAGGCTCTTCCACTTACCTCTCTTCCATCCCGGGGTATGCGATCGCACACGTAAACAATGGCAGGGGTTGTTCTAACTAACTGGTATGCAGAGGAGGAGGGCGGGCGTGGTGGCAGCAGCCCGGAATTTCCTTGTTCTCTTACAGAGGGGACTGCGGTCTCAGGAAAGGAACTCTGACACAACACACTTGAGACGACGGCCTCCGATTTCTCGACTGCAACCAAGCCCTAAAGGATTCCAGGCCCCATGTCCGTCCGCACGCACTCACATCTTTGCCCTCTGACCTTCTCGAAAATACTTCTTGGCGAACTCCAGCATGGTGTAGGAGCCGCCTTGCGGGCTGCCGGTAGGGGCTCCCTCAAAGTCTTCGGTGTATTCGCTGCCAGGAGAGACCTAGGGGAAAAGAAAGGCATGTGGTCTCCCTGGGCATGGATAACTGAATTAATTATCATACGGCATTGTGTGTAGAATAGCCAAGAGATCCTGAGATTGCCTGTCAGCCATAAGTTCTAGCTCCCAGAGTTATGCTAGTGGAAAGCTAGACTTGTTTTTAGGGGCTGAGAGAGCTCTGAAAGAACTGTGACTGGCCCAAGGTCACCCAGCTGGCTTCATGTGGAGGAGCGGGCAGGTATAGAAAGCCTGCCAGATAATGTTGGGACATGTCATTCAAATGTCATTTCAAGCCGGTCCTACAGATGAAGGCCATGTTGGTTCTGGGAGAATACCAACTCTCCAATCCTCAGCGGTGGTCAACCAAAGAAGGTTTTGCGGGTGAGGGACTCCATCCAGCGAGGAAGATAGCATGCAATAGCACCCCACTTTTTTGTGGCTGGGGGATTCCATCTAGCGGTGAAGATAATATGCAATAGCATCCTACTTTTTTGGGGCTGGGGAACTCCATCCAATGGTGAAGATAACATGCAATAGCATCCCACTTTTTTATGGCTGGAGGACTCCATCTAGCGGTGAAGATAACATGTAATAGCATCTTTTTTGTGGTTGAGGGACACCAACTAGCGGGGAAGATAACATGCAAAAGCATCCCACTTTTTGTGGCTGGGAGAATCCATTTAGCAGGGAAAATAACATGCAATAGCATCCCACTTTTTTGTGGCTGAGGAACTCCCTCTAGTGGGGAAGATAATATGCAATAGTGTTGTGTATGCTGACCACCACTGGGGGGCCAGCGAACACCCCGAGCTTGAAGCAGTAATAACAATGGGGACTAGGATCCTAGTCCCTCCACTGGGGGAACCAATGGGACCGTGGCGGGAGATTCAAACCCGCCAATAGGACCCAGGGGTGTGCCCCTGGTTGTGTATCTAGTTGGCCTGCCGGCCGTTTGTTCCCTGTTCTTGTTGTGTACCTAATAAAGCGTGCTATGCACTACGTCGTTGCCTGTCGTCTATCCATGCGGCTACCCACTACATAACAAATAGCATCCAACTTTTTGTGGCTGGGGAACTCCATCTAGCGAGGAAAATGATGTGCAATAGAATCCTACTGATTGAAGCAGGGCTTAATCTCCTTTTCCATAAGTTGAGTCAGGGGAAGAGATTCAGGATATATCTGCTCTCAACAGCAGGGCTCGCGAAGCGTCAGAGAAAGCCCCCATGTGCCAAAATCCTACAAGCAACACTTATCGATTTTCTGATAAGCAGAAAATGCCCCCGATGTGGCAATATCTGACAGGCAGCCGCCTGTGATGCTACACAGGTGTCTCCAAGTTTTGCCGATGCCCTGCGTGAGTCACAATTCCCCTCTGCGTCAAGCTGTAAACAGAACAGTGTAGCCATAGCACACTGAATGATCCATTACATAGCTCATGACAATGCTATTTTCACATTTTCATTTAAAAAGTCTACGGCTGCTCTATTTCCTCCACTTTACCGCTAAATCTAAGCCACAGGTAATCTGTGGAGATCACAACGCTGTACCCTCCAGAAGTGAGGTCACCCGAGGGTCTCCTAGGATGCTACTGTGCACCCCGTCAAAGAGGAAGCAGGTCTCTCCCTCTCTTTAAGATAATATCTGCACACCTGAGGCAGAGAAGAGAGAAGAGAAGAGATTGGACTTATACCCCGCCCTTCACTTGGAGTCTCAGAGCGGCTTACAACCTCCTTTCCCTTCCCCTCCCCACAACAGACACCCTGTGAGGTAGGCGGGGCTGAGAGAGCTCTGACACAAACTGCTCTTTTTCAAGAACAGCTGTGCCAGAGCTTGTGACTGACCCAAGGTCACATCAGCAGGTGCAAGTGGAGGAGTGGGGAATCAAACCCGGTTCTCCCAGATTAGAGTCCACACACTTAACCACTACACCAAACTGTACCCGATGGCAGGGGCTCTGGGATCCTGTATCCCTCGTTGGCTTCTGCTTGGACTGGCCCTGCCTTTCAAAAGCATCCCCCAGCCACAAAACCCTCTTCCATTGACTGCCGGACCACATGGTCTGCAGCAAATCTGTATAACCGGCTCGGAGCGATAGCTGAGCCATCGGGTACAAAACGTGGAGTTTGTATTCCTTCTGGTGGCTCCACCCTCTCCCTGAGATAAATGGGAGGGAAGGAAAGACGATGCCTGCTTCCACCTGTAGGATTTTATTTCCATTTGCTTCCAAACTGGAGCGGGGCTAGAGGTAAGGTTAAGGTCAGGGTCGGGGTTAGGGTTATTTTTCAGAGCAGCCCTAAGACACTCTGCTCTGATAGTCTTCTTTCAAGGTGTTCTCCATCTTCAGCATGCTCTTTTCCCAAACCTGTTTTACTCTCATCTTTGAGTGAGCCAGTTTGGTGTAGTGGTTAAGTGTGCAAACTCCAATCTGGGAGAACCGGGTTTGATTCCCCACTCCTCCCCTTGCACCTGGCTGGATGACCTTGGGCAAATGATAGTTCTGATAAGAGCTGTCCTTGAAAAAGAGCAGTTTCTGTCAGAGCGCTCTCAGCCCCGCCTACCTCACAGGGTGTCTATTGTGGGGAGGGGAAGGGAAGGGAAAGGAGTTTGTAAGCCGCTCTGAGACACCTTTGGGTAGTGAAGGGCGGGGTATAAATCCAATCTCTTCTTCTTCTTCTGAGTGAAGGATGCTGCCCAAGGATGTCAGCAGTTGGCATTGCCCGTCCGGAAACGAGAGATACATTTGGCTTCTTGCCCGAAGATTTCAAAGGAGGCTCGGACCAACTTGCCCTCCTCCCCTCTCGTCTCAAACAATTCCCACCCCGGAAGAACCCACCACCCGCTTTGGGGGAGTTAAACAAATGGTCAATTGTACTCGCCTCCACCTTCTTATCAAGTTCCTGAGCCACAGCTGCCGAGGCCACGGCCACGGCCACCGAGGCCGAGACAGCCACTTTCCCTTGTTTGTCCTGCGGCTCGTCCTTCTTCTCCATCGGCAGGTGGATGAAGTCCGGGGCCGCTGCCGGCTGGACGCAGTCGGCAGGGAAGAAGCCAGACTTCCCGTAGATGGCCCCAAATTTCCAACCTATATTAGGAAGGCATTCCTTTAACTGCCTGAGGACTCCGCCTCGTATCATATTAGGATTAGGATCAGGCAGACGTGCTAGAGACCCCAACTCCGGGTTTATTCACACAAAACGTCTACTTCAGCAGCCTCGGGAGAGGCAGGCAATACTTATCAATGGCCCATTCTGCATCTAGCATTCTCTCCATTGTTTTACCAAACCCACAATGGAACAGAAAAAGAGGCAGCTCAAAACCACATTCAAATACCCCAGGCCAACGCCGTACTGACTGCAAAGTCACCCCTGAATGGTCATAAAGCAGCCATAAATCCATAAAACCAAGAGATCAAACAGAGTGAAAATGGCAGTTTGGACACGGGCACAAAATCCGACAACTGATCAAAGTGAAACTGGCATGCAACGTAGAGGGGAGTTTCTGTTCCGATGTGGGTTTGGTAAAACAGCGGCACAAATGGGGCCACCAACTGAAACAAAGGAGGACATTTTGGTCGAATCTGCATGTGTCTTTCCCACCGGTGTCCCAGCCTTCTGACTCCATCTTCAAAAAAGCCGTCTACATTTGCTTTCGTTTTCAAACCTCTACAGTGCTAGCATACTTTTGCATGTCTGCATATGTTTATCGCCCGCTCATGGCGGCTGCACTGTCATTGCGCCTCCGCACTGCTTTAAATGAATCTTCTCCAAACAACATTCAAACAAGCATAGAGAAAGGCGGCATCACAGCAGCACGAAACTGATTTAAAAATGCAAATGCAGATTCGACTTTTGTCAAGACTCGAACACACAAAAAGGCCCCCCCCCCCGTAGGACAATGTTGTTTACGCATCCCCACCAAGCCCTGCCCAAAGAAACAAATTGCAAGGAGAGCAGCCAGATAATTCTCCTTGTAGCATGAAGATTAAAAAATGGGTCCATAATGCTGCCGATAGAATCGCACAGGTCAAGTTTATGTGATGGTCTCAGCCCCCTTGAGCCGGTTCATACCGGTAAGGTGGGATACAAATTGAAAGCAAATAGATAAATAAATAAATAACAAGGGCACTGGCTTGATCTCATTTCCTTCAGCCTGACAGATATATTAGGAATTGACACTAAACGTCTTAGAGCTTTCCTAGTTTGCTCCTTCCCCTGCCTATCAGGTGTGCTCTCGGTAGCGAATTAGATCAGGCAGGAGAAGAATCGCACGCGGGGAGAAAGGGGGAATACAGTTGCAGGCGAGAGGGTGAGGTGCGAGAGATCACACCACAGCACGGCACGGCACACAGGAGCCACCCACCAAAATCCAGAGTCCCCTTCTTCACATCCTCAAGCAGCATCACTTTCTTGCGCACCACGCAGCCGTAATAGCGGTCTGTGGGGACGGGGATAGTCAACATGACGTCACGGGGGTGGGGAATCTTTATGGATCCCTGCCTGACACCCTGTAGGGTTCACTCGCTGGGCCACAGGGTGGGCAATTTGGGCGTCTGAAGGCTTGTAACCTTGGCTGCATCCATTTGGAAGTGAGAACAAAGCCGAGCATGTTGGGAACCAATGGTTTTTTGCTAACTGTTATGGTTGTGGGGCTCTACTGTGAGGGCCATTCCTCGTACGGAAGCTGGGTCAAGGGGCGAATGGACGGGGTGCTAGATTTCCAAGTGGTCTGCTGGTTGTGTGGAAATTTTGCTGCTAGGACATTTTGGGGGTGACAGCAGAAGCCCAAGGGGCCACAAGGGGCTCTTTTGGTAGCAGAAACTCTTTTGCATATTAGGTGACACACCCCTAATGTAGCCAATCCTCTGAGAGCGTTCAGAGCTCTTCTTACAGGGGTTGCCATGCTGCCATGGGGGTTGGGGAGCTCATTCTGTGTCTTGGTAATTGCTATTGCATTCCTATCTCTGCTGTTCTGCCTGTGCCACAACGCTTATCTCTACAGATGTGCAGGAGGAGGTTGTGTTGGAGATTGTATTGTCTGGAAGTCTCCTAGGTACTGTGAGAGACTACTGCTTCCCAGCTTTCGCCACCTAACGGTTTCCTAGCTGGTCCCGCGCGCGGGAGGGTAGCTAATTGGCCCATGCCATGGGGGGTGTGTGTGTGCATACGAATGTCCTATATCCTATTATGCTCAATGGGTTGCCGCCATTCTTAACAGTGCCTGTGTTACCGCATCGATAGCTTTGCAATAAACGTATAACCGTTCCTGAATGCGTGCACTTCGTTGTAAACTGTGGGTTCTGACATACTGTAAGCTCTCGGAGGATTGGCTACCTTAGGGGTGTGTCGCCTAATATGCAAAGGAGTTCCTGCTACAAAGACAACATGACCTTTTCCAGGGACAACAGAAGCAACCGTCTGGATATTTATCTGCTTCTCTTCGCCGCAGATACCAAGTTGGATCTGGCCAGCTTTCCTCCTTAATCTCAGCTAGTTTCCTATTTTAGTACCGCCCTCGTCCTACAAGACAAGCAGCCCAAATCTTTTGCTCTCTTCATCCTCAGCTGCCTTCCGGAATTTCTGCCCAGCAAACCGAGGAGTTGATACGGAGCATCCAGTTGGAGGTGGGTCCGTGTACAGGCTTTGGACCTCTCTACTATTGCTCAACCGTGCTGGCTCATGAGACTGCGCCCTTCCCTTCCTCTCGTGCCCCCACCCCACCCCTCCCCAAGGATGCCACTTCCCTCTGGGGGACGCACCTTTTCCCAAGCCTTCCATCGGCCGGAGGCAGATGATATCTCCTTTGTGGAAACTCAAGAGGGTCTTGTCATTGGTAACGTAGTTCTTGATAGCCACCACATACTGGGAATCCTGGGGTGGAGGAAAGAAAAGGTGAGCGGAAAGAGGGAATCATCATCATCATCATCATATGGCAGGGTGTGTAAAATTGCCAGGAGATCCTAAGTTTGTCTGGCAGCCAGAAGTTCTAGCTCTTTTAGCGTTATGCACCACTAGGGGGCGAGCTGGACTTGTTTTTTAAGGCAAGAGTTGTTTCAGAGGTGGCTTTCCGTGGTGGTCTCCCTTCTGGATACCAGCCAAGGCCGGTTCTGCTTAGCCTCTGAGATCTGATGAAATTGGGCTAGCCTGCGCCATCCAGGTCAGGCCAAGAGACGAGCAGAGGTGGCTTTGCCATTGCCTGCCTCTGTGTAGCAACCCTGGGCTTCCTTGGTGGCCTCTCATCCAAATACTAGCCAAGGCTGACCCTGCTTAGCTTCTGAGGACTGATGGGATCGGGCTAGCCTGGGCCATCCGGGTCAAGGCAAGAGATGAACAGAGGTGGTTTGCCACTGCCTGCCTCTGCGTAGCAACCCCACACATTTCTTGGTGGTCTCCCATCCAAATACTATCCAGGGCTGACCCAGCTTAGAAGAAGAAGAAGAAGAAGAGATTGGATTTATACCCCGCCCTTCACTACCCGAAGGAGTCTCAGAGGGGTTTATACTCTCCTTTCCCTTCCCCTCCCCACAACAGACCCCCTGCGAGATAGGTGGGGCTGAGAGAGCTCTCCCAAGAACTGCCCTTGAGAGAACAGCTCTGAAATAACTTATGACTGACCCAAGGTCACACCAGCAGCTGCATGTGGAGGCGTGGGGAAATCGAACCTGGTTCTCCCAGATTAGAGTCCGCGCTCTTAACCACTGCACCAAACATAGATCATCAATCATATTAGGGATTCCATCTAGTTGTACTAAGTATTCCATAATGGGAAACCAAATCGTAACAAAGTCGGATGAGGAAATTTGAGAATCGAGATAGGATAAGTTGTCATTTATTTTTGCCATAAGAAGAAGAAGAAGAGATTGGATTTATACCCCGCCCTTCACTACCCAAAGGTGTCTCAGAGCAGCTTACAAACTCCTTTCCCTTCCCCTCCCCACAACAGAACCCTTTGAGGTAGGTGGGGCTGAGAGCGCTCTTGACAGAAACTGCTCTTTTTCAAGAACCGCTCCGAACGCTCTTATCAGAACTACGGCTCGCCCAAGGTCATCCAGCCAGGTGCAAGTGGAGGAGTGGGGAATCAAACCCGGTTCTCCCAGATTAGAGTCCGCGCACTTAACCACGACACCAAACCGATACGGTATTGGTCCCATGATTTTTTACGCCATAGTAATAAATTTAGGATTAATTTACTTTTCCAGCGTGAGGCTATTGCAGTTTTAGACACAAATAAAAGAACTGAAATGGTGTCAGAAAGGGAAGAAGAGGAATCTCTAGGTTTCCAGCTGTTAACGGGTAAGTGATCTGGGGTAAGGGAAAGGTCAATTCCCGTTATACTTTTGATTTGTTTAAGTATCTTTTCCCCGAACAATGCAGCCAGCAATGAAGACGGTATCCAACTTTCCCACATTTTTTCCAGCATAGTGGACTCGCTGATTTGGATCCATGTGCCAACCTTTGTGGAGCAACATACCAGTAAGATAGTATCTCAAATGTCTGTAGCTTCACTCTTACCTTCTTGAGCTCGGTGATGAAGTAGTCCACCATGGCCTTCACCTGAGGAGCTTTGGGGGAAAAGAGCAGCAGCTTCTCGTGGGTGAGGTTGAACTCCAACATGTTCCTGGAGGGGATGGTCACGAAGAGGATATCGCTGTAGCTGAGCCAGAGGGAAGACGGGGGTTAACAGTCGGTTAACTGTCTCCTTTAGGCCCCAGGCCAAAATATTTCTCATCAGCCAGGCTTTTTACTAAGGGGACCCATCTTTTTAAAGCCAAAAACTGTTCCATCAGTACCATCAATATCAGTTTGTCAAGATCCCGTGTGGCTCCATCACATCAGACAGAGAATCCACGGGGAACATTGGTCAATGCCTAGGCTACCCCTGTTTACCAGGAAGGAAGACTAAGGGTTTCTGTCCCTCAAGAGTGCTATTAAGAAAAATAGGGGCCCCGTGTGGTGCAGTTTGTGTGTCAGAGTGGAATCTGGGAGCCCCAGGTTCAAATCCCCACCCTGCCATGCAAACTTTCTGGGTGACCTTAGTCTAGTCACTCTTTCACGGCCTAGCCTACCTCACAGGACTGTTGTGAGGATAGAATGGAGGAGAATGAGGTACGCCGTTTTTGGGCCCCCATCGGGGAGGAAGGCAGGCGATAAATCAGGCAAGTAATTTTTTTCTGTCCATACAGGTTACGTACTATACATTTTTGTAAATGAAGATTGTATTCTCTTTTTTCATGAGCCTGCCTTGATTCCATTCTGAGCCACACTTGGTCCTAGAGCAGGGGTAACCAACCTTTTTTGATCCTGTGGGTATCTTTGGGATTTTGGAACAGTGTAGTGGGTGCAGCCACAAAATGGCTGCATCGGAAGGCGGAGCCAGCTGCACAATGGCGGCTGCATCTTACTATGAGTTACACAGTGAAGATCCTTGTCCTGTGGTGGCAACTGCTGCCAAAGCAATCTATCTATCTATCTATCTATCTATCTATCTATCTATCTATCTATCTATCTATCTATCTATCTATCTATCTATCTACCTACCTACCTACCTACCTACCTATCCAGGGTTCTTTCTGTAGCAGGAACTCCTTTGCATATTAGGCAACACACCCCTAATGTAGCCAATCCTCCGACAGCTTACAGAGCTCTTCTTACAAGGGGCTACTGTAAGCTCTTGGAGGATTGGCTACATTAGGGGTGTGTTGCCTAATATGCAAAGGAGTTCCTGCTACAGAAAGAACCCTGGATAGGTAGGTAGGTAGGTAGGTAGGTAGGTAGGTAGGTAGGTAGATAGATAGATAGATCCATCCATCTATCCATCCATTTATCTATCATCCATCCATCTATCTATCATCCATCCATCTATCTATCTTCTATTTATCCATCTATCATCTATCCATCTATCCATCTATCCATCTATCCATCTATCCATCTATCCATCTATCCATCTATCCATCTATCCATCTATCCATCTATCCATCTATCCATCTATCCATCTATCCATCTATCCATCTATCCATCTATCCATCTATCCATCTATCCATCTATCCATCTATCCATCTATCCATCTATCCATCTATCCATCTATCCATCTATCCATCTATCCATCTATCCATCTATCCATCTATCCATCTATCCATCTATCCATCTATCCATCTATCCATCTATCCATCTATCCATCTATCCATCTATCCATCTATCCATCTATCCATCTATCCATCTATCCATCTATCCATCTATCCATCTATCCATCTATCCATCTATCCATCTATCCATCTATCCATCTATCCATCTATCCATCTATCCATCTATCCATCTATCCATCTATCCATCTATCCATCTATCCATCTATCCATCTATCCATCTATCCATCTATCCATCTATCCATCTATCCATCTATCCATCTATCCATCTATCCATCTATCCATCTATCATCTATCTATCATCTCTCTCTCTCATCCATCTATGTATGTATGTATCGATCGATCGATCGATCATCTATGTATGTATCTCTCATCCATCTATCATCTATCTATGTATCTATCTCTCATCCATCTATGTATGTATGTATCTACCTACCTACCATCTATCTATGTATCTATCTATCATCTACCATCTATCTATATATCTATCATCTATCATTTCTCTCTATCATCTATCTATGTATCTATCCATCTGTCATCCATCCATCCATCCATCCATCCATCCATCCATCCATCCATCCATCCATTTGTTTGGCTTTTAGCCCACCCTCCCCCACAAGCAGGCTCAGGGCTGGTTACAACAGCATTTATCTAACATAAAACCAACAATTAGAACATTTTAACGGTGAAATTCAATGTCCCAATTTAAATTCCATTCATAGGCTCGTATTTTAAAAAAATATGCAGTCCATCGAATCACCAGTGGCCAATAAGAAGCTTTGCTGAGCAAACATGCCCCCGCCCACTTTCTAAAACCACTTGACGGGCATCAGAAAAGATGTTGGTGGGTGCCCTTCTGCCCGTGGGCACCATGTTGGAGATCCCCGCCCTAGAGGCTGCAGCCCCGCCCCCTGTTCTAGAAGTGAGGGTTGTTCTCAGCACAAGCGCAGATTCCATGAGCATAAACGCAGAAGGCTCTTGGTATCTGTTAGCCTTGCGGGTTCCCCATTGTGATTCCTTATCCTTTCAACGTGGCCTCCCTTCCAGACTGTTGGGAGGGCTCTCTGCCAATGAGTACCCGGGTGTGAGCGATTCAAAGGGAATGCATGTGAGACAGCGACCTGAGGCTGCAGGGATGTCACCGGTTGGCAGCCGCTGCTCTCCTCACCCAACCTAGACTGTGGTCCTGCCGTATCCTTCTGAGAGTTCCCGGCCAACCCCCCCCCCTCCAACACAGCCTTACCCATAGCCCCGCAGCACCCGCAACTGCTCCCCAGGCAAGTTGGTGCCCTTGACGAGCCTCAGAAGTTTAATCCCTGTATGGGACACTGCCAAGATCTGCACTCCGGTGCCAACGCTGCCCTAAAGGGATTGAAATGGGACAGTTAACATGGAAGGGGATGTTGGAAGAGAAGGGCGAAATGCTGTCTCTTAGCCTCAGCCTCCAGAGGGGGGTTACAGGCAGGCCCGTAGCCAATGCTCCCTCTAAGCTGTGGAGTCTTGTGAGCCAAAATTCTACTTTGTGAGCTACTGGCATTAAAGTTGTGAGCCAGCGATTTGGCTGCTGCATAAATTTGTTTGCTCTGGAGCCATCCTTCCGGAGCTAAGACAAAAATGTGTGAGCCAGAGGCTAAAAAACTGTGAGCTAACTCACACTAACTCAGCTTAGAGGGAACACTGCCCATAGCTACAGTGGGACTTTCATGGGCTCTTTCAGGGACTTTCGGAGGCTTAACGGCACAGCCCCACAAGAATTTCTCCTGTAAATGCTTTTTTCAATCATTTTAAAACATTTTTTAGGGCATGCACTTGTTTAAGCAGAGTGGGTGCTGTAGTTGACTAATTCCTGCACTGAGCAAGGGGTTGGAGTAGGTGACCTCTAGGATCCCTTCTAATTCTGTGTCAAGAACCTGGTCTTCTTTAAGAGAGTTGTTCTGCCCAAGTTTTAGCTTCCTTGACTGTAGAAATCATCACCCCCACCTGCCGACTTGTTAGCAGACTTGTTGCTTAGACTGGCAGAAGTGATTAACTTGCAGCAGCTGAGAACTGTCATCTAAAGTGGTTGACAGGTCACAATTTAGAGGTCTGTCCTGGTAACAGCTTTCTATTGGCTAAATGGCTTTTCTTTCTGCACTGAGAACTTCAACCCCCCCAGAAAAAAATTTGCCCCATAAGCCACAAAATCCTGGCTACAGGCTTACAAAATCATGGCTTACAAAATCCAGGTATACTCTGAGCATCCTTCCTGTTTACTCTTCTGCCTCTGTCCCTTTGATGTGTAGACTGATAACTTTCAGGGAATTTATTCCTTCCTTCCATTCTCCCTTCTCTCACACACACACATAAAGAAGGAGCACATTTCTCCCTATCTTTGGCACCATGGATGTAGATGCATTCTGCATCTACATCCATACAGATAGTTAGATTAGATTCTATCCCTATCTCTCAACCTGTGCTATCTAGAATGTAGTTCCTTGAATAAAGGATTCTTATTAGTTTGAAACTGACAAGTGGCACTGTGTAACTCTGTAACTTTGCTAGCACATACAGAACAAAGAGCTTTTGTGCACTCTGCTAAATAAGATAGAGATTACTGGCTTGCTATACCAGTGACTCTAACAGGGTACAGCTCATAAATGGAAGGACGAGCAAACCTCAAGGAAGAGCTAAAGTTTGGACTGGCACATTAAGAAACCCGATCTTGAAAAAGACTCCAGATAATCAAAAGGAGGGAAATGTTTCCAGACGATGGTCTGCGTAATTTTCTAGCTCAGGGGTCCCCAACCATTTTGTGGCTGTGGCGACCTCTGGAATTTTGATAGGGCATGGTGAGCACCACCCCAAAATGGCTGCCACAGAAGGCAGAGACAAACCCAAAATGGCCGCCCCCAGAGGCAGAGCTAAAGGGCATACCTCCTTCCTCACATTTCCTAGGGAAAAGGAAGTCTTGAAGGGGGAAATGGAACTACACATTGACAAGAAAACCTAGTTTACAAGTCCTCCTTGTCCTCCTCCGGAGGAGAACTCTTTCATTCGAATGTGGGAAGCCAGTAACAAATTCTGCCTTACAATACCCCACCTGCATTCTGAAAAGTTTGGTGGGCACCAAGAGGTGTACTGGCGGGCGCCACGTTGGGGAGCCCTGTCCTAGCCACTAAACTTCTAACACTTCCCTCAAATCTTTTCACTCAGAGGTTTCCCCACAGTTTGGGTGCTGCACTGCAGAGCTTTCCCTCCGCCCAAACTTCCTCATGTCTTCGTTTTCTTTTTCCGTGGTTTCTTCGCCAACCCCCCCTCCCCACACGACCTTTGACCTGATCTGAGAAAGCACAGAAAAATGATGAGGGAATGACAGAAAGTCGACTGGAGGACGTGAGGAAGCTCGGAGAAAAACTGCAGCTTGGCGCGCACACTGTGGGGAAACCGTGGGAAAGACCCAATTCCTAACTGCAGAGCACCGGGGTCTCTTACCGTAGCTGGGAAAAGGCGGGAAAAATACACTTCCCACCCGTCCCGGGCGACGTTGACGATCTCCTTCTTGACGCTTTCGTCGGCCACCGGGCTGAAGGAATCGAGCTTGTTTTCGGCTGTGGGACAAAACAGAAGTCAGTCCCCTTGTTTAGGGTCGCCAACCCTCCAGATCGGGCCTGAAGATCATTACAACTCCTCTCCAGAATACAGGGCTCAGTTCCCCTGGAGAAAATGGCTGCCTTGGTGATTGGAATCTATGGCACTATGTCCCACTGGTGTCCCTCCATACCCCAAACTAGGGATGTGCATTCGGTTCATCCGAACCGAATGCACCCCAAAAAATGGCCCGAATTTTCCCCAAAAGTGTGGGGAAACCTTTCGGGCTACTGCGGGTCGATTCAGATTCTCTGATCTGAATCGGCTTGCCGCCGAATTTCTGTGTGGTTGCTGTGTGGCACTGTGGCATGCTTGCACTGCCACAGTGCCACTTGTTCTGGAGTGTGCCACTTGTCCTCATGGCAGACAAGCACCTCCCAAGACAGTTCACTTTCCCTGAGATTCTCTGGGAGAGTCTGTGTTGTGTCCACTGACCGCCACCGGAGGTCAGGGCATATACCCGAGCTTCAGTCTGGGAAGACAATGGGGACTAGGATTCTAGTCCCTCCACTGGGGAACCAATGGGAGCCATGGCGGGAGATTCAAACCCACCAATGGTGACCAAGGGGAGGTCCCCAGGTGTGTATATAGTTGGCCTGCCGGCCGTTTGTCTTTGTCTTGTTGTGTGCCTAATAAAGCGTGCTATGCACCACGTCGTTGTCTGTCGTCGATCCATGCGGCTCCCACTACACAATAGTGGCGACGAAGGTGGGATGTAGCCGCATCTGAGCCGGGCCGTCGCGAGGAACCAGGAGGACGCGAAGCAGCCGATACGATGAGCGAACCATCGAACAACTCAAAGCGTGCTATGCACCACGTCGTTGTCTGTCGTCGATCCATGCGGCTCCCACTACACAATAGTGGCGACGAAGGTGGGATGTAGCCGCATCTGAGCCGGGCCGTCGCGAGGAACCAGGAGGACGCGAAGCAGCCGATACGATGAGTGAACCATCGAACAACTCGACCGCTCCTCCCGCACCCCCTCCGACGCGCACAATGGCTACCGCTCCCGGGCTAGGGCTGCTACCGCCCTTCGAGTCCCTGGCCAGAAGGCTACTCTCCCCCACCAACCTTGGTGACTGCACTTTCGAGCAGATCGTCAAAGCGGTGCAAGGCCACTTCGCACCAAAACCCACCGAGCTGACTTGTAGGGTAACATTCTACACCCGCAATCAGCTGGCCAGAGAGACCGCCGGGGAGTTCCTCGC
>NW_015160210.1:1374306-1385987 GCF_001447785.1 Gekko japonicus
ACAGCAGAGGCAGGGCCCCCAGAACCCGAGCTGGAGACCACCAAGGCCCCAGCTCCACCGCCGGCTTCCGCACCGGAGGGCGGAACCCAGGTGGCCCCAGCACAGGGCCCCAGACGATCGGCAAGGGTGCGACAGCCCCCAGCGTACCTGAAAGACTATGCCACCTAGGAGTGGTTCCGGACTATGGGGGGAGGGGTGTTGTGTCCACTGACCGCCACCGGAGGTCAGGGCATATACCCGAGCTTCAGTCTGGGAAGACAATGGGGACTAGGATTCTAGTCCCACCACTGGGGAACCAATGGGAGCCATGGCGGGAGATTCAAACCCACCAATGGTGACCAAGGGGAGGTCCCCAGGTGTGTATATAGTTGGCCTGCCGGCCGTTTGTCTTTGTCTTGTTGTGTGCCTAATAAAGCGTGCTATGCACCACGTCGTTGTCTGTCGTCGATCCATGCGGCTCCCACTACACAATAGTCTGACTGCTGGGTGCTGCCTGCTTGCCTGCCTTAAGCGCTGCCGGCTGGGTTTCCCCATTGGAAACAATGGAGGTAATGGGGGTAACCTGTTTGGGTGCTCATAGAATTGAGCCCACTGGTTCAATTGCTCCAGAAGCTACCCTGAAAATTTGGAGCCTCTCCCTCAAACGTCCTCTCCCCCTGAGCCACTAACAGCACAGTGGAGGAAAAGTAACTTTTTCCCCACCATAGAGAAGAATGGAGGGGATGGGGGCAGCCTGTTTGGGGGCCCGTATAATTGGACCCCCTAGTCCAATGTTCTTGAAACTTGGTGGGTATCTTGGGGAGAGGCTCCCGCAGCTACCCTGTGAGCTTGGAGCCTCTCCCTCAAACCCCTCCAGCCCCCAGAATATACCCTATGTTTTTGCCATTGACTTCAATGACCCATAGGATATAATGGGGCTGAAATTGACATTCAGCTGGCCAAAAGAATCGGTTGGTACTGACAAAACTGACATGCCGGAGTCTTACTGCTGGCCGAAATGGATTCTGCCTGATTTGGCCGAATCCGAATCGGCCGAATGTTCTTTTTTCTTTTTTGCACACCCCGAACCCTGCTCTCCTCAGACTCCACCCCTTGCCCCAAATCTCCAGGAATTTCTCAACCTGAGTCCAGCAACTTTATCCCTCGTATTCGTGCCAGAAACAAGCCCAATTCTTTCGTGGTTTTGTGGCAACCAAACGGGACACACTACCAGTACTGCTGCACCAAACCCAACCCCCAAAGCTTACCAAAGAGAGCTTTCATACGCATCCTCTCTGACTGGGTAATGCGGATGCAGGCCTCAGACATCGTATCATTGAAGATCTGCGGAAGAAATCCATCACGTCAGATGGAAGCACCTTGGGGAAGAGTTATCAATGCCTATTTGTTTATTTTATTTAACTCCTTTATACCTTGGTCTTTCTCCCCAAGGGGGACCCAAAGGCGCTCACATCCTTCTCCTCTTCTCCATTTTATCCTCCCAACAACCCTATGAGGTAGGCTAGGCTGAGAATGCGTGGCCGGCCCAAGGTCGCCCAGTGAGTTTTCCACGGAACAAGTGGGGATACTATTCTGACACTCTCAAGCACTAGAGAGCCAGTTTGATACAGTGGTTAAGTATACGGACTCTAATCTGGGAGAACCAGGTTTGATTCCCATGCCTCCACTTGCAGCTGCTGGATGACCTTGGGTCAGTCATAAGTTCTCTCAGAGCTGTTCTCTCCTCGAGATAGCTCTCTCAGCCCCACCTACCACAAAGGGTGTCCACTGTGGGGAGGGGAAGGGAAAGGAGTTTGTACGCCGCTCTGAGACTCCAAGTGAAGGGCGGGGTATAAATCCAATATCCTCTTCCTCCTCCTCTTCTTCTTCTAATGCCACAGTGGCTCTCATGCTCTCCAATGTTATCCCTGTTTATCTGGAAAGAAGATTGTAGGGACCTCCCCACCCCCAGGAGATCTATTAAGAAAAATAAGGGGTTAGCATGGTGTACTGGTTTGCAGGGGTGTCAAACGTAACTCCCAGGGGCAGAACTGACCTGTCCAGGACTCTTACCCGGCCCGCAAGCAACTGGTATGTATGGAAATGTAAGGTGCTCCCCCTTTATTGTGGCTTTTGTGGGCTCCCTAGTAAATCAATTGTTTTCACTGCTAGGAATAAATTGCTTTTGTTTGTATTTTGTGTGAACACTAATATTGTTAATTGGGTTTGCCTGTGTCTTTTATAAAGTTTATATCTCCAGATTACCTGGCTTTACATTTTATGGCACACATGGCCCAGCCCGACAAAGTGACATTTATGTCTGATCTGGCCATCGTAACAAATGAGTTCGATACCTCTGGGTTAGAGTGTTGGACTTGGATCTGGGAGACCCAGGTTCAAATCCCCACTCGTGCCATGGAAGCACCCTGAAGGACCTTGGGGCCAGTTGCCAGTCACACACTATGGGCCTCACCTACCTCACAGGGTTGTTGTGAGGATAAAATGGAGGGAAGGAGAACAATGTAAGCTGTTTTGGGTCTCCAACGGGGAAAACACAGGATATAAATGAGATAAATAATAAATCTGCATATTGGAGAAGGAATTAAGTCCCTTCAAAAGAAGGAATTATAAGCAAAATACTTGGAACAGCAGAGATGGGCAATTTAGTTCAGTTCTGAGAGGACATAAGGAAAGAAGCTTTGAGATTACATGGTCAAAACTTTATAAATGGATGGAAGAGAACAATAATTAAACTTTTTAGACATATAACCAAAACAGAAGAAAAGATGAACTATATATTTAACTATATCCAACTATAACTATAAGGAAGGGAAAAGCTAAAAATAAAAACTGGATAATGTATGCGGTTACTAACTAGGAAAAACAATGATGTAAACAAAATCCCCGGTTTTATGTTTGTATGTTTATATGTTTTGTTTGTCTTTTATAAAATAAAAATTATTGAAAAATAATAATAATACATTTGCATACAAGTTAGAGTAATATAATTTTGTTTGTGTGTAACATTTTTAAAGGGGGGGGAGTCATCTTCCTTTCGGGTAAGCATGAGTAATTGTTCTCAACCCCGTATTCTTGGTATCATTTCATGCGGATGATGCTGGGGTGAAAGCTATATATATATATAGTATTTATCCCCCCCATTGACCAAAGACTGTCTCTCCCCTCCCCCCACTTTATGATAACAATATTAAAACAAATCACAGAAGATAAAAATCAATCAAAGTCAGCAGCGTCAACGAGTACATAATGCATAGGACGAGAGAGAAGCCAGGAGCGCTTGAGTCATGTGCAACCGAGCATTGAATGTAGGAAGAGGTTTTAGGAAAGGAAGTCCAGTCCGGATGCTGTGGGCTACAGGCAAACCTGGAGAAGCTCACCTGCCGGAAAATGAGATCCAGCAGAAGAGGGTTATTGATGGTGTCCTTGGGGTAGAAAACCTGCAAGGAAACAGACCAGAAGATGGAAGATTATTCACCAGGGGAAAAGACGATCTTCTCCAGGCAGTGTTGCATGCAAGTCAGGGAGACAGGATGGTGTGGTGGTCAAAGTGGCTCACAAGGATCCAGGAGAGCCAGTTTCGTGTTGTGGTTAGGAGCGCAGACTCTAATCTGGGTGAACCGGGTTTGATTCCCCACTCCTCCACGTGCAGCTGCTGGTGTGACCTTGGGTCAGTCACAAGTTCTCTCAGAGCTATTCTCTCAAGGGCAGTCCTGAAAGCACTCTCTCAGCCCCACCCACCCCACAGGGTGCCTGTTGTGGGGAGGGGAAGGGAAAGGAGTTTGTAAGCCACTCTGAGACTCCTTCGGGAAATGAAGGGCGGGGTATAAATCCAATCTCTTCTTCTTCTTCTTCTTCTTCTTCTTCAGGATACCCCAGTTCAAATCCCAGCTCTGCCATGGAAAATGCGCTGAGTGGCCTTGGGCCAGTCATCTGACTCTCAGCCTAACCTACCTCACAGGGTTGTTGTGAGGATAAAATGCAGGAGACGAAAACGATGTAAGCTGCTTTGGGTCCCCTTTGGGAGGAAGGCGGGGAACAGCTGAAGGCAGGGCGATTTTTGGAAAAACAGGAATGCACAGGAACAGAGTTCCAGCTGGCTCCTGAGTTGGCCATGCCCAGCAGGAACTCATTAGCATAATAGGGCACACCCAACAGCAGAAACTCATTAGGATTGGCTACATTCGGGGTGTGTGGTCTAACATGCAAAGGGTTCCTGCTACAAAAAAAGGCCCTGGGTTTTGACAACAAACAAGGTAAACAGAATAAGAAGCAAAAGGTGGGTGTGGCTGGGTGACAACACTTCTGGTGACATGGGGGTGTGGCCTAATATGCTAATGTGCTGTGCTGTCAGGGTGTGGCCTACTATGCTAATGAGTTTTTGCTGTTGGGTGTGGCCTGTTATGCTAATGAGTTCCTGCTGGGCTTTTTCTACAAAAAAAGCCCTGGCTGAAGTAAATAATAGATAAATAATCAGCTGCAATCTTTGTTCCTAATTTTATTTCTAAATAAGAAGAGTCTTGCTGGATCTGATGAGCTATTCCAGTATCTCGCTTCCAACGGAGGAAATTCAGATGCTTCCCAGAAGCCCTCTGTCCGTGCAATGAGGCAGCGGTCCTTCTCAACTTATGTATTTAATACCCTTGCTTTTCTCTCCAGTGGGGACACAGATCAGCTCACAACATATTCTCCTCTCCTCCATTTTATCCTTGCAATTCTAACCCTGTGAGGTAGGCTAGGTGGAGAGAGACTGGCCAAAGTTCACCCGACGAGTTTCCATGGAAGAGCAGGGGATTCGAACCCGAGCCTCCTGGATCCTATTTTGACACCCTAACCACTACACCATCCCAGATCTCTACTTTTTCCTTCTTGGTAGGGAGAAATCCATATCGAGAGGCAGCGGCTAATAAGGGTTGTTAGTCCTATTTTCCTCCACAGATTGAGCAAAACCCCCCTATGGAGCAAATCCATCCCTTCACTACATCTTGTGGCAGGGAGTTCCACAAGTTAATGACACATTATCTTTCCTTTGGGATATCCATGTCATGGGCATGGATGAGGATGAGCTGACATAGCCTGCAGAAACCACAGCTGGCCCCTCTGAAGCAGCACAGGAGGGTAGCTGGCAAGTGCCTGCAACAGCAGTCTTCACACCTGGCCCAGATAAGGGGGAAGAACTGCAAGCTGAAAGTCCTCCTGACTCACCCCCACATGTGACTCATTTAAGGGAGTGACTGCGGCAAAACTTAGCAACCAGGCAAAGAGAGGCCAGGCTACAGGGGAGACGCTCAGCTAGCCCAGAGTTCTAACAGAAGCCTGGCTGACCATGCAGCTGGCTAATTGATAGCAGCGTTTAACTCCACACTCTGGGCAGTACCCTTTGTGGAAGCAACAAGTCAGCTTCGTGCTGCTTGCATCCACTCCGGCTCGGCTCTTGCACCTAGACCTTCAGACCCCCCTGGCTTTGGACTTGGCTCTGTGTTCCTGGCTCCTGACCCCAGCTTGGCTTTGGACTACATTTCTGGTTAGTGATTTTGGACTTGGCTCTTTGTTTCTGGCTCCCGACCCCGGCTTGGCTTCTTGGACTCTGCACTGTCTTCTTGGCCTGTCCTGGGCTCCCTTTGATGGGCACCCCAGCCTGTGACAATCCGCTGCCAATTAGTTTCAGTCAATCAGCATGAAGACAAGAGAGAAAAATCCCTGTTTGCTCAGCTGTCCCGCCCACACAGCATACGATGTTATAAACCACAGTAGTTTTTAAATTCTTCCTCACCAAGATACCGACAGCCTCACTTCAGGACAAATACCTCTTTGCGAAGGTAGATTTTCCAGGAGACGTTGCGGTAAGCGTAGAACTCGCTGCTGACCCGGCGGTGAAGCTGTGTCTGTGCTTGGACTTGTTCATCCTCGGAGCCTAGTTGCCGCAAGACGGGCACTGGGAAGGAATTACTAATCAACAACTATATGGGCAGGGGGTCACAGATGTTTTTCTCCAGAGGTCTACACCTTCCATGATAATAAAGGGGTGGAGCCGCCCATTCCCCACACCATTTCTTCAACCTGGAAAGATCATTCCTTGGGAGTTGCTATTTGCCCCGTTTGGGATATCAGTACAGGGGTCCCCAAACCTTTTTGAGCCTGTAGGCACCTTCGGAATTCTGACACAGAGTAATGGGCACAACCACAAAATGGCTGCCACAGGAGGTGCGGCGAGCCACAAAATGGCTGCCACACAAGATGGAGCCAGCCACACTGAGGAAGCTTGAGTACAGGGGGAGAAGAGGGGTATTTTTTAAAAAATACATTGGAAAAGAGAGGAGTGAGAGAAAACAAAACAAACACTGCGGTAGTGGCTACTGCAAAAACCGTGACCTTTTGTGCACCTGTATTTTGCCTCAGTTTCTGAGTGCGTCCTATTCTTCCATTCTGCATTCCCTTCCACTTCCACTTCCAGTTTGTGTCGAGACTTTTTCTTACTTCTGTATTCGTTTTACAGGGAACTGCATTCAGACTGCTTCCAACACACTGTTGCCCTGCAGTTACCAAAACTCCTTTTGCTACAATTCGTTGTTCTCATCTGCTCTCGAATCGCTAATCCTTTCTAAAGTAGAATTGTTTCTGCGGGTATTTAAGAGCTGCCCACCGTCCTCCCCCGTTTCCGCCTCTCTCTCTTCAGGTTGACGCTCCCTCCCTGTTCTGTTTTCTTTCCCTCCTTCTCCAAAGACAAAAGAGGATGTGTCCTCCCGCTCAGGCAAACTTTAAAAAAGCCAGAGAGAACATAAGAAGGAATCAGCAAATATAAAGGACTAGGGGATTCCCTGCTCCCAAATGTGTCAGTTTTGCATGTGTGGGCCTGAATTTCCCCCTCCCTTCCCTTTTGTAGAATCAGGGAGGGAGGGAGGTGTTGGGTCTGCAGTTGAAAGTTTTAAGAGAAGTTTGCCTTTCTCTTCATCTTAGACAAAGCAGCCAATTAGCTCAAAAAATGCCGGTTTTGCTCGTAGATGCAGAATGCATACAGAATACACAAATAAATAAACTGGAGGGAGGGAAAACAGTGCAGAGGGAATGCGTGTGACTGCGAAGTCACCCCTTAAGGCTCAACTCCTCGGATTCTCCAAAGCAAGCTGCCAGTGCAGAAAGGGCCAATGTCATTTCAGTCTGCATAAGCTAACCAGCTCTTCAGTGACCAATCAGAATCCCAGGTAGGCAAGCATCCCATCTGACCCCAACTCATTTCTAAAAGCACTTGGTGGACGCCAAGAAAGGTGTCAAACCTCGAGCACCACGTTGGGGAGGACCCCTGGAATAGTGGCTCCAGGGGGCTTGGGAAATGGTCTGTGGGGGCGGGGAAGGTTTTAAGCCCTACGTCCCACAGTCCTGCCTGGGGATGACGTCCCAGACACAAAACACTCCAAGAGGGCATCTGATTGACCAGACACATGGGAGATATAAGGGCTTCGTAATGTGTGAAGCAGGAGCGGCCGTGGCTCAAGTGGTACCTGAGTGTGCCGCATGACGGAGTGAGCTCCCGTCTCTGGTTCCAGCTCCTGCCAACCTAGCAGTTCGAAAGCAAGACATTGCAAGTAGATAAATAGGTACCACTTCGGTGGGAAGGGAACAGCGTTCCGTGCGCCTCGGTGTTTAGTCATGCCGGCCACATGACCACGGAGACGTCTTCGGACAGCGCTGGCTCTTCGGCTTGGAAACGGAGATGAGCACCGCAACCCTAGAGTCGGACTCGACTGGCTTTCGAGCAAGGGAGACCTTTACCTTTACCTTTAATGTGTGAACTGGCCCGCTTGGGAGGTTCCAGCCCACAGACTACGACATTGTTGTTTACCTGGGGAGGCCCCAGGGAATGATCTGGGGATGGCAGGCGGCGGGCGAATGGTGGGTGGCACAACCGTCTTAACGTTGGCACTGGTCACGGGCTTCACAAAGGCTATTGTCTCCTTGACTGGTGGTTCCCGGACAGCCTGCAAATGAAATTTACACATTACACAGGGGCGGAGGCATTCATAGTGGCACTTTTTTCCTTCATTCGGCCTCCATCACCACCATTCCAGTGTTCGCTCTAAGTTGAGTTAGTGTGAGATAGCTCACAGTTTTTTAGCCTCCGGCTCAGGAAGGATGGCTCGAGAGAAGGAGGAGAAGAAGGAGAAGAAGAAGAAGAGGAGGAGGAGGAGGTGGTGGTGGAGAAGATTGGATTTATACCCCACCCTTCACTTGGAGTCTCAGAGCAGCTTACAAACTCCTTTCCCTTCCCCTCCCCGCAACAGACACCCTGTGAGGTAGGTGGGGCTGAGAGAGCTCTGAGAGAACCTGCTCTTTCAAGAACAGCGCTGATAGAACTATGGCTTGCCCAAGGTCATCCAGCAGCTGTGTGTGGAGGAGTGGGGAATTAAACCTGGTTCTCCCAGACTAGAGTCCGCGCTCCTAACCACTACACCAAACTGACTCCAGAGCAAACAGATTTACGCAGTAGCCAAATTGCTGGCTCACACCTTTAATGCCAGTAGCTCACAAAGTAGAATTTTTGCTCACAAGACTCCACAGCTTAGAGGGAGCATTGCACCATTCTTCCCTTCCACCTAAGATATCGCAATACACTGTTGCATGGTTACAATTGATCTGCTAGCTCCTCTGAGTTCCCAGCTTTTATTTTGGAAGAAAAACCTATCTCTGGCTCCCTCTAAGGTGTGGAGCCTTGTGAGCAAAAATTCTACTTTGTGACCTGCTGGCGTTAAAGTTGTGAGCGAGCGATTTGGCTGCTGCATAAATTAGTCTGCTTTGGAGCCCTCCTTCCTCAGTTAAGACAAAAATGTGTGAGCCGGAGGCTAAAACACTGTGAGCTAGCTCACAGTAACTCAGCTTAGAGGGAACACTGCACTCTAGCCCTTTTCATTGCAGAGATATAAGGGGTGATGGAATTTGGAATCTGTGACATGCAAACGATGATCTCAGCCACCAGCCCAAATGACTACTATCTATTTATCTAGCTACTTCACCCTGCCCCGTCACCAATGAGCTCAGAATGGCAAAGTAGGGTCAGTTGAGAGACAGAGAGAAGGAGAGACTCTCTGTTGATGTGTCACCCAGTGAGCAGAGCAGGGACTTGAACTCGGCTCCCACAGTCTGAGTCTGACTTCCGAGCTGATCAGTCCCCGCCCCCCCCATGGCACAGATCCTGAGGAAGCGTAAGAGTGGTCTGCCAGTTCTTTTGTGGACGTGAGTTGCAAGGTTTGGGAGTGCCCACTGGGGTCTGGTAATCTTGTCATTTCACCAGGGGTCATTTCGAGGGGGAACAAGCTGGAACGGCGTTCCGGGAGTAACAAGCCCAGGAGTAGGGAATCCGGGCATGCTTGCCTGCCTCCCCTTTCCATCCCTTCTCCAGCCAGCCCACTGCGGCAGGTTGGCTGGGGAGGGGAAGGGCAGGCAGGCAGACATGCCCCCCTTTGTCCCCCTGAGCCGCTCCGCTTTTGAAGGAAAAACTCGGGGAAGTGGGGAGGGATTTAAATGCCGGGGTTCCCTGTCCGATCTTCTCCAGGTGCCCCGCGGCCGCGGGGCACCTGAAGAAGATCGGGCAGGGAACCAAGGCATGCTTGCCTGCCTGCCCTTTGTCAGGGGGTGTGGCATATGCAAATAAGTTATGCAAATAAGTTATGCAAATGAGTTGTGCAAATGAGCTCCTGCACCCCTTTTTCTATGAAATGGCCCCTGCATTTCACCCACCCCCAATTCTGCAACGCGCATTCAGGTCCGTACCGGAGCCGCCTGAGGAGGTTCTGGTGTTCCTGAAATCTGTTTCTTCAAGATCATCAGGGCTTCTTCGTGAGGGTCTGTCTTCTTCACAAAAACCTTCCCACCTTCCCTCCTACGAAGGAGAAAAACGTTGGGAATAGGGCGGCCAAACTCCCCGTGGTAGCTGGAGACCTCCAGCTATGACAGCTGACCTCCAGGCAACGGCGATCAGTTCCCCTGGAGAAAATGGCCGCTTTGGAAGGTGGACTCTATGGCATTCTACCTTCTCCCCTCCACAAACTCTTCTCTCCTCAGGCCCCACCCCCTCAAATTTCCAGGTATTTCCCAAACCAGAGCTGGCAACCTAAGTTGGGAATCATCAAATTCCAAACGTGAGCCCCAGATCAGCCAATCGCAGTCTGGAAACGAGGCGTTCAAGCTGGGTGTGATATTTCTGGACTCACTGGTAGAAATTATGAGGAATCGGGGTTGCCAGGCAGTGCTTGGCAACCAGTGGGAGGGTTGTGGGAGGCACAGTGTCCCCAGAGAATTTTAAAAAATAATAATATATATATCGCCTCATGTACTTACCACAAGTTCATACAGGAAGTGACAAAGGGTGACTCTAGGACTTGACAGAAACTCTATAATAAACCATACAATTTCTGGCGATTTTTTTTTTAGAACTGCGCCAGAAGTCAGCTCTAGGTAAGCCGCGGCAGCCATTTTGTGGCGGGCTCCACCTCCTGTGGCAGCCATTTTGTGGTGGCCATTTTGTTGGCCGCACCCACCACACTGTGTCAGACTTCCAGGTTCAAAAAGATTGGGGACCCCTGCACCACACGTTAAAAACTTTAAACGTATAGTTTGGCACATAATAGGCAAAGAGAGGGAAAAGAGGTACGGGTCTTCTGGAGCCCTCTTCTGACCTAGGGTTCCCAACCCCCAGGTCCGGTGGGGGCTTCCCTCCACCAAGGACCAGCTGGCCGGTGGGGGGAAACCCCTCCCCTAAACAGGGTTTTATGGTAGCCCAACATGATGACATCTCCCAGAAGTGACATCATCTTCAGGGACATCGCGTGGGGATACTCTGGTATTTGGGCAAACTTTATAGTTTTGAGGGTGAAAAAACCATAGAGTTTTGCCCAAATACCAAAGCATCTCCGCGCAACGTCCCTGACACAATGATGTCGCTTTTGTGTGATGTCATCAAGTCGGGGACATTACACAATGTCCCCGCCCACTCCTGGAACGCCCCCCAATTCCCCCCGCCAGAGGAACAAGGAGACCTGGCAACTCCACTCTGACCTGATGGGCTCTGGGACCCGGACGGGCTGCTGGTACTGTTTGATGATGTTGCGTATATTCTGCGTCGGCTCCGGGATGTGTTCTGAATTCAGCTTGGAGTGCCTCACCAGCTCGCCAGCACGCATCCTGGAGGCGGGATCAGTGCCGGGGGCTGGGGAGAGAAAAAGCAACAGGATAAACAACAACAGTTTACCCCCGAGTTTCAGAAGCTGTGAATCATGATCACGAGAGGGTTGCCTCAGTGCTTAGTTCTTATGGCCCATTCTTACACGCGCAGGGAAATGCTGATTGCCACTTTGGGGTCAGGAATCATTTCTTCTCCAGGCCAGTTTGGCTGGAGATCCTGGAGGATTATTTGTCATCTTCTGAGCACGGAGCAGGGGTCACTGGGGGTGTGGGGGGGGAGGTATTTGTGAATTTCCTGCATTGTGCAGGGGGCTGGACTAGATGACCCTGGAGGTCCCTTCCAACTCTATGATTCTATGAACTCCAAATAGAAGGACACTTTACATTTAGTTCTGTGATTATTTTTAAAGGCCTTTTAAAACTTCCTTTTCCAATTGCAGCCGCCAGGACTGCTTTGTTCAGGAGAAGAATGGATCTTTATACCCACCATTCCCCTACAGAAAAATAAC
>NW_015160210.1:1386001-1418803 GCF_001447785.1 Gekko japonicus
GTTCTTCCTTGGCTTTTCCCTCCGTTGTTTTAGCAAACCCACCTCGGAGCAGAAATTCCCCTCTGCATTGCATGCTGCTTTCACTTTCTTTGATCATCGGGTTTTATGGTAGCCTCTACCCCGCATGCCGCTTTCACTTTCTTTGATCATTGTGTTTTATGGTAGCCTCTACACCGCATGCCTTTTTCACTTTCTTTTATCATCGGGTTTTATGGTACCTTCTGCATAGATTTTTGGCCATTCGGGGTGACTTTGCAATCAGTATGGGTGTTTGAATGTGGTTTTGAGCTGCAACGTGTCCTCAGTGTTGAGAAAATGTGGAGCGAATGCCGGATGCTGAATCGTCCTGAGTTAATTTTATGCCCGACAGGAAAAATGGACAGGTCTTTTTTTGTTTTTTTCCCCAGCCTGGGTAAAATATGGTGCCTTTGGGCAGGTGGGGAAATGTGAGAAGGCTGTTTCCCCCTCTAAAATTAACCCCGTTTATCTGCATTTAGAAACTGGGACGAATAAAGTATTTTAAAATGATCACGGACCTATTGTCTAATTGTTACCCGCAAAGCTCTTATCTCCTAAGATGACAGTTCCTGACAACACTTCATAAAGAATTCCACACAAGGGTGTGTGTGGGCATGCATATCTGTATTTGTGCGGCATCGAAGCTGTGCGCAGCAACAAGCCAAATCCTGCAACCTGCGTTTCCACATTAAACTACTGTGAATGATTCTCTTGTTGTGCATAACTGACCCCACAATCGTTTGGTGCCATACAAGGATCCGGGAGACCCAAGTTCAAATCCGCGCTCTGCTGCAGAAGCTCGGGTGAGTCTAAACTCTCAGCCTGACCTACTTCGCAGGGTCGTTTTTAAAAGGGGAGGCAAATTATGTAAACCAGTTTGGGTCCCCGTTGTGGAAAAAGGAAGGGTATAAATAAAGTGAATACATTAATATTTTGTTCTGGTCTGCTTAATTGCAGGAAAGGGCAAGAATTTATCATGGGCTCAGTAGTAGAGCCCCTGCTTGGGATGTAGAAGGTCCCAGGTTCAATCCCTGACATCTCCGGTTAAAAGGAGGCAGGAGGTGATGGGAAAGACCTTTCTCTGCCTGAGACCCTGGGGAGCTTTAAAAATCAGTTGTGGCTCAGTGGCAGAGCCTCCGCTTGGCATGCAGAAGGCCCCAGGTTCAGTCCCCAGCAGGCAGGAGGTGATGGGAAAGACCTCAGCCTGAGACCTTGGAGAGCTGTAAAGAGGGGCTATGGCTCAATGGCAGAACCTCTGCTTGGCATGCAGAAGGTCCCAGGTTCCATCTCCGGCATCTCCAATTAAAAGGATCAGGTAAGAGATGACGGGAAAGACCTCCGCCTGAGACCCCGGAGAGCTGTAAAGAGGAGGCTGTGGCTCAGCGGTAGAGCCTCTGCTTGGCATACAGAAGGTCCCAGGTTCAATCCCCAGCATCTCCACCATTTGAATCCCACACTATCTTGCACGGCTCACCCAAAAACCCACATGTCCAAGCATTCTATTCTAGCACCTTCTCTGGAGAAGAGAGAGGACCTCAGCCAGAGACATGCGAAGCCAAAGAAAACCCACAGCCCCCTGTTCAAAGAGGCAATTTTCCGTAGCCTCTATTTCCCCACTTACCTGTTTTCTGAAGGGGAGGCCTGTCTCGCAGGAGGCTGGGAGCTGCTGCGGTTCCTTCCACTGTCCTTTCCTCAGCTTCCCTCTGCCAAGCAGTGAAAGGAAAAACTGATAAACTGCATTCCCCGAAGATAGTTGCAGAGGGCAGCCGAGCTGGCCCACAGTGGAAGAGCCGGATTCGAGTCCATGAGCGCCTTAGAGCCCAAAAAGATTTTTCAGGATACGAGCTTCCAAGAGAGCTTCGATTCTTGAAAACTCATACCTCCCAAAATCTTGTTGGGCTGTGACGCGCTATCGGACTCAAATCTTGCCGATAGACTGCAAACCTCCCGAGACTGATCTTTGAGTTCGAATATTCCAGAGCTGGATTGTGGATCCCAGGAACAAACCTAGAATAAACTTCTAGAGCCCCTGAGCATCAAACGCCGGAGACCACTGACTCTTGAGCAGTGTTCCCTCTCAGCGGAGTTAGTGTGAGCTAGCTCACAGTTTTTTTAGCCTCCGGTTTGCAGCGTTTTGTCTCAGCTCAGGAAGGAGGGCTCCAGAGCAAACTAATTTATGCAGGAGCCCAATCGCTGGCTCCCAACTTTAATGCCAGTAGCTTGCAAAGTACAAGTTTTGCTCACAGGTGTTCCCTTTGCAAGCAGTGTTCCCTCTAAGCCGAGTTAGTGTGAGCCAGCTCACAGTTTTTTAGCCTCCAGCTCACACATTTTTGCCTTCACTCAGGAAGTATGGCTACGGAGCAAACTAATTGATGCCGTAGCCAAATAGCTCGCTCCCAACTTTAATGCCAGTAGCTCGTAAAATACAATTTTTGTTCACAGGACTCCACAGCTTAGAGGGAAGCATAGCTCCTGAGTCCCCCCCTCCTTGTCTTCTCTGTCCCACTTCATGGAGGAGGAGGAGGAGGAGGAGGAGGAAGAGGAAGAGGAAGAGGAAGAGGAAGAGGAAGAGGAAGAGGAAGAAGAAGAAGAAGAAGAAGAAGAAGAAGAAGAAGAAGAAGAAGAAGAAGAAGAAGAGATTGGATTTATACCCTGCCCTTCACTTGGAGTCTCAGAGCTATCTCTACCCTAAAGTTTCCCAACCCACCTGGTTTTCCGAAACCTGGGCCATCTCAGCAGAACAGTATTGTGGATTCGGATGCCTGCGTTTCCCAAGAGGATAGCAGCGGGGGGTGGGGGTTGGGGAGGGTGACGGTGGATCTGCCTGTCTCCCAGATGAGTGAAATGAATACAGACAAGCCACACGCATGCAGGTATCCAATATCGGGCATCTTCAGGTCACCAGCGAAGGTTATAGCAACAGAAAAGCGGCCTTCCTCACAGCGGTGGCACAGAGGATTTATCCTCTGATTAACATCTGAACTGAACAGAGCTGCTGTCAGTTCTAGCTCGCGCTGGTGTGAGCTACCAGCCTTGTCCCCAGCTCGCCGTCCACCCAGCGGTTCGAAAGCTTCGGCGAGTAGATAAAATGGGTACCACTCCTTAGAGAGGGTGGGCACACTAACCCCCCCCCCGTGGGGGAGGTGTTAGCCGGCAAATGGAATGTCCAGCTCGTAAGCTCATAAGCTTGGGAAAAGACCTCTTCGGCATTAAGAAGCCTGTGATGGGCCATTCCGACCAGGCGGTGGCAGTGCAGTGCAATGACTCAAAAAGCAGTCCTGGAAGATCCAATGTCATCAAGCCAAGCCGAAGTGAATGCCGTCCGGAACACGTCTGAACCCTTCAGCTGAACAAAATCCCCGCCGGCTGCAAACTTGTGTGATTTAAAGAATTATATGTTGTCCTCCCTTACCCTGTCATTGTTAGTCCCTCATGAAAACCTGTGTAACTGTAAATCGCTCAGAGCCAGCAGTTCTGCAAGGATTGAGCGATCATCGAAAGGTATGATGATGATGATGATGATGATGATGATGATGATGATGATGATGTTCAGGATCTAAGATCAGAGCCTTATCTAGGCCTGCACAACTAGCCTGAAGCCATCCTGTGAGCCGTATCTTGCCATTTTTCAGGGGCAGGACAGTCCTCTGGGGTTCAAAACATGGAGTGTGTTATGTATTGGGACTGAACCATTCCAGGTATGTCACACCAGAGACTGGCTGAGCTTGGAGCCCAAGGACAATAGCCGGCAGGGATTCTGGAAGTAACCAATCAAGTAGTCATGTTATGTAAATAGCCTATCGTTGGGAGTGGGGTGTGTTTGGGTGTGGCAATTGCATGCTATTTAACAGAGCTGTGGCTCTGGGGTCTCGTCTTGCTCTTGCTGAAATCACAAATAAAGTTGAGCCGATCATTAGACTTGAGCCTGCTCATCCACGGAACCCACTCTTTAACAGAGTGGCGGAATGGCATGGCATATGCGCAGCAAATAGAAGGTGCCAGGTTCAGTCCCCGGCATTGCCAGCAATACTCCCTCTAAGCTGTGGAGTCTTGTGAGCAAAAATCCTACTCTGTGAGCTACTGGCATTAAAACTGTGAGTGATCGATTTGGCTGCTGCATAAATTAGTTTGCTCTGGAGCCCTCCTTCCTGAGCTAAGGGGAAAATGTGTGAGCCGGAGGCTAAAAAGCTGTGAGCTGACTCACACTCACTCAGCTTAGAGGGAACACTGATTGCCAGTAAAAAGGATCAGGTGATGTGAAAAGCCTCCACTGGAAAGCCGTTGCTGGACAGAGTTAGGGTTGCCAACTCTGGGTTGGGAAATTCCTGGAGCACTGAGGGATGAAGTCTCAGGAGGGCAGGGTTTGGAAGAAGAAGAAGAAGAAGATATTGGATTTACCCTTCATTTGGAGTCTCAGAGTGGCTTACAATCTCCTTTCCCTTCCCCTCCCCACAACAGATACCCTGTGAGGTAGGTGGGCTGAGAGAGCTCTGACAGAAATTGCTCTTTTTCAAGGACAGCTCTGACAGAACTGTGGCTTGCCCAAGGTCATCCAGCCAGGTACAAGTGGAGGAGTGGGGAATCAAACCCAGTCCTCCCAGATTAGAGTCCGCGCACTTATCCACGACACCAAACTCTCTTCCCTGCTCCATTACCTGACAGGCCAAAGAGAGGGGGGAATGTAAGTATACGATTACCCTCTTCCATTGCTCCACTACCTGGCAGACGAAGGAAAGGAGGCATATGACTTCCCTCTTCCCTTGCACCACTACCTGGTGTGGGGCAAGGAGGGGAGAAAATGCAGGCCTACAACTCCTTTCTCTCCTTGCTCCAGTACCTGGCGGGCCTTCTTGGGAGGTTTTCAAACAGAGGCTTGGATGGCCATCTGACAGCAGTGCTGATTCTGCAAACTTTGGGCAGATCACGAGAAGGGAGGGCAGGGAGGGTTGCCTCGCAGCTTCATTCTCGCAGCCCTTTCTTACACGACCAGGGGAATGCGGCCAGGGGTCATTTCCTGCAGGAGCACACAGGAGCAGAGCTCTGGCAGTAAAGAGCCCAGGGGGCGGGCACATGCAACAAGCCCCACCCCCTGCTCCCAGCAGCCCTCAGTCAGGCCACGAGGAGCAAGAAGCAGCCAAGTAAGTTGCAGAGGGGCTCCCCCATCCAAAACAGTCCAGTGGCACCTTTAAGACCAGGTTTTATTCAGGTACAAGCTCTTCCTCCTCTGCGGGGACAGATCTGCACATTCCCTCCCTCCCAATAGCTAGCAATCCAAAACAGCCCAGTAGAGCCTGAGCAGTGGGTGTTGCCTTCTGACACACTTCCGGTGACGTCAGGGGGTGTGTGGCATATGCAAATGAGTTGTGCAAATGAGTTATGCAAATGAGCTCCTGCACCTCTTTTTCTACGAAATGACCCGTGGAAATGCCGATTGCCACTTTGGGGTCAGGAGGGGATTTTTCTCCAGCCCAGTTTGGCCAGGGATCCTGGAGGGGTTTTTTTTTTTGCCATCCTCTGGGTGTGGAACAGCGGTCACTGGGCGTGATGGTGAATGTCCTGCATGGTGGAGGGGGTTGGACGAGATGACCCTGGAGGTCCCTTCCAATCGATGGTTCTATGATTCTAGGAAGAGGGGGAAATGCAGACATACGTGTGCCCTCTCCCCTTGCGCCACCCCCTGGTAGGCCAAGGAGGGGGTCATGCCTATGAGTACACTCTCCAGTTACCCACACAGAACCAAATCTCCCCAGTCTTCTCAGGCACATTCTGCCTTGCCCTCCTTTGGGTTGCCAACTCCCTGGAGGGGCTTTTCCTCTATACTCTCCAGTAGCCGCCCTTATGGTCCACAGGAAAGCCCAATGGACCATTGGGGTTCCCCACTGAAGGTACCAGGATCTTCAGTTTTCCTTCCAAGCTTAGAGGCCTCCTGCTACCCAGCACCCGGTTACCGCGGGGACAGACTGCTGGCTTGAGCACCCCTGAGGTAATAGCCGCTTGCCCGGGGACTTTGTTGACTCCTTTATGTGTAAGAGACTCACCCGGAGAGATGGAGCTGTGAGAGGCCTGGGGCCCGATCCACCTGTCTTGTGGGCCCTGGTAGGACTTCGCTGGGAGGAAGATCTGAAACTGGATCCCTGGGCGGCCCCGGAGAAGGACGAGCCAGTCGCCGCCACCGATCCCTCCTGCTGCCGCCGCCGGAGAGCGGCCACCTGTTGCGACATATGGCGGGCCTGTCCGAAAAACAAAAGGAGCGCGTGAGTGGCGGCCTCCTCCCGCACAAGTTTTTACAGGGGGGATATCTGCCTGCCATACAGGTGTCAAAGGCATGGGGGGCTGCTGGGAAAACAGAAGTGAATCGGAACTCCAGGAAGGAAAGTGATTGAGGCAATTTACTCTGAGGATGCTGAGTGCTGGACTGGATGGGCCACTGGCCTGATCCAACATGGCTTCTCTTACGTTCTTATGGCTGGGGCAGTGATGCTCTATATTCTTGGGGCCTGGGGGGCAACAGTGGGAGGGCTCCTGGAGTTCTGGCCCTGCTGGTGGACCTCCTGATGGCACCTGGGGTTTGGCCACTGTGTGACACAGAGTGCTGGACTGGATGGGCTACTGGCCAGATCCAACATTGCTTCTCTTATGTTCTTATGTCTGGGGCAGTGATGCTCTGTCTTCATGGTGCTTGGGGGGGGCAACAGTGGGAGGGCTCCTGGAGTTCTGGCCCTGCTGATGGACCTCCTGATGGCACCTGGGGTTTTGGCCACCGTGTGACACAGAGTGCTGGACTGGATGGGCCACTGGCCTGATCCAACATGGCTTCTCTCATGTTCTTACAGCTACCACTCCAGACTCCATTCTTCACAACTCTTCCCCCCTCACTAACCAGAAGCGCGTCTTGCTGGCTGAAGTAAGTTTTCTGCGTCTTGCCCTCGTTATTCCCTGCAAAGGGGGGGAAAAAAGAGCGAGAGCTGGCAAAGAAGGCGGAAAGCGTTCAGGGAGGCTGAGAGGACCCAAGGCCAGGCTTTGAGCCCCCTCACCTCCCGCTAAAAGGAATGCTAGAAGGCTGGGAAGAGGATTGCTAATCTGGAGATTTCCTGGAATTACAGCTGAACTCCAACTGTAGAGATAAATTCCCCTGGAGGAAATGGCTGCACCTCACTGACGTCAGTCCCCTCTCTAAAACTCACCCAGGCTCCAATCCCCAAATCTCCGGGAATTTCCCAACCTGGAGTTGGCAACCGTAACATGGACTGTAGAGGAGCCAGCATTCAAAACCGGAAGAAGAAGAGGAGGAGGAGGAGGAGGAAGAAGAGATTGGATTTATACCCCACCCTTCACTCGGAGTCTCAAAGCGGCTTACAATCTCCTTTCCCTCCCCCTCCCCACAACAGACACCCTGGGAGGTAGGCAGGGCTGAGAGAGCTCTCTTGAGGACTGCCCTTGAGAGAACAGCTCTGAAAGAACTTGTGACTGACCCAAGGTCCCGCCAGCAGCTGCATGTGGAGTAGGAGTGGGGACTCAAACTCTGTTCTCCCAGATTAGCATCCGCACACTTAACCACTACACCAAACTGGCTCTCCCGGATCTGCCGGATAGGGTTGGATGTGCCGGATAGGGTTGCCAGCGTCCAGGTGGGGCCTAGGGATCTCCCGCTTTTAAGACTGATCTCCAGCTGACAGAGATCAGCTCCCCTGGAGAAAATGGCTGCTTTGGAGGGTGGACTCTACGGCATTGTACCGTGCTGAAGCCCCTCCCCTCCCCAAACCCCGCCCTCTCCTGGCTCCACCCCCAAAGCCTCCAGGTATTTTCCAACCCAGACCTGGCAACCCTACTACTGGATTTAGGCATTTGCATTTATTTATTTATATTCCACTTTTCAGGGCTACATGGGCCTAACCCTCCTTCGTTTTCTCACAACAACCCTGTGAGGTAGGCCAGGCTCAAAGTTTGTGATGGGCCCATGGTCGCCCAGAGGGTTTCCATGGAAATCTAGGTGGCATAAACGTGTGTCTGTGTGAGGGTCTCTCATCCAGGCCTCAATGAGACTCTAACCCTGCTTACCCCTCTGCGAGGCACAGAGATCATAGATCCAAGCCCCTTTCAGCCTTGTACTCAGCTCCCGGGGCTTGGGTGGGCAGGGGGGGGAGAGACAAGGCCGGGCCGAGAAACACGGCGGTGGCGGGGGGGGGGGGCAGCATCTGAAGGCCTTTCTTGGGCCCTGTGCTCCAGCGCTGGGCCGAGAAAGGCAGCGGCGGGGGAGGGGGGGCAGTCAGCCTCTGAAGGCCTTCCTCGGGACCTGCGCTCCGGTGCCGGGCTGCAACTTACTTTCCTTCTGCCTCCTCATGGCCCGACTAATGGCTGATGGGAGCAGGGGGCGGGGCTTGGTCATGTGCCCGCCCCCCAGCTCCTCACTCTCGGAGCGCTGCTCCGGTGCGCTCCGGGGCCAACTGACCCCTGATCTTATTGATAGAGGTTATATATTACAGGCTTGTCTATGAAGAGAGAATAACAGTGCCTCAGCAGAAAAAAAATTGATGGGCCCCTAGTCCCTGCAGGGCCCCTAGGCTCCAGCTTAGTCAGCCTTATAGAAGAAGAAGAAGAGGAGGAGCAGGAGGAGGAGGAGTTGATCTTTATACCTTCACTCGGAGTCTCAGAGCGACTCCTTTCCCTTCCCCTCCCCACAACAGACACTCTGTGAGGTAGGTGGGGCTGAGAGAGCTCTTCCCAGAACTGCCCTTTCAAGGACAGCTCTTGTCAGAACTATGCCTTGCCCAAGGTCATCCAGCAGGTGCAAGTGGAGGAGTGGGGAATCAAACCCGGTTCTCCCAGATTAGAGTCCGCGCACTTAACCACTACACCAAACTGGCTCTGCCTCCCGGTGGGTGGGTGGAGAGCTCCCAGAATCACAGCTGAGATCAGACAGAATGACAGACAAGAGATCAGTTCCGCTGGAGAAAATGGCTGCTTTAGAAGGTGGACTCTACGGCATTGTACCTCTTGGAAGCCCCTCCTCTCCCAAGGCTCCACCCACCGAATTCCCAACCCGGACCTAGCAGCCCTCATGGGATCTCCTGCCATGGCGATTTCCACTGGCCACAACGTGGGCACAAAATGGGCTGGAGCCATCACCTCTGCAAGAGGGTGGCCCTGTGATAGGGGGTGTGGACTGCTACTGCTGCAAGCTGGTGCCCCGTGGCCCATTCGGGCACCGAACGAGGTTACCGAGCACTCACCAAACACCTGGGGCCTCTCAGGAGACCTCCCGTCACCACGACTCTGTCTGTTGTCGCCGTGGCCTCCTCCCACGCCGCCTCCGCCTTTCATCCTGTAGGTAATGGCCGCTGACTTCTCTAAATCCTGGGCCAGCGACACAACAAATTCTTTATTGGCTCCGACCCATTTCCCGCTTTGCCAACAAACCATAAGACCCGAACAGGAACAGAGGCAGGTGTGGCTGCGTTTGAACCTCATCCATGGGTTATTCCCTCGACAAATTATGGGAACCCGTGGGCACTCAATGAAATTGCTGAGCAGTCGGGGTTAGAATGGACAAAAGGAAGCACTTCTTCACCCAAAGAGGGATTAATGCATTGAATTCACTGCCACAGGAGGGGGTGGCAGCTACAAGTATGGAGGGATTCAAGAGGGAATTGGATAAACATATGGAGCAGAGGTCCATCAGTGGCTATTAGCCACAAGGTATAGATAGGAACTCTCAGTCTGGGGCAAGCGATGCTTTGTATTCTTGGTGCTTGGGGGGGGGTGCAACAGTGGGAGGGCTTCTAGTGTCCTGGCCCCACTGCTGGACCTCCTGATGGCACCTGGTATTTCTGGCCACTGTGTGACAGAGTATTGGACTGGATGGGCCATTGGCCTGATCTAACATTGGCTTCTCTTATGTTCTCAATATGGAGCAGAGGTCCATCAGTGGCTATTAGCCACCAGGTATAGATAGGGGCTCTCAGTCTGGGTCAAGTGATGCTCTGTATTCTTGGTGCTTGGGGGGGGCAACAGTGGGAGGGCTTCTAATGTCCTGGCCCCACTGATGGACCTCCTGATGGCACCTGGTATTTCTGGCCACTGTGTGACAGAGTGTTGGACTGGATGGGCCATTGGCCTGATCCAACATTGGCTTCTCTTATGTTCTTATGTCTGGGGCAACGGATGCTCTGTCTTCTTGGTGCTTCAGAGGAGGGGCAACAGTGGGAGGGCTCCTAGTGTCCTGGCCCCACTGGTGGACCTCCTGATGGCACCTGGTATTTGTGGCCACTGTGTGACACAGAGTGTTGGACTGGATGGGCCACTGGCCTGATCCAACATTGCCTTCTCTTATGTTCTTATGTTTCCTTCACCGTGGTGACAATAGGGTATCTCGTTCCTGGGAAGGTTTGTGTTTGTTACGTCCCCTCCCCCCCGGGCATCTTCCCTGGGTCCATTCTAGGGTCGCCATCCTCCGGACGGGGCCTGGAGATCTCCCGGAATTATAGTTGCTCTCCAGATTACAGAGCTCAGTTTCCCTCAAGAAAATGGCTGCTTTGGAGCATTCTACCCTGCAGAGGTCCCTCCCCTTCCCAAACCCAGCCCTCCCCAGGCTCTAACCCCAAATCTCCAGGAATTTCCCAACCTGGAGTTGGCAACCCTAGGAACTGGGCACGGCCAGGTGACACTTTTGCCCAGCAAGGCTTCTGATCGGCCACTGGAGATTTTATGGCCTGTGCGGATTTTTAAAAACACTGCTTCAGCGGCAGCCGGCAACACAAACGGTGTGACTGAAGGTAAGTCTCGGCAGCCATTTTGTGGCTGTCTCCGCCTCCTCCGGCAGCCATTTTGTGACTGCGATCAGCACACTATGTCATAATCCCAAAGGGGCCTGCAGGCTCAAAAGGGTTGGGGACCCCTTCTCTTAACACTGGGGGAAACCACAATTCCTTACCCCATTCCCATAGGAGAGGACTGGGTCAAAAAGGCTGTCCAGGTAACGGTCCAAACCCTTCTGGCTCCGGGACTCACTGAAGGTGTCCGAATCTGCTTCCGAGTCCAGAAAGGGGGAAAGAAGAAGAAGAAGAAGAAGAGATTGGATTTATACCCCGCCCTTCACTACCCAAAGGAGTCTCAGAGTGGCTTACAAACTCCTTTCCCTTCCCCTCCTCACAACAGACACCCTGTGAGGTAGGTGGGGCTGAGAGAGCTCTTGACAGAAACTGCTCTGTTTCAAGAACAGCTCTTACCAGAACTACAGCTTGCCCAAGGTCATCCAGCAGCTGCGAGTGGAGGAGTGGGGAATCAAAGCCGGTTCTCCCAGATTAGAGTCCGCACTCCTAACCACTACACCAAACTGGCCGATTAGTCCCAAAAGATTTCCTGAATGAGTGTACGTAAGTGTCTCGATGAACATTTTGGGCCCAAATATTGGGGTCGCTAGGAAACAGAAGCCGAGCCTCCTGTAGAATTACCAGCTTGATAGAAAAGGGAATTTTTGCCAGGGCAAAGTTACTCCATAGGTTGGCATTACGACATGGCAATGTGAATGCACCAGGACTCCCTCTGATATCTATCTATCTATCTATCTATCTATCTATCTATCTATCTATCTATCCATCCTAATCTAATCTATCTGTCTATTTACCTACCTACCTACCTACCTACCTACCAATGTTTCCTCTAAGCCGTGGAGTCTTGTGAGCAAAAATTCTACTTTGTGAGCAGCTGGCATTAAAGTTGTGAGCAAGTGATTTGGCTGCTGCATAAATGAGTTGGCTCTGGAGCCCTCCTTCCTGAGCTAAGACAAAAATGGGTGAGCTGGAGGCTAAAAAACGGTGAGCTAGCTCACACTAACTCAGCTTGGAGGGAACACTGCTACCTACCAGTGTTCCCTCTAAGCTGAGTTAGTGTGAGCTAGCTCAGTTTTTTAGCCTCTGGCTCACACATTTTTGTCTCAGCTCCGGAAGGGATGGCTCCAGAGCAAACTAAGCAGGCAGGAGGTGATGGGAAAGACCTCCGTCTGCGACCCTGGAGAGCTGTAAAGAGGGGCTGTGGCTCAGTGGAAGAGCCTCTGCTTGGCATGCAGAAGGTCCCAGGTTCAGTCCCCAGTGGCATCTCCAGTTAAAAAGGACCAGGCAGGAGGTGATGGGAAAGACCTCCGCCTGAGACTCTGGAGAGGAGCTGCCAGTCTGAGTAGGCAATATTGACATTGGTCCTTTCCGCACTTGGATCTCACCCCTGGTTTTATCAGAGTTCAACTCGCCACACAATACCTTGCATTTATCCCTGGTTGTAACAGCGTCCGTTTATACCGGGACAAGTGTGGGGCAAAACCAGGGCGACCTCAATGTAATGTGGAAACAAAAAATGACCCGAGGTAATTGCAGGGGTGAACTCGAGCGTAGTGTAGCATGTAAGTTCAGGGACAGGGTTGAACCAGGATTGAAGGTCTAATGCGGAATCACCCGCTGGACCGATTTCACATTAGCCTTTGTCCCGCGCTCACTCTTCCATTCTCCTCGCTTGTTTTGGTCAATTTCTCACCATGAGACCCACGGCCGCCTTTTGACCCGCGTCTTCCCCCAATTTGCCCCACCTCAGCGTGATCCTTGATTTCCCAGACGTTTCCTGTTGCCTCACGGTGAAGCCAAAACACACACACAGTTTTTCCACGCCCACTTGCCCGCCCCATTCATCTGCCACTCCTCGTTGTGTGTGTGTGTGTGTGTTTTTTAAAGAGTTATAAAAGGGGAGGGGCATATGGGAAAGGCTAGGAGGATGAAGAAAGGGGACTGGGAGGAGGGAAGTGGCCGCGTGCCAAAAGCTTTAATGGTAAATCCGTTAGAACAATCCGGGGCAAACTACCCCGCATGGAACCAGAGGCAAGTACCGCGTGCGATATCGGTCCTGGTGATTTCAGAAAAGCTGTGTCACATGTGCACCTCTCCCGTTCCCGTCCCCCAAAGCTAAGAGGGGAGTTCTCACCATGACTGCAGTATCCCTCGGAGTCAGGCAGGTTGGTGGGGGCCATGGTGGGGGCCTTTGTAGGTGGCGGCGGAGGGACCTCCCCATCCGAGTCCAAACCGTGTCTGAATACTCTAATCAGAAAAGGGGAGAAAGGGGGTGGGCAGTGGGTTTGGGGTGAAGAGGAGGGGGGGAAATCAGGCTTTAAATCAGGCATGGCTAAGGAGTGCCAGTTTCTCAGGTTTGCCTGCCCTACCTAATAGGGCCATTATGCAGATAAAACATAGGAACAGTTCCTTGCTTTGAGAACATGAGTACATTGGAAGAGCCCTACTGGATAACACCAGTGAGGGTCCATCTAGTCCAACATCCTGTCTCACACAGTGGCCAACCGGTTCATCTGGAGGGCCAACAACGGGGCACAGAGGCCGAGGCCTCCCCCTGAGAAGAACCTCAGAAGACCCCTGCTGGACCAGACCGGTGAGGTTCCATCTAGTCCAGCATCCTGTCTCACACAGGGGCCAGCCAGTTCCTCTGGAGGGCCAACCACAGGGCAGAGAGGCTAAGGTCTTCCTCTGAGAAGAACCTGAGAAGAGCCCTGCTGGATCAGACCAGGGAGGGTCCATTTTGTCCAGCCTCCTGTCTCACACAGTGGCCAAGCAATTCCTCTGGAGGACCAGCAACAGGGCATGGAGGCCGAGGCCGAGGCCTCCCCCTGAGAAGAACCTCAGAAGTGCCCTGCTGGATCAGACCAGTGAGGGTCCATTTTGTCCAGCCTCCTGTCTCACAAGGGCCAGCAGCAAGCCATGGAGGCCAAGACCTCCACCTGAGAAAAACCACAGAAGAGCCCTGCTGGATCAGACCAGGGAGGGGCCATCTAGTCCAGCATCCTGCCTTACACAGTGGCCAACCAGTTCCTCTGGAGGGCCAACAACAGGGCAGCGAGGCCAAGGCCTTCCCCTGAGAAGAACCTCAGAAGAGCCCTGCTGGATCAGACCAGGGAGGGGCCATCTAGTCCAGCATCCTGCCTTACACAGTGGCCAACCAGTTCCTCTGGAGGGCCAACAACAGGGCAGCGAGGCCAAGGCCTTCCCCTGAGAAGAACCTCAGAAGAGCCCTGCTGGATCAGACCAGGGAGGGGCCATCTAGTCCAGCATCCTGCCTTACACAGTGGCCAACCAGTTCCTCTGGAGGGCCAACAACAGGGCAGCGAGGCCAAGGCCTTCCCCTGAGAAGAACCTCAGAAGAGCCCTGCTGGATCAGACCAGGGAGGGGCCATCTAGTCCAGCATCCTGCCTTACACAGTGGCCAACCAGTTCCTCTGGAGGGCCAACAACAGGGCAGCGAGGCCAAGGCCTTCCCCTGAGAAGAACCTCAGAAGAGCCCTGCTGGATCAGACCAGGGAGGGGCCATCTAGTCCAGCATCCTGCCTTACACAGTGGCCAACCAGTTCCTCTGGAGGGCCAACAACAGGGCAGAGAGACCGAGGCCTTCCCCCGATGTTCTCTCTGTCGACTCTCTCCACCCCATGCATCATTTTATAAACCATCGTGCGTCGCCCCCATCTCCCGTGCCACCTACACTTTGCCACCGACAGTCTTTTCTGGACCTTCCGAGGCGACGATGAAATACGACTTCTGCTTCGGGAAACCCCTGATCAGCTCCAGGTCGGAGATCAGGTCCAGGACGTAGTCGTGGCCAGCCAGCTCGGCCCACTGGGCCCCGTCCTTCATTGTGACAGACCAGCCTCGCCAGCCGTCCATCAGTCCCCTGTCAAGAAGAACCAGCCTTGGTTTGGGGTGCCAACCTCCAGGTGAGTCCTGGCCCTTTTCCGGAATTCCCAACGGGTCTCCAGACTACAGAGATCTGTTCCCCTGGAGGAAATGGGAATTTTGGAAAGTGAACTGTAGGGTTCCCAGGTCCGTTCTGGCAACTGGCAGGGGATGGGGTGGGTGAACTTACCAGGAGTGGGAGGTGTTGGAAATATGTGAGTTGCAAGGTCTAAATTGCAGTCGTTATAGGGTTAATCTGTATACCTTGTGTGCTGTTGTTTAGCCTGACCCCAGAAGGAAACCTGGCTCAGAGCCAATGCAAACAAAGCCCAGGAAACTGAAGTCTGTTTACAAACATCATTGGTTAATGTAATCAGGTGATTTCCTTCTAGGGGTCAAGAAGAAAGAGAATCTCCATTACAGTTGTTGTTGAGAGACCATGTGGCCAGTCTGTAAAGCTGTAGAGATGTAGCCTTTGTTATTTTGTAGATTTCCCTGTGAACCCTTCCCTTAGAAATTAAAGATTTCTAAACAGAAAGAAATGCCTCCTCTCCAGTGGAGCAAAGATCCATTGCAAACCTCCAAGTATTTAAGTATTTTTGCCTATTTTTCCAACAGGAGGGAGGCCCAGGCTCTGTCGTTGGTGACATGGCGACATCACTTCTGGTGTGTACTGGAAGTGACATAATCACAATGGGATATCCCCATGAAGCTCTGGTATTTGGGCAGAAACTATGGTAAAAATGGCTTCTACCATAGAGTTTTTGCCCAAATGCCAGAGCATAGCCAGGACCACACCAATACGATGATGTCACTTCCAGTACGTGCCAGAAATAACGTTGTTGTGTTGCTGGCCATGTAGCCTGGGTGTCAAACTCACTCTGCATTTTATTGCTCGCTTGCCATAGTAACCGGGGGGGGGGGGGGGAGGTAAGGGAGAGTGTGAAACCTGCATACTTTCACTTTTGATGCATTATGAAGTTTCTTTGCACTTCTGCATTCTTTATCAAACCATGGTTTGTGAAAATCTGGTCTAGCCCATAGGTGCCCTAAATTGGAGCCTTTCAGGCCTTTTTGTAATTCCATCAAAATTTGTTTGTAATTCCTCCAGGCAAACCTCTATGTTATCTGCATTCACTGCTGGATTCGGCTGTAAATAAAACTTTATCCTATCCACTTTTGATGCTCTGAAGTAGAATGCAGCTTATCGTTCCTGGGAACCTGTATTGGCCTTGGGTCTCATCTTTCACTGCTGGGCTTTGTCTTGCATGTTGGGGGGATGGCGGCTCAGGGGAATGCTTAGCCGTTAACCTTTTGGCGGGTGGAATACCAGGGGGTGATTGGCTCTGTGAATTTTTATGCCCCCTGCTTGAACCTTGTATATCTGCTGCTTTCGTGCCTTGATCCTCAGTTCTAACACAGACCGTGTCCAGTCTGGATCCTATCAGTGTCTCAATAAACTTATCATTCTCCAGAGTGAATGTTAGGAACTGATTTGTCTGGGAGTCTGAACTGGGCTTCCCTTCAGCTTCTGATTGGCGGCAGGGCCTGGGGCCTGGGAGCGGGGGATCCCCACCTCCAGTGGGGGGCTGGCAACCGTAACTCTATGGTATACCACAAAGTATAGGAGAAACAGATGTCCTAGAGTGACATCACACATCCCCACTGAGTTTCCTCCCCCTTCAAACTCTGCCCTCCCCAAACTCCACACTCCAAATCTCCAGGGATTTCCCGACTGGGAATTGGCAACTCTAGAACCGTAACCCAGATATCTGGTGCTGGCTTGAAAAGTGATTTGCAGGGAACAGCAAAGATCAAGGTACCGATAAGCAGCTCAGGGCATCAACTGGGTCCCCGGCATGGATCCTCCTAGCAGACTTTCCCTACTCTCTCTTACCTGTGTTGCAGTACGTTTCCAGCCAGGCCTTCTCCTGTGGTCCAGGAATTGATGGGACACAAAAAGTGATCTCCTGTGGGGACAAAAAAAACCCCACACGACTTGAGAGAGATGTTCTCCTAGATAAGTTATTATGTTTGCCACAAGGGTTCCGATGGGACCCTGGAAAAATGCTGCTATTTTAAGAGTCTTTAAGAGAGCACGTGGATCCTAACTTTATCTTTACTCAGGGCTATTTTTGGGCAGGAACTCACAGGAACGGAGTTCCGGCTGGCTCCCGAGTTGGCCACGCCCAGCAGGAACTCATTAGCATAATAGGCCACACCCAACAGCAGAAACTCCTTAGGATTGGCTACATTAGGGGTGTGTGGCCTAACATGCAAAGGAGTTCCTGCTACAAAAAAAGGCCCTGGGTTTTGACAACAAACAAGGTAAACAGAATAACAAGCAAAAGGTGGGTGTGGCTGGATGACCACACTTCTGGTAACATGGGGGTGCGGCCTAATGTGCCAATGAGCTGTGCTGTCAGGGGTGTGGCCCAATATGCTAATGAGTTCCTGCTGTTGGGTGTGGCCTATTATGCTAATGAGTTCTGTCAGATGTACAGCCACTTTATATTTTATAATATTCTCAACTGTATTGCTCTGTTTTTATCTAATTCTGTTTTAATTGTTTTATATTTTATGTGAGCTGCCCTGAGCCTGCCATGGCGGCGGTGGGGTGGGGATATAAATTAAATGAATAAATTAATAAATTAATACTGAACCAGACCTTGGTCCATCAAAGTCGGTATTGTCTACTCAGACTGGCAGCTGCTCTTCCAGAGTCTCAGGCAGAGGTCTTTCACATCACCCACTGCCAAATCCTTTAACTGGAGAGGCCGGGGATTGAACCCGGGACCTTCTGCAAGCCAAGCAGATGCTCTGCCACTGCGCCACAGCCCATATAGTAGGAGATTCAAGTCCAGTAGCACCTTAAAGACCAACAAGATTTCCCGGGTACAGCTTTCGAGAGTCATCGTTCCCTTCATCAGATACAAGTAGGAATGAAGATCTCCATTCCTTCTATCTCACAAAGGCAGCTTTTACCCTGGAAATCTTGTTAGTTGTTAAGGGGTTACTGGAATCTAATCTTGCTCGTCTTCAGGAAGGCCGTGATGTATCCCTGCTCAGATCCATTCAATCCTTACACTTCTAAATAAAGCAAGGTTTCCACCAGGAAACTATCTACAGTGGGGCATTTCGGGGTCCTGCCCCCCTATTTAAAAGCCCCGCCCCATAAATAGCCATGGCTAAATCTTGATCTTTGAGTATGACCTAGGTGGTACTGGGCTAGCAGAAAGGGGGGTTGTTGGAGATGTACCACTCTTGAGTGCCCTTCTAAGCTTTCTTGCTCTGTGGAACTCAAAAGCAATTTAAATGCCTTCTGAAGGCAACTAAATGCCCTCTGAGCGGTTTCTTCCCTAGGGACTGACGTGCTCCCTGCCCTGTCCCTTGAAAGGAAGGGCTAGAAACAGGCTCGGAGCCTCCCCCTTTAAAGAGAGGCATTCTGATTAATTTAATTAACTGCAATTTAACTGCCCCCTGAACAAACAAAATCTACGGGCCTGGAACACACTCTGCACCTGTTCATAAACACTTTGAACTTTAGGTTTCTGTCTTTAGAAAACTGTTTTTGACGGGGGGGGGGGGGGGGGGGGAACCGCTCGGTAGGGCACATGTATCAAAGACCATCAGCATTTCTGAAAAAAATTGGCATTGCATGGGATAAAAGCAGGGGTCATTTCCTGAAGGAGCGGCGCTCCGGCAGTAAAGAGCCCAGGGGGCAGGCACATGCAACAAGCCCCACCCCCTGCTCCCAGCAGCCCTCAGTCAGAGCAAGAAGCAGCCAGGTAAGTTGCAGAGCCCCCCCCCCCCGGCCCCCTAGTCCAAAACAGTCCAGTGGCACCTTTAAGACCAAGTTTTATTCAGGTACAAGTTCTCCCTCCTCTGTGAGGACAGATCTGCACGTCCCCGTCCCCCCCCAATAGCTGGCAATCCAAAAGAGTCCAGTGGAGTCTGGGCGGTGGGTGTTGCTTTCTGACACACTTCCGGTGATGTCAGGGGGTGTGGCATATGCAAATGAGTTATGCTAATGATATCCTGCACCTCTTTTTCTACGAAATGATCCCTGGATAAAAGTCTCCCATAGAAGTGCATGTTCCTGACCGCATCAAGCTATGGAAGGGGGAAGGAAGAGGGATAGACCTAAGGGGTGTTCACCCCTCTCCGCGGTACTTCTAATTCTGATAATAGTACTCAATATAAATGCTCAATTGTTGTAATTTTTGTTAAAGCTTTACCATATGATTTTGACCGGTAGCCAATATAAACGTATAGAACGTTCAATTTTCGTGACTTTTGTTGCAGCTTTACCATATGATTACGGCCTGACGGAGGGTCGAAATGGAGATTTACTCGGGACATCCGTTGCCGTGGTTAATACGGTTGTGATTAACCTCATGTATCATGGTTTAGCTTCATATGTTTAAATTCAATTTGTGCTTGTACTGCAGAATAGTTAATAGGAGTTTTTTTTGTCGTTTCAAATAGAATGTTGTGTACGTTCCTTTAAAGTTACAGTGGTTTTTCCCCCAGATATTGTACATCACACCCACTGTATGGCCATTTTTAATTATACAACCTCCAGGTGGTGGCTGGAGATCTGGAATCACAACTGATCTCCAGGCTACAGAGATCAGCTTCCCTGGAGAAAAATGCTTACTTTGGAAGGCAGACTCTGTGGCATTATATCCCCCTGAGGTCCTGCCTCTCTGCAAACCCCGCCCTCCTCAGCCTCCACCGCCCAAACCTCCAGGGATGTCCCGACCTGGAGATGGCAACCTTAGTCCTCCGCTACTGGGCCCCTTACCATTGAAACAGTAGACGTCCAGGGCCATGTTGACTTTACCGCGGCAGGCCGTCCACTCCAGCAGGGTGGGCGGATATGAGCGGGCTGCCTCGGCGCCGTGTTGGGTCTTCTCCATGGCTTGCATGAGCTTGTGCTGGCAAACGGGTTTGTAGCCGTCGTAGGCGTAGTCCGAAACAAACCTGGGCAGGGGGGAAAGGAGGCGCTGAGAGCGGAAGCGGAGGACACCCTTAGTGGTTTCAGAAAGTGGGCGGGGCCAGGAGGGACTTTTGCCCAGCGAGGCTTCTGATCGGCCTTTGGAGGTTTGATGGGCTGTGCAGATCTTTAAACATGTTGCTTCAGCAGCAGTCTGCCACCACAGCATAACAATCTTCATTGTGTAATGGAAGTCATGGCAGCCATTTTGTGACTGGCTCACGTTCATGCCAAACGCCAGACCTCATTGCTCCACTTTCTGGCCCACATGCGACTAGTCACGTAGACCATGAAGTAGCTGGAGTTTGGGGTCAGATGACTGCAGGCAGGGCTCCAAACTTCTAGCCTATCCCCCCACACAGCTATGACAACCAACAATTGGGAACACCCATGCCCACTCACAATTGGCTGATGACCACATCTAATTTGTGACTGGAATTGGAGTATAATTGTTGGATCCCCATGAGAGTGAGCTCTCTTAGCTCTCTCCCTTCCTCCTCTTGTCAGAGTCTGTTTTATGACACCTGAAATGCTGTCTCTTGCGAAACAAAGACCTGCTTTGTGACTTGGAGCACATGGTGTGCAGAGATGGGATTCGTACTCAAAATCCCTTGGTGCTATCTGGATTATCACCATGGACAATCTTGAACTCTTGGATGCTATCCTGATCTTGGTAACTATGAATCTTTAATGTGTAGTTAAGGCCAATTGCCCTAGCCTTTGTTATTTTTGTAATCTTTTATAGTCTGTTGCTGTGCTCTGTACTGAATAAAGGTCCTGCTTATTTCTAACTTGTCTATGATGTTGTAACTTGGATTCCAAGTCTGAGTCTAGTGCCTAACGCTCACCCCATATGCTACCTTGGTAAGAGTGTGCACCTCGGATAGAGTTGCTATTGTGTTAAATCCCAGATGCTAATTAAGGGTTTGGAATCTCTTCCCTTAGGAAAGGCAGGGACTAGTGAAAAGAGGTTCTGGTGGCCCATTGTTCTGAAACCAGAGAAGGTATAGACCATCTTGGGGTTTGTTGTTTAATGTACTGAAAAAGTACAGGGTTCCCTCCCATTCCTGGACTGGCCTGGGTGGGCTAATCCCTGTACACCCTGCCTTCTTCAGCAGCCACTTTGTGACTGGCTCGCTTCCTGCAGTAGCCATTTTTGTGGCTGGCTCACTTCTTGTGGAAGCCGTTTTTGTGGCTGGCTCGCTTCCTGCAAGCAGCCATTTTTGTGGCTGGCCTAGGGTTGCCAGCCTCCAGGTGGGGCCTGGAGATTTCCCGCTTTTACTACTGATCTCCAGCTGACAGAGATCAGCTCCCCTGGAGAAAATTGAAGCGCTCATGGAGAAAATTGAGAGCTCATGGCAGGAGATGGAAGTTGAAGCAAAACATCTGTGACAAAAATAACAAAGAGTCCATTGTTTACTATAATAATTGTAATTCTGTGGAAAACTCTCTCCTTTTATTGCTCACACGCAACGAATTTTGCACAATAAAAATATTCGTTTCAATAGGATTGCTTTATCTGAGCGTGTAGTACTTACAATTCTTATCAATTTCCACTTATCAACTCTTGAAACAAACATCTCAATGTTGACTCTCTGATATCAGAACTCAAGGTCTTCACAAAGAAGAGAGTTTTCCACAGAATTATATTTATTATAGTAAACAGTTTTGCATATATATCTTTATTGACTCTTCGTTATTTTCCATCCCAGACCTGGCAACACTAGGCTGGCCCTATCTCCTGTGGCAGCCATTTTTGTGGCTGCCCCTGCCTTCTTCAGCAGCCATTTTGTGGCTGGCTCGCTTCCTGCGGTGGCCATTTTTGTGGCTGGCTCTGCCTCCCATGGCAGCCATTTTGTGGCTGCACCCACCATACTGTGTCAGAATTCCAAAGGTTTAAGGGCCCCGATCCTCATGTCTCCCAGAGCCACTCACTTCAGCAACGGCTTCTCCAGGCTGGGGGAGGGTGTGAAGGCGCTGAGGCAGACGGCCAGCAAGAGCCAACCCCGTTCCTCGTTGTGGATGTTGGTGTTCCGCCAGACCTGGTTGATGATCTGGGCCAGGATCTCGTCCCGCAGGCCAGCCGTCGACAGCCCCTTCTGCACAATGTAGTTCCCGAAGAGGCTCTCTTGAGTGCCGTTGAGGTGGGGGTCACCCATGAAGCGGAGAACCTGCCACGGACGGAGGAAGTGACATCAAAAACCCAGGCAAGACAAATGGGATTAGGGTTGCCAGCCTCCAGGTGGGGCCTGGGGATCTCCCGCTTTTACAATTGATCTCCAGCTAACATAGATCAGCTCCCCTAGAGAAAATGGCTGCTTTGAAGGGTGGACTCCAGGGCATTGTACTATGCTGAGGCCCCTCCCCTCCCCAAACCCCGCCCTCTCCTGGCTCCACCCCCAAAGCCTCCAGGTATTTTCCAACCCAGACCTGGCAACCCTAAATGGGATATAGGATTGCCAATCCCTAGATTAGTCAAACAACAAATATATACACTGCAAAAACCTTTTTTATAAGTGAAAGTGTTCTATATGTTCCATCTTATAAAGTGCATTGTGTATTATTCAGAATATTCTAAAACAGGTATATATTAATTATACATGAAATATCAACAATAATAATCAGTTTGTACAATCTAATAGCTACCAGTCAATTTACATTCTTTTTACACAATCAACCCCAACGGGAGTTTCGAGAATTGTACACCCGCTTATCCTTGCTTGAAAGTCTTCTAAAGGGGGAAGTTTCCTTTTGTGGTTACATTGAAGTTTAAATTGATGTTTGTTGCTGGTCCTACAAAAGGCCCATTCAGCAGCTGACATTCAAGGATGTAAACTGACTGGTAGTTATTAGATTGTACAAACTGATTACTATTGTTGATATTGCATGCAATAAATATATACCTGGTTTAGAATATTATGAATAATACACAATGCACTTTTTAAGATGGAACATAGAGAACACTTTAACTTATAAAAACAGTTTTTGCAGTGTATATATTTGTTGTCTGACTCTTCTAACACTGCAGCTCGAGTTTCCACAATCCCTAGATTGGGCCTGGGAACTTTGCAGAAATTGCAACTAAGGTTCCCGTTCCCCAGGTAGGAGTGGGGATCCCCCACTTTTTGGGACTTCTTTGTGTCCCCAGTCAACTGGCCACCGGGGGGAACCTCACCCCAAACAGTGACATCAGGCAGAAGCGTCCCCGATACAATGACGTTACACGGGAGTGCTATCATAACATTGGGGATATTGTGTGGCGACACTCTGGTTCTGGGGCAAAACTCCATGGTTTGAGAGCAATTTTACCATAGAGTTTTGTCCTCAAACCAGAGCATTGCCACGCCACGCCCTTGATGTGATGACATCCCTTCCGCGTGATGTCATCGTGTTGGAGACGTCACCATGCCCCACTCCCAGAAGGCTCCCTCCCACCCACCCCCGCCGTCACATCGTAAAGACCTGGCAACCCTAATCACAACTGAACTCCATATGACAGAGATCAGTTCCCCTGGAGAAAATGGCCGCTTTGGAAGGTGGACTCTATGGCCTTGTACCCCACTGAAGTCCCTCCCCGTCCCAAACTCTGCCCTCCCCAGGCTCCACCCACCAAATCCCCAGGCCCAGAGCTGGCAACCGTACACATCAGAATCCACTTTGGTAGAGAAGTCATGCACAACCTGCCACGGCTTCTCGACTCGTGGGAATGCTATAAAGGCCACTGGTTTGTTTAAGCGGCAGGGGGATGGGGGAAGAACCTACCAGCTTGAAGAGAGTAACTGCCTCCGCCCCCAGCCAGTCGTCCAAGTGGGTCAGAGGTGATGCCAGGATCTTGGTGAGCATACCAAAGACCGGTTCCTGGGGGAGGACAAAGGAGTGAATCATTCACCTCTTTACCAGTTCAGCAGTAAAAGCGTTTCGCCAAAGGACCCATTCACATAAGCATTCTAACATCTAGCCTGAAGGCACCTGGGTTTTGGCCACTGGGTGACACAGAGCGTTGGACTGGATGGGCCGTTGGCCTGATCCAACATGACGTCTCTTATAGCAGTGGAATATTAAAGCCAGCATATGAGATACAGCCACTATTTATTTCATTTACACCCTATTTTTCCTCTGCAATGGCTTATATTGTTCTCCTCTTCATTGTATCACCACAACAACCCTGTGAGGGAGGTGAGTTTGAGAGTGTGTGACCAGCCCGGGGGTCAGCCAATGAGTTTTCCAGGCAGAGTGGACATTCAAACCCAGGTTTCCCAGTTCCTACTACAACCACTAGTCCTGCTCTAACTCTCTAAGCATCAAGCTAGATGCCCAACTCAGCCAGTGAACTGAATGCATTTAGCCACATTGAACAAAAGCCGATAAAAGCCAAATATCGTTTTTCATTCGGGCATGGCTATTTCGGTGGCCGAATAAAGATCTGAATACATACCTGAAAAATACAGATAAGGTTTTACCTGCTAAATATACAGACTTTCTTTTTTATTGATTGGTTATATTGTTATTAAATGATATATCTTGAATATTATCATTTTGTAATACTGTACAAATTATAATGTTTATTGTTTATTTCTTGAGTTGTAAATGATGAAAATTTGGAAATAAAAATAAAGTTGTATTCAGCTCAGTATATACCGAGCGCACACCCCTAGCAGTGACTCACAGACGCTCCTACCCTACCACAAATTTTGTTAGTTTTTAAGGTCCTACTGGAGTCTTGCTCTTTTCTACTGCTACAGACAGACTAACACGGCTACCCATCTGGACCTCTGTTCCAGGGACTATGTGTGTGTTTGTGTACAGAGATGCATTTTTTATTTATTTAATTTAGATATCTATACCATGCTTTCCCCCCCCTCCAGTTGGGATCCCAAGAGTCAATTCCCCCTCCTTCATTTTATCCTCAACTTAGGCTGAGAGTGCGTGACCGGCCAAAGGTCTCCCAGCAAGCTTCCATGGCAAACAGGGAATTCGAACCTGGGTCTCCCAGATTCTAGTCCAATTATGCTAACTACTGCACCATACCACAATGTGTACAGTGAGTTTCACTGTGTTCTTCATGACCTCCAACGTCTTGTCCAAAGATCATTAACGGCAGAGGACTATATCTGAGAAGTCTCTCTTTGGGGGACAGGATGTGATCCGTCCCTACTTAACTTCCCCAACTCTAGAACACCCTGTGCTTCCAGACCGTGCACCAGAAGATGCCCTTTCCAAGGTGCCAAGATGTTGGCATGAAATTCTATGTGCCAAAGTAGCTTCCAAAGGCCACCCTAAACATCCCTCCTTTCCCGGCTCAGCCCAAGGAGTTCCCTACCCCCTTACCTTGAAATGGGTCCGCACATACTTGGACATCGGGTAATTGTTGATGTCGAGGGGTAGAGTGAGCTGGGAATCCGCTTGCATCTTGGGAGGGGCCACGGGGACGATGCAGTCTTCGTTCACCTGTCTGTGGACTATAAGAGGCAGACCGATCTCTCATGAAGAAGAAGAAGAGATTGGATTTATACCCTGCCCTTCACTACCTGAAGGAGTCTCAGAGCAGTTTATAATCTCCTTTCATTCCTCTCTCCACAACAGACACCCTGTGAGGTAGGTGGGGCTGAGAGAGCTCTTTCCAGAGCTGCTCTTGAGAGAACAGCTCTGAGAGAACTTGTGACTGGCCCAAGGTCACCCAGCAGCTGCATGTGGAGGAGTTGGGAATCAAACCTGTTTCTCTCAGATTGGAGTCCATGCACTTAAGAGACAGAGTCTTGGCATTCCGGGCCAGGACTTGGCTTTAACCAAACCCATACCAGAGAATGTGAGAAAGATCCCAACTCCATTGGCCCAAGGGACCAACTTGGCTGTCCAGGATTCTGTTTTGATGTCTGCTTCCCACACCAACCACAGAAGGAGGCTAGGGTTACCAACTCTGAGCTGGAAAATTCCTGGAGATTTTGGGGGTGGAGCCTGAGGAGGGCGGGGCTTGGGGAGGGGAGAGACATCGGCGGGGTTCAATGCCACAGAGTCCACCCTCCAAATCAGACATTTTCTCCAAAGGAAGGTGATCCACGTAGTCTGGAGATTGGTTGTAACTGGGAACCCTGGGCTGGTCCAGTATATGCAATTTCCCATCATGCATTGTGATCTCCAGGCTCTACTTGGTGAGGAGGAGGAGACTGGATTTATACCCCGCCCTTCACTCGGAGTCTCAAAGTGACTCCTTTCCCCTTCCCCTCCCCGCAACAGACACCCTGTGAGGTCGGCGGGGCCGAGAGAGCTCTTTCCAGAGCTGCCCTTGAGAGAACAGCTCTGACAGAACTATGGCTTGCCCAAGGTCATCCAGCAGCTGCAAGTGGAGGAGTGGGGAATCAAACCTGATTCTCCCAGCTTGCATTGGGATTAGCCCCCCCCCCGCCGCCGCCGCCATTATCAGAATATCATCTTCAACAGATCTTGAGAAAACGGTTGTGGAAACCCTTCCCCTGGGGGAATTGCGGAACAGTCATTCATTTAGGGCCACAATCATTCATATCGGTCCCGGATCCCCCTAGGGAGGGGATCCTGGCCGATAAGAACGTACCCGCCACGGTGTTGAGGAGACCAACCAGTTCGGCAGGGACTTCCAAGGTCGAAACTTTCATCACCTCTCGGGGGGACATTTCCTGACGGGGGGGACGCAGAGAAAGAGAGTCACTCCTGATCCTCTGTCTGTTCAGCACAAGGGTCCGATAGCATCTGATCTTGCTGAGACTAGGTAAGCAACCGGTGAGTATTGGTTGGGGTTTGGAATGGCCCTGGAAGACCCTCTAGATCAGGGGTCCCCAACTTTTTTGAGCCAGTGGGCACCTTTGGAATTCTGACTGAGGTGGTGGACGCAACTACAAAATGGCTGCTACGGGAAGTGGAGGCAGAGGCAACCACAAAATGGCCACCAGAAGAGGTGGAGCCAACTGCAAAATGGCCACCACAAGAGGTGGAGCCAAGCCACACATGTCCATGAGTGAGGTTGTGCATAAATCTAACAGTAACTTTTCAACATTTCAGGCAGACGCCATCTTTAAAAGGATACCAATCAGGTCTCCACTGGCCAGTCAAAAAATCTCTGACCAATAAATCTCCACTTGGCCTTGCCCGCTTTCTAAAAACACTTGGTGGGTGCCAGAAAAGGTGTTAGTGGGCACGATGGCGCCCGCGGGCACCATGTTGAGGACCCCTGCTGTAGAGTAGACAAAAACCCAAACAGAGTTTATAATCATCCCTTCTCCAAGGAACTTTAGTTGAGAGGAGGCAGGGAAGAAGACTTGGAATCTTGAAGAGAGAAACTGCAAGAGTCTCCTCGAACTACAATTCCCAAGATCCTTTGGAGGTGTCCAAGACAGTTGTTATGAAAATCAACAAGATGCTAGAGACACCCCACCCACTGTTAGCCATCCCACCAGATTGAATTTCATTTAAAAGCAGCCACAAGGGGGAAGGGAAGATATGGATTGGGGTCCTGGCCCTGGGGAAAAAGAGATTTAATTATGTGTGCTACCCTCTCACCACACAAAAAAAGTCCAGACAGGGAAAAAAAGACAGGCTGAAAGAGGGACTGTCTTTTTCCCCTGACCAGGGCTGATAACTTATTTCCGTTTCAACGGGGAAATTGAGACTCAAATTCAAATCCCTGCTAAGCCCCAGAGCTAAGTGGGAGATTTTGGGCCAGCCAGCCAGCCAGTCTCTCTCTCTCCCGAACCTACCTCACAGGGTTGTTGTGAGGGTAAAATAGAGTGGCAGAACCATTCACAGGTAAGGTGATGCAAGTGCATATCTAAAAATACGGCAGTGGGGAAAAACACACATGTATTTGATGACTATCTCGTAGAAAATTTATACGCCGCCTCTCCAGAGAAACACTTGAGGTCGTTCCTGTGTTTATCCTACCCTTCCTGAGGATGGCATACTTGGTTCTCCTTCTCCATTTTATCCTCACTCCAGCCCTGCGAGGTAGGCTAGGCTGAGCTAGAGAGCCACTGGCCCAAGGTCACCCAACCCGCTCCCAAGGCAGAGTGGGGATTCAAACCTGGGTCTCCCGGACCCAAGCCTGATGAGGGAAGCTGAAACATGGCATGGAAGTAAATAAAAACCACCTGCTAAATAATATTCCAGTAAGCCTCTGTTAAAGAGACAGGATATTATTTCCCCAAAGCCGACAGCAACTCAAGTTAAAGCATGCTGATTAATCCTCTTGGCTGAGTGCGTTTGATTCAATCTGTTGGGTTCTCCCCTCCCACCGACTTCCAGCTTTGCTCTGTGACTTATGTCCTGTGCAATTGCGTCTTTTACTGACAATTTAATATTTTACCGATTAACCGGTTTCTTGTTTTAACCTGTTAGCTTTCATGGAAGCTATGGGATAGAAATTGTTCAAATGCACAAAAGCAATCTCCCCCTAGGGGGGGAAGGAACTCGATTTTGGGCATGGCTTACCAAAAGTACTGTACACCCTTATCCCCAAATCCACTTTATCCTCACAACAACCCTGTGAGGGAGATTAGGCTGTGACTGGCTCAAGATCACCAGGGCAGAGGCAGGATTCGAACTCAGGTCTCCCGGATCCTAGTCTGCCACTCTAAATCTCTACCCCATGCTGGCTTTCAGTGGGACAGGCGGAAGGGGGAGAGGCTTAACTCCTTCCCTCCCTGAGCACTACGGTTGGCCAGTCTGAACTGGGGTCCCATGAACCGGCTTTTGAAAGAACAGAATGTTTGGGGGCTCATACGGATAACTCCCAAGAGGTTGAGAACCGGCCTTCAGTGCTCTCCCTATCTCTTTGAAGAGTAAAATTACACACAGTGAAAATGTTGGAAGGGAAAGACTGTGTGCTGTCCCTCTGCCTCAGACCTCAGGAGACCATAGAGAGTCAGAGAGATAGAGAGGCCAGGACTCTGATCACCCCTTCCACTGCTCTGATACTATCCCTCTGATGCTACTCTCAAGGAATCCTCCTCCCTTCTGGTCTGACACCTTCTCTCCACACTTGTGCCACTCTTCTCCATCTTGGCACCATGACGGCAGGAGACGCTTCCTGCAGCATCTCTATCCATCCTAGCTAGTTAGACTAGATGAGAACCCTATCTCTACCCTATCTTGTCTAAAACGGAATTCCTTGCAATAAAGGACTCATATTAGCTTCTGCAAAAATAAAGAGGCTCCATCTGTAACTTTGTTTCTTGTCGGCACACACAAACCAGATAGACTCTGCTGCGTTATGTGCCATGAGCACTCCGCTAACCCAAATAATCCTTCAGAAAAGTGACTTGATTTTTCAGAGGCGGGTTGCGGAATTCCCTTTTTCTCGATGTGTGATTTTGAGCGGAGGTTTATTATTTATTTATTTATTTATCCTTCGGCTTGATATACCGCCCTAACCCCCTCCCTCCTCACAATGCCCCCATAAGCCATGCGGGATGAGGGATTCTGTCTCCTTGGCACACAAAAAACACCTTTTCGGCATTACCTGCTCAGACTTCTTCCTTTCCTCTTCTGCCTTCCGGCGCTCTTCCTCTTTCTTCTAAAAGCAGAGAGGATTTCCATGATCAGAGAAGTTTTGACCCCCCCCCCCAATGACATTTGCAAGAAAGTGTTCACAACGACAGAAAATCCAATGTTATACGCAAGAAAAGGAAGCAGTACAGAAATATTACAGCATTCTTCCAAAAGAACAATGTCCAATACAGATGGATTTTTCCTGAAGGACTTATATTCAACTTTAAGGAGAAGAAGGAAAAGATGGACTGTCTATTAAAAGCAGAACACTTTCTCAAACAACAACAATCTTCAACCAAACAAAGAAACAGAGCAGAGGAAGATAAGGCAATGGGAAAAAATAGCGAACAACAGAAATTCGATACGGATAGTTCATCTTCTACAGCTACTTCCGTGTCTTTTGGTGAAATTTTTGACTCTGACTCGGATTTGGATTTAGGAGTTGCGGCTCCTAAAACATTTAAAGTACATCTCCCTTGGCAAAAGAAGAACATAAGAACATAAGAGACGCCAATGTTGGATCAGGCCAGAGGCCCATCTAGTCCAACACTCTGTCACACAGTGGCCAAAAATACCAGGTGCCATCAGGAGGTCCACCAGTGGGGCCAGGACAAGAGAAGCCCTTCCACTGTTGCCCCCCCCCCCAAGCACCAAGAAGACAGAGCATCATTTGCCCTAGAGTCCCTATCTATACCTTGTGGCTAATAGCCACTGATGGACCTCTGCTCCATATGCCTATCTAATTCCCTTTTGAAGCCATCCATGCTTGTAGCCGCCACCTCCTGTGGCAGTGAATTCCATGTGTTAATCACTCTTTGGGTGAAGAAGGACTTCCTTTTATCCGTTCTAACCCGACCGCTCAGCAATTTCATGGAGTGCCCACGAGTTCTTGTATTGTGAGAAAGGGAGAAAAGTACCTCTTTCTCTACCTGTTCTTTCCCATGCATAATCTTGTAAACCTCGATCATGTCACCCCTCAGTCGTCTTTTCTCCAAGCTAAAGAGCCCTAAGCTAAGAGCCCAAGCTAAAGAGCCAAAGCTAAGAAGAAAGCAAAGTGAAGATCTGAGATTCCCTATGTTGACATTTATTATACTCATATTATTAATCAGATGTGATGTAATATCAAAAATGCCTTTATGTTCTTTCTATTTGAACACTTTTATTAGATTTTAAAGAACTGAATGTAATTTTTAACATGTATATATCCAAAGCGTTTGATTAGCTTATCAAAAGTTCTTGCTACTCTCTTTGTAGGTTATAGGTTTGTACCGTAGTGTGTAGGAAGAAAAACAATAAAAATTATATATATAATATATTAAAGAAAATCGAATGTTAACCATCGGGGTTAAAAACATTTTAAAAACAAAGTAAATGATTGCCAGTTTCTGCCGGGCTTTAACCATACCCTTAGCATTGCCAGCTCTGGGTTGGGAAATTCCTGGAGATTTGGAGAGGAGTGGATGGACCCCCGGGGTGGGGTATAATGCCATAAAGTCCTCTTTCCAAAGCAGCCATTTCCCCCAGGGGGACTGATTGTGTTAGCTGAAGTTCAGTTGTAATTCCGGGAGATCCCCAGGCCTAGTGTTACCAGCCTCCAGGTGAGGCCTGGAGATCTCCCAGAATTAGACTTGATCTTCAGGTGACAGATATCAGTTCCCCAGGAGAAAATGACTCCTTTGGAAGGCATCCTACCCCACAGAGGTCCTGGCCCTCCCCAAATTCCTCCCTCCCTAGACTCCACCCCCAAAATCTTCAGGTATTTTCCATCCCAGTGTCACTCTGTCCCAGAGAAGATGTATTGTTGGTGTAGTGGCTTGGTGTAGTGGTTAGGAGCCAGACTAATCTGGGAGAACTGGGTTTGATTCCCCACTCCTCCACATGCAGCTACTGGTGTGACCTTGGGTCACTTACACGTTTTCTCAGAGCTGTTCTCTCAAGAGCAGTTCTGAAAAGAGCTCTCTCAACCCCACCTACCTCACAGGGTGTCTGTTGTGGGGAGGGGAAGGGAAAGGAGTTTGTGAGCCACTCTGAGACTCTGAGTGAAGAGCAGGGTATAAATCCAATTTCTTCTCTCCTCCTCCTCCTCCTCCTCTTCTTGATTTAATCTCAGTGGCAAGAAGAGCAACTGCTTTGCCTCCGGAAGGTCTCTGGTTCAAGGACACGGTTCACCCTATTATGTTTGGCGTTTCCCCACTCTTGGAGACGTAATTCATTATTTACATCATTACATCCGTATTTACTTTTTCTTTATCTGTCTGATTTGTCTGTTTTTTTATTTGATATGTTGATATTTTGCCTTGACTTGTCATAACCTTTATGTCTCCACCATCATCCACATATGCCTTTAACCACTTACGGATTCGCCAGCTTTGTATACATGTTATACGTGATGACCATGGCTGTATCCCGATCTTATTATTAATAATTTTTTCTTTTAAAGGACAGAAGTGAGCCCTGCTTTTCCTATGGCCATTGGCAGTTTTTAAAAGGTGTTCCTCCTCCATCTGTCCCTCAGGTTGCCACCCTCCAGGTGGGGCCTGGATATTCCCCCAGAATTGCCACTGATCTCCAGCCTACAGAGGTCAGTTCCCCTGGAGAAAGTGGCTGCTTTGGAGGGTGGACTCTATGGCATTATACCTCACAAAGTTCTATCTGTGGTTGCCAGGTCGCCCAGCCACCAGCCGGGGATAGTGGGGTAGGGCTGTCAGATGAAGAAGAAGAAAGAGGAGGATGAGGAGGAGATTGGATATAAATACAAAAGTGATGGTGGCGTTTCCATGCTGCATCAACGTGTTTTTGAAATGGGACTTATCCGGTGACTTATGAATTTGTCTTAGGACTTTATTGAGGATCCAATTTGTGTACATAGGAATTATGTATTTGAAGATTAATGGATATATCTGAAATTGATGTTAGTCAGGTGGTCACGATCAGTGCTCCCCCTAAACTGTGGAGGCTCCATCCCCAAATCTCCAGGAGTTCCCCAACCTGGGTTAAGTGTGCGGACTCTAATCCGGGAGAACCAGGTTTGATTCCCCACTCCTCCAGATGCAGCCAGCTGGGTGACCTTGGGTCAGTCACGGCTCTCTCAGAGCTGTTCTCGAAAGAGCCGTTTCTGTCAGAGCTCTCCTCTCAGGCCCACCTACCTCACCGGGTGTCTGTCGTGGGGAGGGGGAGGGAAAGGAGTCCGTAAGCCGCTCTGAGACTCCTTCGGGCAGTGAAGGGCCAGGGTATAAATCCAATCTCTTCTCCTTCCTTCTCTCTTCAGTACCTATTGCTCCAAACAAGTGACACGGTGTACCCTGCAAAATAATCCGAGGCAAGGAGGGCACACCCTCTTGTGCCTTCGGAGGCTCCTCTCCTACTTGCGTTTTCTGAGCACGTGCAGAGAGAGGGGAGGGTGAGGCAACCAGACCCGTGCCTGATTACCCGTGCCGAGGTGGTGTGAGCCCAAAAGGGCTCCTCCTCTTTCAGCCACCGTCCATCCTGCCCCTACTGGGTTACTCACCACGTCTTCGTCCCCATCTGCCTGGAAGCGGACGCTCTTAATGATGC
>NW_015160210.1:1418907-1430062 GCF_001447785.1 Gekko japonicus
CCGATAGAACCGGCGCCGGGCATCTGCTGTGTTTTGTTAGGGCGGCTCTGGAGGCCTCGTGAGATGCCGGGGGGGTGGTGGTGGAGGGGAAAGTTGTGTATAACGTGTAATGGTCTATGTGGAACCTAGGCCTTTTACCATACAGGTTATACGCCCAGGGTCCAATGCTGTCGGAAAGTGGGGTGTGGTTTTTTTTGGCTCCCTGCTTCTCCTCAGAATCAAGGTGTGTCTGTGCACCTTCGTGTGTCCCCCCCCCCCAGCTTTTATCCTATCATTGTCATAGAATCATAGAATGTTAGAGTTGGAAGGTACCTTGCAGGTCATCTAGTCCAACCCCCTGCACTCTGCAGGAGCACAGCCGAAAGATAGCCCTACATACCTTCAACATACCCAAAAGATGGTCGTCCAGCCTCAGCTTGAAAACGTCCAGCGAAGGAGCATCCACCACCTCCAGAGGCAGACTGTTCCACTGCTCAACCACTCTTGTGGTTAGGAAGCTTCTCCTGATATTTAGCCGGTAGCGACTCCCTTGTAATTCCCACCCATTAGATCTAGTCTTGCAATCCGGAGCAAGAGAGAATAGATATGCTCCATCTTCTACATGACAGCCCTTTAGATGCTTGAAGACTGCAATAATGTCCCCTCTAAGCCTTCTCTTTCCCAGGCTAAACAGACCCAACTCTTTCAGCCTTTCCTCGTAAGACGTGGATTCCAACCCTCTCACCATCCTGGTTGCCCTCTTCTGGACACGCTCGAGCTTGTCAACATCCTTCCTAAAATGTGGTGCCCCAAACTGGACACGGGACTCCAGGTGAGGCCTGACCATAGCAGAATAGAGCGGAACTACCACCTCCCGTGATCTGGACACAAGGCTTCTGTTCATGCATCCTAAGATTGCATTAGCTTTCTTTGCAGTCCTGGGTGGCTGCCCTGTGAACGGGACAATCTGAACTTTCCCGCCTGCTCGGCAGCCGTTTTCCCTAATCCTGTTCCCCAGGCGGCCATTTCCTTCCCCTCGCCACTACAGTGGGGCTTTTTATATTATATTTATTATATTAACAGTAATGCTATAGCAAGCAGTGTCTCAGGTTCTCTGAATTCCTGGCTTAATTTTAAAAAAAAAGGCCTCTAGCCACTTTTCTTAGTGGAGATATAAGGGGAAAGGCATAGCTCCAGAACATTGCGCTCTTGGTATACCCCCTGAAGAGCATTACACTCTGCAGATAAGAATTTACTGGTGATCCCTGGCCCAAAAGGTATCCAGCTGTCCTTGACCAGAGCCAGGGCATTTTCATCCCTGGCCCTGACCTGGTAGAACTCTCTGTCGAATAACATCCGTGCCCTACGGGACCTAATGCAATTCCGCATGGCCTGTAAGGCAGAGATCTTCCACCAGGCCTATGATTGTGGACAGTGACAGTCCCAATCTTGCTTTGCTCTCCCCCCGCCCCGGTAAATGTATAATTTGATCATTTTTAGCACCATCTGAAACTGTTTCAAAATTGTCTTAAACTGTTTCTGTTTTATTGATTTGTGAATGTGTTTCTATATATTGTTGTCCACTGCCCTGAGACTTGTGCATACAGGGGAGGTTGGTCTAAAAGTCTAATTTAATAAATAAAAATAATAATAAGAGATTGGATTTATACCCCGCCCTTCACTACCCAAAGGAGTCTCAGAGCGGCTCACAAACTCCTTTCCCTTCCCCTCCCCACAACAGACACTCTGTGAGGTAGGTGGGGCTGAGAGAGCTCTTTCAAGAACTGTGACTGACCCAAGGTCACACCAGCAGTTGCATGTGGAAGATTAGATTTATACCCTGCCCTTCACTACCCAAAGGAGTCCCAGAGCAGCTTACAATCTCCTTTCCCTTCCCGTCCCCACAACAGACACCTTGTGAGGTAGGTGGGGCTGAGAAAGTTCTTTTGAGGACTGCCCTTGAGAGAACAGCTCTGAGAGAACTTGTGACTGACCCAAGGTCACACCGGCAGCTGCATGTGGAGGAGTGGGGTATCAAACCTGGTTCTCCCAGATTAGAGTCCACGATTCTAACCACTACACCAAACGGGCTCTCTAATAAAAGGGGGGGGGGGAAGCTGGGAGTTTAGAGACCCTGTTACACAAATATATCAACTTGCTGATTTTTTAAAAAATAGAACCACTGGAAATTACCATTACGTCGGTGGGGTATACTGAGGCTCTCAGCAGGGGAACTGTTATTTTGAAGTCCTGTTGCCACCGCACTGTATTGGCAACAACAACTGGGAAACCGCACAAGGCTCTCTCCATGTTGAGACCAAAGAGCGATTAACACATGGAATTCACTGCCACAGGAAGTGGTGGCGGCTACAAGCATGGACGGCTTCAAAAGGGAATTAGATAAGCATATGGAGCAGAGGTCCATCAGTGGCTATTAGCCACAAGGTACAGATAGGGGCTCTGGGGCAAGTGATGCTCTGTCATCTTGGTGCTTGGGGGGGGGGGTCAACAGTGGGAGGGCTTCTAATGTCCTGGCCCCACTGGTGGACCTCCTGGTGGCACCTGGTATTTCTGGCCACTGTGTGACACAGAGTGTTGGGCTGGATGGGCCTTTGGCCTGATCCAGCATTGGCATCTCTTATGTTTCTTATGTTCACCGTGGTAAACTTCCTAATGAGGATCTACTGTCATGGGCGCTGGCTCTGCTGAGGCTGACTCCTCCCCAGATGAGGAAGAGGCACAGAGCAGCCCAGCCTCCTCTGGGGTCAGCCCAGAAGAGGAACCCTTAACAACACCTGAGGGAGAAGAGGCCCTAGCGGCTGCATGGGAGGTGCAGCCCGAGGGAGAGAGCGATCCAGAGCCTGGCCCAGCACCCCACCCCACCCCACCCGGTGGAGATACCCTGAGGCCAGCGTCCCCATCTAGTTCTCCCGAGTGTCCCAGACGCAGGGCACGCCAGCGGCTGGATGTGCAAGAGCGAAAGAGGAGTGCCAGACTGTGGTTCTTGCAAAGGCAATGTGAGGGGCTGTGAGTCTTGGCAGACTGACTCCCAGGGAAGGGAGGACCTGGCCATAAACACCCCCACGCTCCTGCCTCAGGGTGGAAGCAACCGTGCCTGCTCGGACCTGATCCTGGCCGTTAGCCTCCGCTCTTAGCTCCTGCAACCTTCGACTGACTTCCCGGCTTTCTGACCTTCGGCTCTGTTGCTCGGCTTGCTTTTGGACCGTGTATCCAGTTTCCAGTGCATGGCATCCGTGGTGACCGGCTGACCCAGCACATCTAGTGACCCAAAAGTTGTCACAGCCCCTGGATCAGACTCTCCATCTAGCAACAGGGCTCCAACGGGAGCCAAACGGATGCCCACGGAAGACTTACAAGTGGGGTAAAGAGGCTGGAGCCTTCCCTTATTGTTTCCCCGCCCAAGTATAGGTGCAGTGCCTCAGAACATGGAGGTTCCATTTAGGCTTCAGGGCTCACGGACATCGAAAGACAGAGTTGTGGAGCAAAGGGCCAATCCCCTCTTGCCTGTGGAATGTTGGACCAACGGAATCTTGAGCTGGGCCAATCGAATCACGTCCCCGTTTCCTATGGAATCCTACCGCAGCCAATAGAACGGTACACTCTCTCTTCCACCCCCCTACCACTTAAAATATGAGATCATACCTCCTGGCCAATGGGCTGTCTCTTCTACAGCCAATCCGAGGTCTCTGAGTCCTTATTAGCGTCCCCGACCCACCCCAACACCCTCTCCCCTTCCCACAAATCCCTTCCATATCAACCCCTCCCAGACTTTTGGACACATCCCTACATCAAATCAAATATTTCCAATTCAAATATGCTTTTATTGTTAGGAGAAGGGATACAGGTGTCGCCAAAGAGTGTGGGAGGGTAGGAGAGATATGCAAGGGATCCATTCGGAAAGGGGGGGTCCAAGAAAGAGTCAGCTGCACGCAACGGTGGTAAACCCCCTTGACTGAGCATGAGGACGGGGTCTGAATGGCAGGGGTCTCTCTCCCCGTCTCTCCACTCCTGATCTGGTGGCAGCACACGGCTATATAGCATTACATCAACTCTGCGTGTCTCTCTCTCTCCTCCTCCTCCTCTGGCCTGGGACCAGCTGTGGGTTTTTTCCCAGCACCTTTCTTTTTTCACGAAGTTCTCTGCCGTTTCTGAAAGTTTAGGGAATTGTCTTCCTTACACTTCCATGTGTTTGAAAAACCGGAACACAGCATGCATGTATCTCTCTTGCAAACTGTCCCCCTCCCCCCCCATCAGTCATTCTCCCCTGCCCTTTTCTAATTTTGCCTTTGGAGGAAGCAACCTTGTAGCTCCAGTCTGAAGTCAGGGGGGAAAAAACACCACTCTATTTGGAGAGAGCCTGCCTGCCTTTTACACATAACACAGTTGTGAGGTTGTCTCCCAACACAATTAATACCATCAGTACAATTGGCCCAGTTTCTTCACTAATATTTTAATCTTTCCCCCAGAAGTCCTACTTCTGCTAACTGCTTTCCTTTCCTCCTGGGTCCCCTCCTGTGATGTTTTTATACCTGCGTTCCCTCTGTAAGGGTGGGGTACCATGCAGGCAAGCTTGCAGAGTCTCCTACCAGACAGGTATTGCTAGTTTTGGATCTATTCATTCAGAGAAGGGTGGGTTTTTTGTAACACTAAACCGCAAACAGACCAGATGGTCCAAATGAGCAAACTCGGGACAATGGGAAGAGAGCATCTGGATTCTCTGATTGCCACACAGACGCACATCATATTGGCCGAATTCTGCCTTTTCTCTTTCATCTCCCTGCTCCAGGCGGAACGGAGGCAAAAGCACACAGGATAATTTAATTCATGTTAGTTGATGTCACGATCTAGGTCTACAATGGGCAGGGATTTCGTATCCTGCCCCCCACTTTGGGGAAATTATGTGGAAATGGTGGTTGTTTCCATATGGGGAGACTTTTGTTCTCCTTCCTGTTGCCTATACAAAAGCATTCACAGTGGATACAGAGCCTCCGCACGGAGATCTTCGCCACCATTTCCCCCTGTGCGCACTACTCCTTGCCCTGGGCAGAGGGTAGGCACTGGCAGGCGAGGTAGCAAAGCTTATATTTCAGGTAACAAGGCTAAAAGTCTAACACAACTTTTATGAAAAGCCAGAAAGTAGCTCTCTGCTAGGAAGCTTGGTGTAGTGGTTAGGAGAGCGGGCTCTAATCGGGGAAAACTGGATTTGATTCCCCACATCTCCACATACAGCTGCTGGTGTGACCTTGGGTCAGTCACAAGTTCTTTCAGAGCTGTTCTCTCACGAGCAGTCCTCGAAAGAGCTCTCTCAGCCCCACCTACCTCACAGGGCATCTGTTGTGGGGCAGGGGGAGGGAAAGGAGATTTACGGTGCTCTGAGACTCCTTCGGGTAGTGAAGGGCGGGGTATAAATCCAATCTCTTCTTCCTCTTCTAAAAATATATCGTAGCATGCAGCTAGAGCTAAGAGACATCACTAAGAGACTACCAGCATCTGGCGAGGGAAAAGAGGATGTGGGGCTGAACTGGGTGAAGGACAAGCAAATGGGTCACAGGCAGTGTTCCCTCTAAGCTGAGTTAGTGTGAGCTAGCTCACAGTTTTTTAGCCTCCAGCGCACACACTTTTTCTCTTAGCTCAGGCTCCAGAGAAAACTAACTTATGCAGTAGCCAAATCGCTCGCTCTCAACTTTAATGCCAGTCGCTCACAAAGTAGAATTTTTGCTCACAAGACTCCACAGCTTAGAGGGAGCATCGGTCACAGGCAAAAGGAATGTCTGGGGACCGTTTTGAGAAACTGGACCTGGACAGCCCCAGACCACAGGACCAAGAAAATAGGAAATACTTACAAGGACAAACCATATGTTTGAATGTACGTCTGCTGGTCAGTGAAATTCCAGGAAAATGCAAACTATGTCACATCAGACATCTGTGCATGTCTGATGATTGCTCACAGCAATGTATAAAAAATGAAGGTAGAGACATCAGATTCAGACTTCTGGGATCTTGGCTACCTGGAGTCCCCTTTTATTGCAATAAAAGTTCTGTCTGCTTATGGAATCTCACTGGTTGTGTCCTTTATTGGGTGTTGGCATGACAGGTAATGAGCCCATTTGGCTAACAGCGAGAGGGGATACGCTAAGGAAATAATACAAGGTGCGGGTGGAGAGGTGTGGAAATCAACACATTCCCACCCACGTGGATCCCAAAACCTCTTTAAGATTTTTGGGGTATAAGCTTTCGAGAGTCAACGCTCAGATACCTGACGAAGGGAGCTTTGACTCTTGGAAGACTATACCCTGGAAATCTTCTTGGTCTCTAAGGTGCCGCTGGACTCGAACCTAGCTCCTACTGCAGACCCACATGTCTGCCCTTAGAAACATCCACATAGGTTTTCAGGTATATAACAACACAAGCACGGAAATGCACAAGGAACTGAAGAATCTGTACTGGCAGAGACTGAGCAAGAGAGAGATCTTGGAGTTGTAGTGGATAACTCACTGAAAATGTCGAGACAGTATGTGACTGCAATAAAGAAGGCCAATGCTATGCTGGGGATTATTAGGAAGGGTATTGAAAACAGATCAGCCAATATCATAATGCCCCTATATAAATCAATGGTGAGACCTCATTTGGAGTACTGTGTGCAGTTCTGGTCACCACACCTGAAAAAGGATATTATAGCTTTGGAAAAAGTGCAGAAAAGGGCAACTCGAATGATAAAAGGGTTGGAACACTTTCCCTATGCGGAAAGGTTAAGGCGCTTAGGGCTCTTTAGCTTGGAGAAACGACGACTGAGGGGTGGCATGATCGAGGTTTATAAGATTATGCATGGGATAGAGCAGGTAGGGAAAGAGGTACTTTCTCCCTTTCTCACAATACAAGAACTCATGGGCACTCCATGAAATTGCTGAGCGGTCGGGTTAGAACGGATAAAAGGAAGTACTTCTTCACCCAAAGAGTGATTAACACTTGGAATTCACTGCCACAGGAAGTGGTGGCGGCTACAAGCATGGACAGCTTCAAAAGGGAATTAGATAAGCATATGGAGCAGAGGTCGATCAGTGGCTATTAGCCAAAAGGTATAGATAGGGGCTCTGGGGCAAGTGATGCTCTGTCTTCTTGGTGCTTGGGGGGGGTGTCACCAGTGGGAGGGCTTCTGATGTCCTGGCCCCACTGGTGGACCTCCTGATGGCACCTGGTATTTCTGGCCACTGTGTGATACAGAGTGTTGGACTGGATGGGCCTTTGGCCTGATCCAACATTGGCATCTCTTATGTTCTTATGTTCTTATGAAGGGACATGGGAATCTGTCCTTCGCTATGGCCTCACTATTATCCTACAACTTAGCATTCAATTCCTGTCATTTTCACTTTGTACGGAAACTCCTTCCCTTTTCCTCCAGATGCACAGGCGCTCCCCTTCCCACATCCACACAACACCACACAACACAGGACTCACCTTGAGGTACCGCTTGCGATTCACGTAGATGCGCACGAGGCACCTGAACTTGATGATGGTCCCTCTCAGGCGTGAGTATTTTTGCCTGCAAAGAGAGGAAACCCACTCAGTATTACGTAGGGGGAAAGATCCACACCAAACCTTAGCAACATTGACCTGGAGTGAGAATTCAAGATGGTCTTCAGATCTGGGATGGACTATGTTTACACAGAGAGGGGGAAAGTATTTCTACATCCAGGTTCTGAGGTACAAGAAAATTCAAAATCTGAGGAAGGACTTTGCTCTCCCAAATTTGTTTCGGCTCTGGTTGGGCCTATGGAATGCCTAGCACACTATACCATAGAGAGAATATATTATAGGATCGCTTATGAAGGACTATTTGATAGATGGGAGCAGAATTAGATGTAACACGATCTGTGGAGCTGTCGGTGGTCTTCACCCTTTTTTCCTGATAACATCTAGCATAACACAACCTGCGATATGACATCACAGTGATGTCATTTGCAACAGTCAATGATGTGAGGCTGGAGACAGGATGCAAGGTGATGACATCACAGGAAGAAGGGAGAATGGGACATGGGGCGGGAGGGAGGAAGGCAGCTCCATATTTCCTGTAAGGTCCATTTCCACTCTGAGGTGCCCAGTTTATTACCAGAGGGTTTCAGAGACTAAAATTTAAGTCTAGTCAACAGGTTGCCAAATCCTTCTTGGGGAACTTCCTGAAGATTTGGGGAATTGTTCGCGGGGAGGGTGGGGTTTGAGGAGGAGAGGGAGCTCAGAGGGGGTGTGACGTCATCCTAGGATATCTTTTTCTCCTAGACTCTATGGTATACCGCATTCCAAAGCTGCCCTTTCCTCCAGAGTAACTGATCTCTGTCAACCGAAGATCAGTTATAATTCCAGGAAAACTCCAGGGCCCACCTGGAGCCAAGTAACCTTGCTAGTCAACAACATCTGAGGAGGGACCCTACCACGTACAGACAAATCCATTAAAAACTGTCCTGGACTAGAGAATTCATTCAGAGCTGGCCGAACGAAACTGAGGTCTGAGGTGTACCGTCCCCATTAAAAAATTCAGTCAATTGGCCACACTGAACTCTGGTATGAGGTGTACCACTTCAGTAAGTGGGGGCCCCCATTTTAAAAAACCCTCTCCGCATAAGAAACAAAAGCAGAATCCTCTCTGACATCCCTGGATTTCCGCACTGAGGGGGTGGTTTGGTTTGATGGAATATTAAGAGTTCTCTGCTTGAAATATTACCATGTGGACACGCGTCCATTACCTCAGTGTGTTTTAGGACACTGAGGCAGCTGGTGAGGACCACCATTCATCTCCCTCCCCCCAAATACATGTTTGTATCTGTCCGAGAGAGGCCGTGTGGCAGCTCAGCACCTGGCCAGGAACCCGCGGGACCGGGCCTGGATGAGAATGATCTTGTGGCGGAGGGCGTAGAAGCGCTTCTTGATTAGGAAGCCCCGCGTGTACCGCTGGAGGGTCAGCACTGCCATTTGCACCATCCGCTCACGCCGGCTCTCCAGTTGCTGGTAGACGCTCTCCTTCATGAAGAGCTAAAGACATGAGGAGAAAGTCGAAAGATTAGGCACCTGAGGGAAGCCATGTTTGGTATTAAGTCAACCATGAGGAGGGGAACCCATTGGGTTCATTGTCAAAGGATTGAAACCCCACAAATGAAATTTCCTTCATGAAGAGGTAAAGACGTGAGGGAAAAGTTGAAAGATCAGGCCCCTGAGGGAAACCATGTTTGGTATGAAGTGATCCATGAGGAGAAGAACCCACCAGGGTTGTTGTCAAAGGACAGAAGCCCCACAAATTAAGTTTCCTTCATGAAGACCTAAAGACATGAGGGAAAAGTTGAAAGATCTGGCCCTTGAAGGAAGCCATGTTTCGTACGAAGTCAACCATGAGGAGGGGAACCCTTCAGGGATGTTGTCAAAGGATGGAAACCACACAAACTACCCTCGGGAATGCTGCTATGATCATGGAAAACGGCGGCCATACCTTGGTCGCTCCAATGCAGTACATATCGCGGGTGACCGGGCACAGTTTGGTTAGCACTTTGACACAGTACATCCCCTCGGGCAAGGAGTCAGGACGGAGATCAACGAGGCAGCGGTACCTGAGGGGAGGAAGGGCAAGGGTGTGAGGGGCACCTGTCCCAAATCGATTTTCAGACAAGGAATTCATGCTAAAGGCTCGTCACACATCGAAGTGGCTAAAACAGTGTGAAGTAAACGGACCATGTCACAAGCTGCCAACAGCACGGTAGTGCAACCCTGTGAGATCTAACCCAACATGAAACACAAGTCCATTCAAACCCAAACAGAGCTGTTTAGACCGCCATCTTGGATTTCTCCTTAGAACAACTGTGACTTCTGCCTTCAACGATGTTTTCCCTCCAAGCTTCTGGATCGCTTCTGATCACTCAGGGCCCAAATATGTGAGGGTCAGGAGACCAAGCTTTCAGGGGGTTTGAAACGGCTACATCCAAATGGCAAGCTTACGACCATTTTGGGGGTCTAATTATGTCATTTCAGAAATAAGACAGAACCTTTTACCTACTGAGTATGTATGGGATAGGATCAAGGAAAGGGTGGTACAAGTTTGTGCTAGGCTCAGATCAAGAAGGGTTGGATCCCGCCATTACTCTATGAGTAACAGGGTTGCCAACCTCCAGGTGAGGTAATTGAGCTTGTTTCCCGCTGCATAGATTAGTTTGCTCTGGAGCCCTCCTTCCTGAGGGAAGACAAAAACGTGTGCGCCAGAGGCTAAAAAACTGTGAGCTAGCTCACACTAACTCAGCTTAGAGGGAACACTGGGTACGACTCTCCTTTTTCTCTCCTTTCCTGATATGTAAGTGCTGTATTTTTTTCCATGGGGGGATATATTATTAAAGTTTGATGGAATAATAAACCCAAGAGGTTGCCATAAATTGGCTAAGACTTGACGACACATTCCACACACCTGGTTGCCGAGGAAATTACCTCAGCAATTTCCTCAGCACCTTTCCACCATTATCTGCAAGGGGCCCTCTTCCAGGCGGAGGCGTCCCTAACACAGGTGGAGGTATCTCTCTTATGTGCATGGAGGGCCACAGTACAGGTAGACCCAATGTGCCTTCCCAGCTGTGGGGGACCCCATGATTCTTTCCCGGACCAGAGCCCCCTTCCCCGTACCTCTCTGTGAAGATCCTGAAAGGGATACGGACGGGGAAACCTTCTTTGCGGATACGGATGGTCTCCAGAATCCCTGAGTACTTCAGTTGGGCGCCGACTACGTCCTCCTCAAAGAGGCCCGGCTTCTGGGCGAGGAAATGAGGAGAGTTTGGGCAAAGGAGACAGCCAAAGCTTATTTAACTTAGTACATTTTTAAGTGCCACTTCCCCCCCCCCCAATGAGCTCATCATTCTCCCCTCCTGTATTTTATCCTCTCAACAACCCTGCGAGGTAGGCTAGGCAAAGGAAGAGAGAGAGAGAGAAAGAGGGGGGGAGGCTGGCCCAAGGTCACCCAGCAGGCTTCACGGCAAGAGTGGAGATTTGAACCTGGGTCTCCCCAAGCCCAGTCCGACACTCTAACCACTATACAACACTGTCTTCCTATGCATCTGTACACATATATTCCCACTTGGAACCTTCAGATCATAGAGTTTCCTTGCTAGAGTGGCCCCATTTAGTGACCGCT
>NW_015160210.1:1430106-1434586 GCF_001447785.1 Gekko japonicus
GAAAGAGTTAGGGGACATACGGAGGAGAGTCGGAAGGGAAATAAGTTAGGTGGTGGTGGGACATTCTCCCGGGAGAGATTAGGGACCTGCGGGACCTGGTACAGTTCCGCAGGGCCTGCAAAACAGAGCTGTTCCACTGGGCTTATGGGTGAGGGCAACGACGGGCTCTTTTTTGACAGGTCCTTCTAGGATTCGCCTCCCCCTCCTTCTCCTCTGTCCCCCTTCACTTCCCCCTTTTTTCCTTCTTATCAGATGATTATATACTTGCCCCTCCATATGAGTTCCCGCCATCTTTTAGTTGTGAAGAAGAAGAAGAAGAGGTGGAGGAGGAGGTGGAGGAGGAGGAGATTGGATTTATACTCCATCCTTCACTACCCGAAGGAGTCTCAGAGCGACTGACAAACTCCTTTCCCTTCCCCTCCCCACAACGGACACCCTGTGAGGTAGGTGGGGCTGAGAGAGCTTGTGACTGACCCAAGGTCACACCAGCAGCTGCATGTGGAGGAGTGGGCCAGTTTCTCCTAGATTAGAAACCACATGAAGCCAGCTGGGTGACCTTGGGTCGGTCACAGTTCTCTCAAGAGCAGTCCTCGAAAGAGCTCTCTCAGCCCCACCTTCCTCCTCCTCCTCCTCCATCAGACCCTGGGTCCATCAAAGTCAGTATTGTCTACTCAGACCGGCAGTGGCTCTCCAGGGTCTCGGGCAGAGGTCTTTTCCCATCACCTATTCCCTGGTCCTTTCAACTGGAGATGCTGGGGATTGAACCTGGGACCTTCTGCATGCCAAGCAGACGCTCTACCACTGAGCCACAGCCCCTTCCATTAACAAGAGATGAAACAAACCAGCTCAGAATCACAGCCAAACTGCCCCACCCACGCTCCAAGTACAACATGCCATGTACCTTTTTATTGTTGGGCTTGATGCAGCGGACAAAGAAAGGGTTACATCTGCGAAGAGAGAAAGACACACAATGAGGCTGAACCTTTTCATCTGCAGAACAGCATAACTTGAACAGAGAGAACTGCAAATGTAACAGAGATACCCGGCTTCCTATAAAGGAGGAAGGAAAAGGAACCATCACAGACTTTGCAAACAGGAGAGTCAGACACACCACACCAACTTAGTTGGTTAATTAACTGGAGGGATTTCTGTCTTCCTAAACCATCCTCAAGGGCAGAGGTCATTTCGGGGGGGATCGCGGGGGATCGCAGTTCCCCCGGGTTAGGTATGGGGGGCGGGGCACATGACGAAGCCCCACCCCCCGCTTCCGGCCACCCCGCTTCCGGCCCTCATTCAGCCAGGAGGAGACAGGAGAAGAGGGAGGGTAAGTTGCTTCCTCCCTGCCTCTCCCCACCCCTGCCTGCCTGGGGCCAGGGAGGGCCTTCGCGGGGCTTCCTTGCACTCCCGCCGGCCTTGCAGGTCCACCGCTGGGACCCCATGGGGCTCGGCAGTGGAGCTGCAAGGCCGGCAGCGGCAGCCGGGACCGTTGGGGGCGGGGTGTGTGGCCTTATGACACACTTCCGGTGATGTCAGGGTGTGTGGCATATGCTAATGAGTTATGCTAATGAGTTCCCCTAGCTCTTTTTCTACAAAATGACCCCTGCTCAAGGGCTTTGAACAAGCCACCACACTGATACCAAAAATGGGGGGAAAAACCCTTTGCATCAAATGTCAGTCCCCTATGGTACAAAATGTTGGGAAAGGCAAGGTCTGGTGTACAAAGATGAAGAGAAGATGACCCTGCAGAGGGCAGCAAGAAGACAATTAGATAGGAGAAGAAGAGGGACCTGCGATACTCGGGGGGGGGGAGTATTCCCCCCGGCTCCTGGCCTGTGGAAGCAGGAGGACCTCAGGGCTGAGGAGGAAGCGGCCACAGGTAAGCTTCCCCTGGCTCCGGCGGCGCTGGGCCAGCCAAACCTTCTCTTGCTGCCCCCCCCGGCACTTATGGTGAGGACTGAGCAGCTACCAGCTACCAGGTCCACCAAGCCTCCCCCCCCCAATGGCCAGAGCATTCTCTGCGCATGCGCAGGGAACACTCTTTTACTTTTGGGGGGATTTAAGTATCCCCCGTATATTTTTTTCAACTTTTTAGATTTTTCTGCATGCCTGGGGACTGCTCCTTTAAGACCAACAAAGGTTTGTTACCAAATATTTGATAAGGTGTGCGTGCACACAAAAGCTCGTACCTTGAAGAAACCTTTATTGGTCTTAAAGGCGCCCCCACCGGGCTCCAAATTTGTTGTTATCCAGATAAGTGTCATTCCTTGTCTGTCTCTCTCAGCTAGAGATGTAGTTAGGAACCTGCCTCTGTCTCTCCTCTTTCCTATCAAGTATTTTGTTGTTGTTGTTGTTGTTCAGTCACACAGTCAAGTCCGACTCTTTGTGACCCCATGGACCAGATAGGGCTGCCAAATCCCCCCGGGGGGCGGATTTCCCCCCGCTTTGGGGGCCCGATTTCCGCCCCCGCGGAATCGAGCCCCGGGGGAAAACCCACCCCCGCATGCATGTCACAGGGAAGTGACGTCATGACGCTGGGTGCGGGGCACAGCCATTTGAGGGGAAAACATAGAGTTTCCCCCTCAAACCCCCGCGCGCACAAGGCCAAAGTCCCCCGCCGGCAGGTAAGTCCGGACTTGGCAACCCTAGGACCAGATCACGCCAGGCCCTCCTGTCTTCCGCCGTCCTCTGAAGTTGGCTCAATTTCATGTTCGTTGCATCTATGACACTGTCTAACCATCTCATCCTCTGCCGGCCCCGTCTTCCATCTTTCCCAGCATCAGGGTCTTCTCCAGTGAGGGCTCCCTTCTCGTTTGGTGGCCAAAGTATTTGAGCTTCAGTTTCATTATCTGGCCTTCCAGGGAACAGTCAGGGTTGATTTCTTTGAGGATTGACTGATTTGATCTTCTTGCAGTCCAAGGGACTCTCAAGAGTCTTCTCCAGCACCATAGTTCAAAAGAATCTATTCTTCGGCGCTCGGCCTTCCTTATAGTCCAACTCTCGCAGCCATACATGACTACTGGGAATACCATTGCTTTGATCATGCGGACTGTTGTCAAGTATATTCATTCCTAAATAAACTTTGAACTGCTGTTTCATCAGGTTGTGCACCGTTGCTGTGTTAACTACTCTGCCAACAACAAAAAGCCCTCCCTCAAAAACATATCAAGGAAACAGGTGTGTTTGTGTGTGTGTGAAATGCAGCATGAAAGCATTTGCACACAAAGCTAATCTTTTGAATAATACACAAAAATACAAAAGCCAAATACAAACAGCCTGTCGTTCCGTGAAGTGATGGGAAGGTCTCAAATGAATGTTTCTGCTTTCTTTACCCATTGGTTTCAGTTTCAGTTTCAATTGGCCATTTAAACAGGAAAAACAGAATGTCAAAATTAAATACCAAAGACTTAAAAGTTCATTGATTTAAATGCTCATTGGCTTTCGAGTCTTAAATTGACTTAAATGTACATTTCTCTTAAATTGGCTTAAATTGGCTTAAATGCTTTTTGATGTAAAGGCTCATTGGCTTAAAGGCTCTTAAATCAGCTAAAATGTCCTTTGAAATAGAAATTTTAAATTGGCTTAAATGCTCATCGACTTAAAGGCCCTTAAATTGGCTTAAACATGCTTTGAAATATGTGTTTCTCTTAAATTGACTTAAATGCTCATGCCTGCAGGAAACAAAAAAATGCAGATGCCATATACATTAAATTGGCTTAAATGCTCATTGACTTCATTGGCTTAAATGTGCTTTGAAATATAAATTTCTCTTACACTGGTTTAAATCCTCATTGACTTAAAGTATCTTCAGGTTGGCTTACATGTGATTTGAAATAGGCATTTCTCTTACATTGGCTTAAAGACTAATTGACTTAAAGCCTCATTGACCTAAAGGCTCTTCAATGGCCTTAAATGCTCATGGCTGCAGGAAACCAGCTCATTAATGCAGACACCACATACGTTCATCTGTGCCTGGCTGGCAAACGCCCCTCCTTGCTTACCTTTCCATTTTCTCCACAAGCTCCAAGAGTGACTGCTGGAATCTGAAGGAAATGGTTGGGGGTTTGTACTTCCGTTTGCTGGAGCTGCTCATCCCCATCATGGTTTTCTGCTGGGCCACCAGCTGAGCATGGCTGAAGAACAGGTTAGCTACCAACTGGGTCAAAAAATGAAAGAAAGACCAGGGTCAACAGATAAAAAAAACCAGGCAGCATTAAGGCAGCTCATGATTTAATAAAAGAGACAATCCAAATAAAAATTCAATCATTTAGAACCGAGGAACAACTGGTCAGTAAACATTATATCCCTCCCTTTGCAAATAAAAAGCTCACTGGAAAAGGTCTTACAGCCTTTATGAAAACAATGTTGCAAAGGTCCCTACCTAACCTCTAGGGGGAGCCAATTTCAAAAGGCAGGGGGCAGCTACCAAAAAGGTCCCGTTTCTTACAGCTGCGGTTTTGACAAGGCACTCAGCCTGCCTCTC
>NW_015160210.1:1434644-1454970 GCF_001447785.1 Gekko japonicus
GACACCGCTCCCAAGATATGAAAGGCCTTCAAAATGCCAAGAGAACCCACCCAAACACAGCCAGATGGAGAAAACCCAAATACGTACTTTGACCTTACTGTTGACAAAAAGTTCCAGGACGTCTTGACGTACTTGGTCGTAATTTTTATCCAAGAATTTGTGCACCTGGGTGAGGCAGACAAAAAAAAAATCACACCATTTCTACGTGTTGCAATCCTAGGGTCTCATTCTGTCTCTACACGTGATCATGAAGCTGCCTTACACTGAGTCACACTGTCAGTCTGTCAAGGTCAGTATTGTCTACTCAGACTCGCTGCAGCTCTCCAGGGTCTCAGGCAGAGAAAGGTCTTTCCCATCACCTGCTGCCTGGTCCTTTTTAACTGGAGATGCTGGGGACTGAACCGGGGACCTTTTGTGTGCCAAGCAGAGGCTCTGCCACTGAGCCACAGCCCCTCTTGACAGCTCTCCAGGGTCTCAGGTGGATAAAGGTCTTTCCCATCACCTACTGCCTGGTCTTTTCTAACTGGAAACGCTGGGGATTGAACCTGGGACCTTCTGCACGCCAAGCAGATGCTCTGCCACTGAGCTACAGCCCCTCTTTACAGCTCTCCAAGGTCTCAGGCTGAGGTCTTTCCCATCACCTCCTGCCTGATTCCTTTAACAGGAGATGCCAGGGAATGAACCTGGGGCCTCCTGCATGCCAAGCAGAGGCTCTGCCACTGAGCCACGGCCCCTCTTTACAGCTCTCCAGGGTCTCAGGCGGAGGTCTTTCCCATCCGCTCGTGCCTGGTTCTTTTAACTGGAGATGCTGGGGATTGAACCTGAGACCTTCTGCATGCCAAGCAGAGGCTTTGCCACTGAGCTGTGGCCTTCCCCTATGTCCCTGACTCCCTGCCCTCTTCTCTTTATTGACTTCTCTGGATATGTTTCAGTGTTACCAAGAGAGATTACCGGCTATGGTAAAGTCCAACAGCCAAAGAGCTTTTGGACAGCTTTCAAACAAAATATGCAACCGTCAACATTCAAGGAATGCAAACGGAAGGAAGCATGCATGTCCAGAATATACAAAAAGATTTGCATAGTGGGCTATAATATGTCCCAAAACTCTGATGGGGCAGGTTGTAATCCTGAAACAAAATTTCAGTTTCCTTAGTACACAATTTCGAACAAAGTCAGATTGGAAATTTCCCAGCAGGCCTCTGCCCTACAGGGCCACTGGTGCCTAGGAGCGAGCTGAAACAATGGTCCTGGATTCGAGTCCAGTAGCACCTTAGCTATATCTAGCTATTTTACTGCAGACCAACACAGCTACCTACAGAAACGATTTTCAGTGGTGCTGAGCGATGCTACCCCTGTTGTTATCGTCACAGCCCAAATCTGAATGTAAGAGTGTAAGAAGAGCCCTGCTGGATCAGACTAGTGAGGGTCCATCTAGTCCAGCGTCCCGTCTCTCACGGAGGCCAACCAGTTCCTCTGGAGGGCCAACAACAGGGCACAGAGGCCGAGGCCTTCCCCTGATAGGAGCCTCAGAAGAGCCCTGCTGGATCAGACTAGTGAGGGTCCATCTAGTCCAGCGTCCCGTCTCTCACGGAGGCCAACCAGTTCCTCTGGAGGGCCAACAACAGGGCACAGAGGCCGAGGCCTTCCCCTGATAGGAGCCTCAGAAGAGCCCTGCTGGGTCAGACCAGGGAGGGTCCATCCAGTCCAGCATCCCGTCTCACACAGGGACCAACCAGTTCCTCTGGAGCGCCAGCAACAGGGCAGAGAGGCCAAGCCCTTCCCCTGATGTTGCCTCCTGGCACTGGTAATCAGAGGTTGACTATCTTTGAACATGGAGGTTCTCTTTAGTCACCACGGCTAGTAGCCACCGATAGATCTATCCTCCATGAATCTGTCTACTCCCCTTTTAAAGCTGTTTATTTCTGCGGCCGTCACTACACCCTCTGGCAGCGGATCCCACATTTTAATCCCTCTCTGTGTAAGAACAAAAGAACATGAGAGACGCCAATGTTGGATCAGGCCAGAGGCCCATCCAGTCCAACACTCTGTGTCACACAGTGGCCAGAAATACCAGGTGCCATCAGGAGGTCCACCAGTGGGGCCAGGACACCAGAAGCCCTCCTACTGTTGACCCCCCCAAGCACCAAGAAGACAGGGCATCCCTTGCCCCAGAGTCCCTATCTATACCTTGTGGCTAATAGCCACTCATGGACCTCTGTTCCATATGCTTTTCTAATTCCCTCTTGAAGCCGTCCATGCTTGTAGCCGCCACCACTTCCTGTGGCAGTGAATTCCAAGTGTTCATCACTCTTTGGGTGAAGAAGGACTTCCTTTTATCCGTTCTAACCCGACCGCTCAGCAATTTCATGGAGTGCCCACGAGTTCTTGCATTGTGAGAAAGGGAGAAAAGTACCTCTTTCTCTACCTGCTCTATCCCAGGCATAATCTTATAAACCTCAATCATGTCTCCCCTCAGCCGTCGTTTCTCCAAGCTAAAGAGCCCCAAGCGCCTTAACCTTTCCTCATAGGGAAAGTGTTCCAAGGCGTCTCTTATGTTCTTAACGTCTGCGTCCGTCCCGATTTTGAAGCAAGAGCAAAGGAGCTGATCACGTCCCGGCCCCCACTTTTTTGTTTGATCCTGGGGGACTCCCGGCCGCTCACCTGGTAGGTGACTTTCCCCGCGTAATGCTTAATGGTGAACTCCGGCAGCGGCATCTTCGGCTTGGAGTACAGCTCGTTGCAACCATGGTGGTAGTGACACTTCTGGAGAAAGGTGTGGTCCGTCGCCTGGGAAGACGGAGGAATAATTCAGCAGACTGGGAATGTGACCCCAATGTGATTTGGGAAGTCTGCGTTCAAAGTCAGCTTTGCCATGGACCCGCTGCTCAGATTACAGCTTTCTGGTGAGCAGCAGTTAGAGGCAGGGGTCATTTCCTGCAGGAGCGCACCGGAGCGGCGTTCTGGCAGTACAGAGCCCAGGGGGCGGGCACATGCAACAAGCCCTGCCCCCTGCTCCCAGCAGCCCTCAGTCAGAGCAAGAAGCAGCCAGGAGAGTTGCAGAGCCCCCCTCCAGTCCAAAACAGTCCAGTGGCACCTTTAAGACCAAGTTTTATTCAGGTACAAGCTCTCCCTCCTCTGCGAGGGCAGATCTGCACGTCCCCCCCCCCATAGCTAGCAATCCAAAACAGTCCAGTGGAGCCTGAGCAATGGGTGTCGCCTTCTGGCACACTTCCGGTGATGTCAGGGGGTGTGGCATATGCAAATAAGTCATGCTAATGAGTTATGCTAATGCTCACTTGCACCTCTTTTTCTACGAAATGACCCCTGGTTAGAGGGTTGGATTAGGACCTGAGAGATCCAGGTTCGAATCAAAACTCTGCCATGGAACTCGCTGTTTGACCTTGGGCCTTTTTCAAATGTGGACTCAAGTGCCACTGTCCTGAATATGTGCAGAGAGTCTTCCTTCTCTGGGAAAACCAACTTAAATTCATGTGAGTGCCCCCTACCCATCCCAGCACTGTCAAGAGACTTGGACGAAGACCTCCTTCTCCAGAGTTGCCAGTCTCTAGGTAGGTATAGAAAAATATATGACACTGTGTATAATAGATGTGTGCTTAAGGCAGATCTATTTTGTGATTTTTTATTTTTCTTTTCTTAATTTTTCTATACTTATCTAGGAGAAAGTATATCTCAAGTTCTATCGGGCTGCCTGATAGAAACTGAGAGATGCGTTCTCCAAGATTAGTTATTACAAGACGAGGACCCGCGATACTCACCGGGGCTCCGAGGCGGAGGCGGAGAGGCCGGTCCCCCCCCCGCCCGCCCTGCCTGCCATTTTGTGACCACCCCCAACCTCCCCCCAAGAACGTCACCTGAGGGAAGCTGCTTTGATCATCCAGGATCCTCAAAATCCCATAAGGCTTCTGGGCGATGAGGTCGATGCATGGCTGGTTGTCGTTGAACGGGATTTCCCTCCATTCGATCTGCTCCCGGATGTACTCCTCCTGAACCCAGAACCGAGAAGTTAAGCTTGCAGTGGGGAGTCGAGCTGCCGTTGACTTCAAAGCTCATCTCTGGTGTTTATCCACTAAGTGGCCTCCAGCAAGCCTCTCTCTCTCTCTCTCTCTCTCTCTCTCTCTCTCTCTCTCTCTCTCTCTCCTCTATCTATCCATCCCCCTCTCTCTCTCTCTCTCTCTCTCTCTCTCTCATCTATCTATGCCACCAGGTCCCCCAGGGGGGCGGGGGTTTCCCCACCCAAAGGGCCCCCGACCTGCCAGCCCAGATCCAGCCGGCAGGGGGAACCCCACCCCCAAAGTGTCCGGATCAGGCCGACGTGCCCAGCGTTATGACGTCACCCAGAGGTGACGTCATTGCACTGGGCATGTCGCCAGGGGGACGCTCTAGCATGCAACCTGAAAACTCTATGGTATCATAGAGTGTCCCCGGTGACATGCCTAGTGTGATGATGTCACTTCTGGGCGACATCACTGCAGCACACGCTATGTGTGCATGCGAAAAGTCCTGGAACGGGAGCTTCTCCCTCTGCTGCAAACCGGTAAGGGAACTGGCAACCCATCTATCTAATCTGTCTGTCTGTCTGTCTGTCTGTCTGTCTGTCTAATCATCTAATCTAATCTATCTACCTACCTACCCATCTACCTACCTACCCATCTACCTACCTATCTACCTATCCATCTACCTATCCACCTACCTATCCATCTACCCGTCCGTCTGTCTACCCGTGTATCCATCTATCTGTCTGTCTATCTATCTATTGTATTTATGAATCGCCCAGTTCTTGTCACAGCAGGGCTCTGGGCGATGTACATATTTATAAAACAGAAACAAGGTAAAACCAATAAACACATTAATAAAACTTTCCCACAATCAGGTGGTGAATAAATAGTCCCAATTCCAACTGCTGGCAGGGGAAAGAGGGTGAGGTAGATGTAAATAACAGAGGAGGGTGGCAGCCAAGATGGAACCATCGCTGTCCTCCACCCAAAGTGGAACATCTCCGCCTTGCAGGCAGGGAGTCCCACCAGGTTGGGGCCAGGACCGAAAAGGCCCTGACCCTGGTTGAGGACCGGTGGATGACTTGGGGGCTGGGGACCACCACCAGCATATTGCTGTCTGAAAAGCGCAACACTCTCCCAGGGACATGACGGAGGAGACGGTCTCGTAGGCCTGCTTTACAGACCTGTTGTGAAGATCGCAGCCGGATCATATGGGTGAGGTGCTTTCAAGTGATAAAAACACCCTACAAATGCTGGGTATCGTTATCTGCTGCCGGCCTGGTGGAACACGATCCGAGCTGAGATCTGGGCCCTGCGGGATTTAATGCACTTCAGGGCCTGTAAAACAGAGATGTTCCGCCTGGCCTAGGGCTGGAGTGGCGGCAATTCCTCAATATTGGCCTCCCCTTCTCGGCCTAGCTCCCTTCGATCATGGCTGACTTTTTCACCCACTCATTTGCTCTACAACGTTAGTCTACGGCTACCCACAATCAGAATCCCTTGGGACTTTTAATTGCGCACCTGATGCCATCCAATGTTTTAGCAATGTTTTAGTAATGTTTTGTGAATTCTTCAATTAATAATTGTATAGATTTTAAGAGGGCTCTTTTTGTAGCAGGAACTCCTCTGCATATCAGGCGACACCCCCCTAATGTAGCCAATCCTCCAAGAGCTTACAGAGCTCTTCTGACAAGGGGCTACTGTAAGCTCTCGGAGAATTGGCTACATTAGGGGTGTGTCGCCTAATATGCAAAAGAGTTCATGCTATTATGTTTAGGTTTTCCAGATCCTGCCTTGCTCCTAGCAGGGGGCCCCAGACTGCCAGTCGGAATCTTCTGGCACATACGCACCCTGATGACTTCACCTGGAAGTGATGTCATCACATTGCCAAGGTCGGGGGAGTGACGCTCTAGTTTTTGGGCTAAACTCTATGGGTTTCTTTTGCCCTTGAAATCATACAGTTTGCCCAAAAACTAGAGCGTCACACCCCGAAGTCAGCAACGCAATGATGTCACTTCCGGGTGACCTCATCGTGACCAGGACATCGCACAGCGACCTCCCTGTTTGGGTCACTTCCGGGTGACCTCATTGTGACCAGGACATCGCACAGCAACGTCCCTGTTCGGGGGTGGATTAGAGCCCTGAAGACTGGGAAGACCCCCTGGCCCGACCAGGGGTCTGGCTACCCTCACTATGTTTCAACCCACCCTGAGCCTGTTGTCTCCTGCCACAGGGGAGGATGGGTTAAAAAATTAAATAAATCAATAAACAACCTGTAAGGACTTGGACACCTCACCTGTTCCTCCTTGAAGACAATCTTGTTGAAGAAGAACTGGATGTATTCATTGGCATAATTGATGCACAGTTGCTCGAAACTGTTGAAGCCCAAATCCTGTTCGCAAAGCAGGAGGATGTTTTAGTTTTTAAGAAAGCTAGAGAAGATCCGTAACCAGCTTCCGTCTCATTTGAGAAGACTGCAGACCGGCTCTGGGTAAGAGTTCGGGATTTAAGCCCAAATTGAGGTTTGCGCCAGGCAGATAATCAAATTTTCTAACTTCGGGTGCCACACTAATGACACCGCACCCATTCCTACAGAAGCTCACGTTATCATCATCCAGCTAGACCTGGGGTCCCCACCATGGTGTTCGTGGGCACCCGCCGATGCCTTTTCCTGACACCCACCAAGTGTTTTCAGAAAGTGGGAGGAGCCAGCAGGGCTCCTGATTGGCTGTATGAAATAAAAGGCATCCTGTTAAACAGCACCTTCCCTGAATGTGAGACTGCTGGATTGCAACTGGTAACGAAGCTCAAGACAATGCACCTGGACTGAATCGAGACCTAGGTTTCCTGTCTATTGCCAATGCTGATTTCTCCACTGTAATGTATTCAATAGCTGCCATTGAATGCATGATCTATGTGAAACATCTAATTGACTTGCCATGTTGAGCTTCGTCCTGGGCTAGGATCCAAATCCATCCAATCGCATTGCTAGCCCAGGAAGCACCTAGCCAATCACCTTACAGCAAGCTCCCTGAGCAGGAACGTCTGTGATTGGTCCTTATATGAACAACCGTATTGGTTGGTATTTGTACAGTGGGTGTGGCTACGTTAGCTGGGAATGTTTAAAAGCAGGACAGCTGCAATGTAAAGGCTGTTCTGGCTATCCGATGTTGATCCATGTTGGAGTTGTGTTCGAGTTGAAGAATAAAGCTGTGTTCTTGCTGAATCACTCTCCAACTGTTTTGTTAAGCGAGCGACTTAACATCCACGCCTACTACCTCTCTGCATATCATGCCTAATTCAATCACGCCTGCTGTTATCATCTGCCTACTAATGTCGTTTGGCATCCGAAATCACTCCGCTCTCCACTCTGAGCCGGTTTGGTGTCGTGGTTAAGTGTGCGGACTCTAATCTGAGAGAACCGGGTTTGATTCCCCACTCCTCCACTTGAAGCTGCTGGATGACCTTGGGCAAGCCATAGTTCTGTCAGAGCTTTTCTCTCAAGAGCAGTTCTCAGACAGAGCTCTCTCAGCCCCACCTACCTCACAGGGCGTCTGTTGTGGGGAGGGGAAGGGAAAGGAATTTGTAAGCCACTCTGAGACTCTGAGTGAAGGGCAGGGTATAAATCCAGTCTCCGCCTCCTCCTCTATACAGGACAGAGGGACTCACATTCTGACTGTATCTGAAGAAGTGAGCAGTGACTCACTAAAGCTCATACACTACCACAAATTTCGTTAATCTCTCAGGTGCCACTGGACTCTTGCTTGTCGCAATTTTTGTTAGTCTTTAAGGTGCCGCTGGGCTCTTGCTCTTTTCTACAATCAGAGTTCTGCATAACCTAACTCCTTTCTATCGTATGGTTGATTCTGCCTCCTACCTCGAAGCCGTAGATGTCCAAGATGGCGATGGACAGGGCCTTCTGCTTGGGATAGATGCGCCGGTTAATCCTCTCCGTGATCCAGTTGAACAGCAGGGAGTAGAGAATCTTGGCGATGGCATCTCTGAGGGGGAAGAAGAGAAAGCGCGAGAGCCCATTAACGGAAGAACAACCAGCAGCACGATCCAGCAGTTGGCCTACCTGGTAGGGCGGTTGTGGTGCAGATAAAATGGAGGAGAATGATCTTGTGAGCCATTTTGGGTGTCCCATTGGGGGAGCAAACTAAGAAAGTAAGTAATATCTAAGTAAGTAAGTAAGCCGGAAGAAGAGGAAGAGGAGGAGGAGGAGATTGGATTTATACCCTGCCCTTTACTAACTGAAGGAGTCTCAGAGCGGCTTACAATCTCCTTCCCCTTCCCCTCCCCACAACAAACATCCTGTGAGGCAGGCGGGGCTGAGAGAGCTCTCTCGAGGACTGCCCTTGAGAGAACAGCTCTGAGAGAACTTGTGACTAAGCCAAGGTCATACCAGCAGCTGCATGTGGAGGAGTGGGGAATCAAACCCGATTCTCCCAGATTAGAGTCCGCGCTCCTAACCACTACATCAAACTGGTTATGTCCTAAGCTTTGATAAAGCAGTTGTGTCAGCTATGAGTGTAGGTTGCAGGCTATGGACTCTGGACCCTAAAAACACCTTCTGTTTACCTGGCATCCATGGCGCTGTCGACCGTGAGGGGGGTGAGGATCTTTTCCCTCAGGGTTTCCTGTCAGGGAAGAGCAGAAAGAATCACACTTGTCTCCCTTCCTCCACTGCACTAAGTTGCCAACTCCAGGTTGGGAAATACCTGGAGATTTTGGAGGGGTAGAAGAGCCTGAGGAGGGCGGGGTTTGGGGAGAGGAGGGACTTCCCATGGGCTATGATGTCATGGAATCTACTTCCCAAAGTGGCCATTTTCTCCAGGATGAACTGATCTCTGTCGCCTGGAGATCAGCTGTAATAGGGGGAGATTGCCAGTCACCACCTGGAGAGGTCTAGCTGCTCTCAGCCCCATATGTATTTATGAATAAAATACATAGCACAGAGTACACAAAAAGACACAAACCCACTATTTAGAGAAATAAATAAAATGGTCTTCAGCTGCCTCCTAAAGATCAAACATGAGGGGGGCCAGGCGCACCTCCCTGGGGCCGTTGTTCCAGAATCGCGGGGCCGCCACCGAAAAGGCCCCGTCTTGTGTTTCTGCCAAACCTGCTTCTTTGATTGGTGGGGACAGTCAGGGGGACCTCTCCCTGCCATCTTAATTCCCAGGCAGGAACATACTGCGGTAAATGGTGGTTTCTTCTCCTTTCCCTCTGGGATCGGGTTGCCAGCTCTGGGTTGGGAAATACCTGGAGATTTTGGGGGTGGAGCCTTGGGGAGGGACCTCAGCGGGCTATAATGCCACAGACCCTACTCTCCAAAGCAGCCATTTTCTCCAAGGGAACTTATCTTGGTCCTCTGGAGACCTCTGTAGTCTGGAGATGAGCTGTAATTCTGGGGGGGTCCCCAGGTCCCACCTGGAGATTGGCATCAATGCTTCCTCTGAGCGGTGAGCAAAAATTCTGCTTTGTGAGCTACTGGCATTAAAGCTGTGAGTGAGCAATTTGTTTATTGCGTACCTTAGTTTGCTCTGGAGCCACCCTTCCCAAGCTGAGACATAAATGTGTGAGCCAGAGGCTAAAGAACTGTGAGCTAGCTCACACTAACTCAGCTTAGAGGGAACACTGTTTATGAGCTACTGGCATTAAAGCTGTGAGCGAGCAATTTGGCTGCTGCACAGATAGGCTTTCTCTGGAGCCTTCCTTCCTGAGCGAAGACAAAAATGTGGGAGCCGGAGGCTAAAAAACTGTGAGCTAGCTCACACTAACTCAGCTTAGAGGGAACACTGTTTACAACCAATGCTCCCTCTAAGCTGTGGAGTCCTGTGAGCAAAAATTCTACTTGGTGAGCTGCTGGCATTAAAGTTGTGAGCGAGCAATTTGGCTACTGCGTACATTATTTTGCTCTGGAGCCCTCCTTCCTGAGCTAAGACAAAAATGTGTGAGCCAGAGGCTAAAAAACTGTGACCTGGCTCACACTAACTCAGCTTAGAGGGAACACTGCGTGGCATCCCTAATTAGCAGGAGATCTCCAGGTGTCACCTGGAGGATGGCAACTCCCCTCTGGGATCCAAATGGGAGCGTTCAAAACTGTCTGCATCCTGAGTTGCATGGCCAGGACAACGGGTCAGAGGAGGGAACTTCTGCCAGAGGTCTCGGCCACGATACAGGCGTGAAGTCCCGGATACCCTCCCCTCCCTTGGTCCCGGGCATAATTCATGGGTCTCGGCCAATGCTCCCTCTAAGCCAGCGGTTCTCAACCTGTGGGTCGCGACCCCTTAGGGCAGTGATGGCAAACTTTTTAGAGACCAAGTGCCTAAACTGCGACCCAAAACCCACTTATTTATCGCAAAGTGCCAACACAGCAATTTAACCTGAATACGGAGGTTTTACTTTAGAAAAAACAACTCATACATTAACTTTAGATGATCCAAACAAAGTAAGGAAAGCAATCCCAAATGCTTTCATTTACTTAAAATTATTTGGCAGAGAATTCGACACTTTAATGACGGTCTGGGCCTGGCTGGGGCGAAGGCACACGTGCCAACACCTGTGCCATAGGTTCGCCACCACTGCCTTAGGGGGTCGAACGACCCTTTCACAGGGGTCGCCTAAGACCATCGGAAAACACAAATTTTCAATGGTCTTATGATAGCAACGAAAATAATTTTACGGTTGGGGGTCACCACAACATGAGGAACTGTATTAAAGGGTCGCGGCATTAGGAAGGTTGAGAACCACTGCTCTAAGCTATGGAGTCTTGTGAGCAGAAATTCTACTTGGTGAACTACTGGCATTAAAGTTGTGAGTGAGCAATTTGGCTGCTGGATAAATTAGTTTGCTCTGGAGTCATCCTTCCTGAGCGAAGACAAGAAATGTGTGAGCCGGAGGCTAAAAAACTGTGAGCTGGCTCACACCAACTCAGCTTAGAGGGAACACTGGCCTTGGCCTCCTCACCGTCACTTTGAAGGTAACCGCCTTCTGCAGACATTCTGGGGAGATCTGCAAGAGCTCGGCCACGACCCGGATCTCCCTGGCGCTCACGACGGAAGCCACCTCCTGGTAATCGATCTGCAAAGCCCCACGTTCAGATCAGGCCAAGGATCGAGCGATCTCGTGAACTGATTCTCCGCACTCGGATTGGCCCTCCCTTTCCCCCCGCCTGGCCACCAGTTACCTCGTATTTTTCAAAATAGACGTTCCCCAGGTGGAGGATGGAAGAGAGAATCCGGAAGATACTGTTCTGGTCGTCGAGGGTGAAGTGCAGGGCCTCCATGGACGTCAGCATCCTGTGGAAATCCTCCGCGTCCGCCTTGCCGGGAATCTCACAGTTCCCTCCCTGTGGAAACCAGAAAGGAGGAAAGGGTCCCTCCGGGTATATCCCCGTGACAAGGGTCTCCCCATTCTGAAGTCAACTTTGGGGGTTTTATGCGCCACAAACGACAACCCTTACCCAGTGGTGTTTGTTTCATAGATGCTTCAGGGGCAAGGGACATACCTGGTTCAGGTAAAAATACGTCTCGGCCTCTTGGAGGAAGAATTTGCGCTTCTGATGACCAGGAAGGCCGGCCAGCATCTCATAAAAGATATGGTAATTCCGTTCGTTATTGGCCTTCGTAAGGAGACGGCACAGAGAGAAGGAAAGTTAACACCGGGAAGAAGAGAACTCAGATAAATTTCAAGATTTTTTTTGGGGGGGGGGGACTCCTCCCCTCCAGATCTGAATGGCACACCTCCCCGTGGTACAAATATAACAAACTACATCATTGTAGATTTGTTGATCTTTATTGATAGCCAAATCCAGGGGTAACCCAACCTTTCTGAGAGCCAGTTTGGTGTAGTGGTGTTCCCTCTAAGCTTAGTGTGAGCTAGCTCACAGTTTTTTAGCCTCCGGCTCACAGATTTTTGTCTGAGCTCAGGAAGGAGGGCTCCAGAGCAGACTAATTTATGCAGCAGCCAAATCGCTGGCTCACAACTTTAATGCCAGTAGGTCACAAAGTAGAATTTTTGCTCACAGGACTCCACAGCTTAGAGGGAGCATTAAGAGTGAGGACTCTAATCTGGGAGAACCGGGTTTGATTCCCCACTCCTCCACACGCAGCCGGCTGGGTGACCTTGGGTCAGTCAGAAGTTCTTTCAGAGCTGTCCTCTCAAGAGCGGTCCTCTCAGAGCTCTCTCAGCCCCACATGCCTCCCAGGGTGTCTGTTGTGGGGAGAGGACGGGAAAGAAGATTGTAAGCCGCTCTGAGACTCCTTCAGGTAGTGAAAGGCGTGGTATAAATCCAATCTCTTCTTCTCCTTCTTTCTGAGCCTGTGGGCACCTTTGGAACTCTCACACAGCATGGCAGCCGCAGCCACAAAATGGCTGCCACAGGAGGTGGAGCCAGCCACAAAATGGCTACCACCCCTTACCTACAGCCACACTGTGAAGATCCTTGTGCTGTGGTGGCAGTGGTTCGCCAAAGCAATATTCTTACAAAATCTGCACAGCCAATCAAATCTCCAATGGCCAATCAGCTCCACCTAGCCCCGCCCACTTCCTGTAAACACTTGGTTGGCGCCAGGAAAGGCTTTCGCGGGCACCATTGTGCCCATTGGCCTCACGTAGGGAACTCCTGGCCAAATCTATTGCAAAGGGCAGACTTCTGCATCCAGGCAAGTCCAGCCCTGTCTAAAGGTGCACCGACTTTTTTTTTTTTTTTTTTAAATTGACATGCGCAAGGTGTGCGCATTTAGCGCACCAAAAAAACAGCCCACGGTTTGTTTTATTCCAGCCGACCTCTCTGGGATTTGTGTGTCGCTAAGCCCCCCGGGCTTCTACGGAAAGGATTCAGAAGGGGGGAAAGAGCAGGAGGATAGCCCCTCACCTGAAAGACCACCCTGGACTTCTCCAGAAGGTACTGCGAGGTTATGGCACCACAGATGAGCTTGCTGCAGAGAGAAAGCTTAGAATTTGTGTCCGGTCGCCCAGCGTCTTGCAGCTCTAGGATCTGGGCCCGGGGAGAACCCTCGGCCTCGTTTCGACTGATGTTTCCCGCTCTGGGTTCTGGGGGAAGGTGGAAACCTTGTGGAATCCCACCTTGTTTACCCAACGCAAGGCTTTTCCAGACAGTCTTTAAACTTGGGATGAGGTGAGGTGGATGAGGTACACTGTGTCTGCTTGGAACTCTGTACACACCAGGAGGTTCAGCTCACAACCAGGAACCCAGGAAAAAATGGGCTCCCAAAGGCAGAGAGATCCCTGTGGGCATACAGCTGGGCACACATGGAATCTATTGGCACCTTCAAATCACCTAGAGGTCAAGAGAAGGGTCAGCAATGCACAATCCCACTTCTCCAGTCTCCAGATGCTGGATGAGCATGTGAAGAAGACCTCCACCCTCACTGGAAGGGCCACAACGAGGGAACTCCATGAGGGTGAGAGCCAAAGAGGTTTGGAATAGCCAGAAACCCATGCATAATTGACTTGTGGAACTCCCTGCCACAAGATTACTCACATAGGTGGTTTTCAGTGGGTATAAGGAGCCTGGGGAAGGAAGAATTTGGTGTCCTGGCCCCACTGATGGACCTCCTGATGGCACCTGGTATTTTTGGCCACTGTGTGACAGGGAGTGTTGGACGAGATGGGCCATTGGCCTGATCCAACATTGGCTTCTCTTATGTTCTCTTATGTTCTTATGTTCTCAGCAGGGATAGGGGGTCTAGAGTTGAAGCTGCCATTTTCTCTAAGGGCAACTGATTTTTGTGGTGTGGAGATCGGTCGTAATTCTGGGAGAACTCTAGGCCCCACCTGGAGGTTGGCAACCCTATACACAGTGCCCCCCCCCCCAAAAAAAGCTGCCATTTCCTCCAGGGGAACATTTCTGTGCAGTCTGGCCATCATACACAAATCTGACATCGGGAATCACAAGATTGGGAAACCTGTAGGAGAACCCTTCAGCCTTCCAGGACATTCAATGGGTGATCTCAAAGTAGCTGTTTCATTACAAAGGAACCTCAGGAACAGAACGGAAAGGGAAACTGCTGAATTACGAGTTATTACAACACTTGGAACAACCCTCCCCCAGGACTCAACAGGGATATTGGTTTCTTATCTCATGACATATGCTAACTCATTCAGTCCTCACATATATATTCTGAACAAGAAGGAGTATAAATCCTCTGTATTTTATTTTAGTGTATTTCTTTTTCAGAATAGTATATTAGAATACTGAATGTAATGCAAGGAATATTGGGATGTTTTGCTGACATGACCCTGCATCCACCTCAAAAAAGTGCTGTTAAGTGACCTCCACGCCTGGGAGAAGGCAGATTCTTCATTTGCTTCCCACAATTAGAAAAGACACCTTTAGACATTTATCTGCTATTTTGACATGTTTATTGCATTACAACTGTTGACTTTATAAACGTAGCTTGTTATTTAGTTCTGACTCTGTATATCTTAAACATCATCATGTTACATGTTCATTTGCTGTTCAGTCCCTGTCTATAAGTTTGAACCTTATCTACCATTCCAATGTATTTGAAAAAAGTGTGCATGCACACGGAAGCTCAAGCCTTGAATAAATCTTGGGGGTCTTAAAGGTGCCTCCACTGGACTCTAAATTTGGCCATCAGCTGTAATTGCAACTCAAAGGGTGACCCAGGTTCAGATCTCTCTGCGGGTAGCTTTAAACCAGAAATTCTCAGCGTAGCCTACCCCACAGGGTTGTGATGTAGGCCAAATGGGGGAACCCACTTGGCTCACCCAAAGTTCTCCCAAAATGTGATTGTGAAATATATTATGAAAACCGTAATAAAACAACATTAAAGTGCGCAAGACTGATGGAGGAGAAAACGATAGAAAGGAACAGGGATTCCTTACCCCTCCAGAAAGATCTCCACAAATTTCCCAAACCTGCTGGAATTGTCGTTCCGCACGGTCTTGGCATTCCCGAAGGATTCCAGCAGAGGAGTCGCTTCCAGGATCTGACCCGCCCAGACACACACACACGGGAAAACAAAAGAAAATAAAATCAGGCACTTGCAAGAGGATAAAACTTGTTTTTGGGGAAAAAACCTGGAATTGCCCAACCCGTGGGTACCCACGTTGTCCAACCCATGGGTACCTGCGTCTGTTCTGGTTGGGGGACCAGATGACAGATGGGTGAAACAAGAACTTTGAACTTGTGTTGGATAGCACCAGAAGACGCCTGTGCACAAATTCACTTCTATATCGGCATAACAGATGTTGATCAATTGTATTTGCAAATTGGGTAGTAGAGCCTCTGCTTGGCATGCAGGAGGTAACAGATTCAGACCCCTGCATCTCCAGTTAAAAGGACCAGGCAGTAGATGATGTGAAAGACCTCCACCTGAGACCCTGGAGAGCTGTAAAGAGGGGCTGTGGCTCAGTGGTAGAGCATCTGCTTGGCCTGCAGAAGGTCCCAGGTTCAGTCCCCGGCATCTCCAGTTAAAAAGGACCAGGTAAGAGGTGATAGGAAAGATCTCCACCTGAGACCCTGGAGAGCTGTAAAGAGGGTCTGTGGCTCAGAAAAAGAGCCTCTGCTTGGCATGCAGAAGGTCCCACGTTCAGTCCCCGGCATCTCCAGTTAAAAAGGACCAGGCAGTAGGTGATGGGAAAGACCTCCACCTGAGACCCTGGAGAGCTGTAAAGAGGGTCTGTGGCTCAGAGGAAGAGCCTCTGCTTGGCATGCAGAAGGTCCCACGTTCAGTCCCCGGCATCTCCAATTAAAGGGACCAGGCAGGAGGTGATGGGAAAGACCTCCGCCTGAGACCCTGGAGAGCTGTCAAGAGGGGCTGTGGCTCAGTGGCAGAGCCTCTGCTTGGCATGCAGAAGGTCCCAGGTTCAGTCCCCGGCATCTCCAGTTAACAAGGACCAGGCAGTAGGTGATGGGAAAGACCTCCACCTGAGACCCCGGAGAGCTGTAAAGAGGGGCCGTGGCTCAGTGGAAGAGCCTCTGCTTGGCATGCAGAAGGTCCCAGGTTCAGTCCCCGGCATCTCCAGGTGAAAAGACTGGGCAGGAGGTGATGGGAAAGACCTCCGCCTGAGATCCTGGAGAGCTGTCAAGAGGGGCTGTGGCTCAGTGGCAGAGCCTCTGCTTGGCATGCAGAAGGTCCCAGGTTCAGTCCCCGGCATCTCCAGGTGAAAAGACCGGGCAGTAGGTGATGGGAAAGACCTCCTCCTGAGACCCTGGAGAGCTGTAAAGAGGGGCCGTGGCTCAGTGGCAGAGCCTCTGCTCGGCATGCAGGATGTCCCAGGTTCAGTCCCCGGCATCTCCAGTTAAAGAGGACCAGGCAGGAGGTGATGGGAAAGACCTCCTCCCGAGACCCTGGAGAGCTTTAAAGAGGGGCTGTGGCTCAGTGGAAGAGCCTCTGCTTGGCATGCAGGGGGTCCCAGGTTCAGTCCCCGGCATCTCCAGGTGAAAAGGACCAAGCAGGAGGTGATGGGAAAGACCTCCTCCCGAGACCCTGGAGAGCCGCTGCCAGTCTGAGTAGACAAGACTGACCTTGATGGACCCAGGGTCTGATTCAGTGTAAGGCAGACTCATGTGTGTTCAAGTTTAGGTCTCGTGGGCTGTGATGGTGCGTCAGGGTTGCCAGTTTTCAGGTGGTAGCTGGAGATCTTCCAGAATAACAGCTGGTCTCTAGGTTACAGGTTACAGAGATCACTTCCCCCACAGAAAATGGCTGCATTGGAAGGTGCACTCCATAGCATTATAACCACCTGAGGTTATGATCCCCTCCCCCCTCCCGTGGCTCCACCCTAAAATCTCCAGGAATTTCCCAAGCCAGAGCTGGCAACCAACGGTGCCGTCAAGTTACAGCCAACTTATGGCCTCCGTGCAGGAACCCGGGACTTCCTCGGTGGTCATCCAGTGTTCTCTCTAAGCTGAGTCAGTGTGAGCCAGCTCACAGTTTTTTAGCCTCCGGCGCACACATTTTCGTCTTGGCTCAGGAAGGAGGGCTCCAGAACAGACTAATGTATGCAGTCGCCAAATCGCTCGCTCACAACTTTAAAGCCAGTAGCTCACAGAGTAGAATTTTTGCTCACAAGACTCCACAGCTTAGAGGGAACATTGATGTCCAGACCCAACCATGCCCCTCTGCTCTCTGTAGATGAACTCATCCCAGGGGTAGCCAACCCAAGCATAATGGGTGTGGAAAGGGGTTAACCACTCAGGGGTAAGCCCAACACGAACATGCCTTCCCCCCTTTCTGGTCTCCAGGGGTCATTTCCTGCAGGAGTGCACAGGAGCGGAGTTCCGGCAGTAAAGAGCCCAGGGGGCGGGCACATTCAAGAAGCCCCGCCCTCTGCTCCCAGCAGCCCCGGGCCACGAGGAGCAAGAAGCAGCCAGCTAAGTTGCAGTGGGTGTTGCCTTCTGACACACTTCCGGTGATGTCAGGGGGTGTGGCATATGCAAATAAGTTATGCTAATAGGTTATGCTAATGAGCTCCTGCACCTCTTTGCTACGAAATGACCCCTGCTGGTCTCACGGCATTTCAAACCAAGCCAAACGGCCAACACTGCACACGCAACTTTGCCATACCTCTATCTACGGGCACATGGGACAGAAGCGGAGGGACAAATTGGTGTAAGAAGGGGCACGTAGATCAGCATCGGCGTGAGGAAGGAAGAAACAGGATGCGAAAGAACAACATGTTCACATAAGGGGTAGAATGTTTTATCCTATCAGCCCCCCAAAAGACTCGTATCGTCCCACTCAGTGTACCAGACTATGCCTGTAGCACGGGTCACCAGTGTGGTGCCCACGGGCGACATGTTGCCCACCAACACCTTTCCTGGGGCCCACCAAGTGTTCTTAGAAAGTGGGTTGGGCCTGGTGGAGGTTTTCGCCCAGCAAGACTTCTCATTGGCCATTGGCGTTTTGATTGGCGGTGTCAAGTCAAGTCTATTGTACATGGCCATTGGCCGTGGCAAGTTAAAACGTACTAAGGTTTTGAAATACGACGCCTGCCTTTAGAGATTCACGTTCACACTCAAAAATACTCAGTACCTTGAATTTTTAAAAAGCTAACATCCATCTCCAAGGATTCACGGGGATGTTGTGGCCCAGGGCCGTAATTAAATGTAAAAGAACAGTACATCAGAGCATTTGGCTTTACACCTCCTTTGCACTTCAGAGATAATGCGAAGGACTCTGCCTTATCTAATGCGCAAAGGAGATTGTGAGAAGATCCTGACAAGGTCCGCTATAGTGTTGTAAATCTGAATGCAGATTGTTATTTTAACATGTTCTGTAAACATAGTGCTGTCTTGCTGGCTTATATGAAAAGAAACATCATTTATTACTGAAGTACATCAAACAATTGCTTGATGTAAGAGTTGATGTCATGGACAGAAAGTGTGAATTCCTGGGTAACCTTTTGATCGAAGGGTATAAATAAGTCAGAAGAAGAGATTGGATTTATACCCCGCCCTTCACTACCCAAAGGTGTCCCAGAGAGGCTTACAAACTCCTTTCCCTCCCCCTCCCCACGACAGACACCCTGTGAGGTAGGTGGGGCTGAGAGAGCTCTGACAGAAACTACTCTTTTTCAAGGACAGCTCTTATCAGAACTACGGCTTGCCCAAGGTCATCCAGCAGGTGCAAGTGGAGGAGTGGGGAATCAAACCCAGTTCTCCCAGGTTAGAGTCCTCGCACTTAACCACGACACCAAACTGGTGGGGAATTAACCCTTGTCTCTCTCTCTCTGTTTCTGGGTGAGCCCAAAGGCCTCTGATTGTGTTTGTGTCTTTGTCTGTTTGAATGTCTTATATTGTTATTATTTTATCTTAGTATTTGATTGCATATTTTAGGGAAGGAGAATTAGAGTATTGTGGGCTGTGGGGAGAGCACTAAATTGCTCCAGCCCTTCCTGTGTAACCTTGATACTAACCCTCAAATAAAAGAACGGTTTGTGTTTAAGGAACTAGTGTGAGTGTGTTAAGGCATTGCAGGCCGCTGCCCTGGCGGGCTTGCCCTTATTTTCTTTATTTTCTTGGTGCGGGGCCACACCAAGGCTCCGAGGTAGCAAGGTTGACAAGTAAATTACCCCTGTCAGTGCGTTCTTAGAACAACGGGCAGATTCGAGAAATACGAATGACACACCAGGATATTACATTCCATTTAGCGATCAGCTGTGCAATTATTTTTTTTAAATGTCCCTTCGGCAGTAGCCGCCACCACAGCACAAAGCATCTTCGTTGAGTGACTGAAGGGAAGCCTTGGCAGCCATTTTGTGGCTGGCTCCGCCCCCTGCAGCGGCCATTTTGTGGCTGTGTCAAAATTCCAAAGATGCCCACTGGCACAGAAACAACGAGGGACCCTTGCTTAGAGATCAGGATTCAGCATTCACACTAACCCCAAGATCTGTTTTCTAAGCCCTGGATCTTGTACCTGCTGGGTCGCAGTATACTTCCGGTTTATCGCAGCCAGGTAACGGAGGATCAGTTTGGTGGCTTCGGTCTTCCCTGATCCGCTCTCGCCACTGTAAAAGCAAGTAACCGAACGAGCATATTAGAAGCCAGAAAGAAAAATCCTTCTTTCAGTGATTAAGGTTAGCGTCGTTTAGAAAAAGAAGAGATTGGATTTATACCCTGCCCTTCACTCAGAGTCTCAGAGTGGCTTACAAACTCCTTTCCCTTCCCCTCCCCGCAACAGACACCCTGTGAGCCAGGGGGGCTGAGAGAGCTCTGACATAAACTGCTTTTTTTCAAGAACAGCTCTGATAGAACTGTGGCTTGCCCAAGGTCATCCAGTAGCTGTTAGTGGAGGAGCGGAGAATCAAACCCGGTTCTCCCAGATTAGAGTCCGTGCACTTAACCACTACACCAAACTGGCTCCCAGTGGAAACACAACTTTCTCCCGAGAGTCGGCAGCCATTCAGAAGAGAGATCGGTGTTCATGATGCACACAGAGAGATGTGAAGGCATGGGGGGGAGTGGTCAGCCTCAGGAAGACAACAAAAGGCCAGTAGTCGTTGGCCATTTAGATTTTTGCAAGTCCGGGATCAGATGCACACTATTGTTTTCAAAAGACATTTACTACCTCCAGGTAACAGTAGGGTATTCTTTCACCAAGCTAACACCCAGAATTATTTGGTGGGAAGATGTAGAGAACAGGTCTGTAACATCAGTTCAGGCTTGGAGACTAGCTGTACCCAGGGGTCATTTCCTGCAGGAGCGCACAGGAGCGGAGCTCCGACAGTAAAGAGCCCAGGGGGCGGGCACACGCAACAAAAAACGGGTTTTTTTCCCGAGCTTCAAAATTTCCGGAAATTTTACATCTCTA
>NW_015160210.1:1454999-1533024 GCF_001447785.1 Gekko japonicus
AAGCTAGCAATCCAAAACAGTCCAGTGGAGCCTGAGCGGTGGGTGTTGCCTTCTGACACACTTCCGGTGATGTCAGGGGGTGTGGCATATTTATTTATCTATTTATAGTTTTGACTTGCTATACCGCCCTAACCCCGAAGGGTCTCTGGGCGGTTTACATGTAATGGGTTCTAAGAACACTTAATCCCTAACTAGGGCCACATGAGATGGGGGCGGGGCTGCCTACTGGCACCCAGGTGATGGGCCTGTTGTTGCTTCTAGCATGCCTTCTTTTTTCAGGCAATCTCTGGCATTTCAGGACAACTTTCGTTGGCAGGACCGTTCGGGCGCACGGCCCATGCCCACTTCGACCTCGGCTCTGTCCGTTAGGCTCCGCCGCGCCCCGCGTTGCACGTCATCGCGCGCCTCCTGGTCTCTGCCTCCGCCGTCGTCAGCCGCACAATGTTCTGCTGGCCACCAGGGATCGCTCCGCTGCATCGCCATTCCACCTTCACCACCACCGATGCTCTGCTGCTGCCGATGTTATGTCGCCGTCTGTGCCGCCACCACACACCTCGTTGGAGGAGGGTGCCCCCTACCCATCTAAGGGTAGGTACCCATTTGTCTACTCGCTTAGTTGTTAATTGCTTTCGAGCCGCTGGGTGGGCGGGAGCTGGGACTAGGGCCGGGAGCTCACCCCGGCCGCGGTGGTTCTCGAACAGCCACAATGGCTGTTCGTAGTTGTTAAAGCAGGCGTTTTACCATCTACGCCACCGCTCCTTGCCTTATGCAAATAAGTTGTGCTAATGAGTTATGCTAATGAGCTCCTGCACCTCTTTTTCTACGAAATGGCCCCTGGCTGTACCCAGGGAAATAGAGATCGCCCTAGTTATATGCATTCCTTGCGATGAGCCAGAAAACTGCAGTTCTGTGGACACTAACAAAACCGAAGGGGACAAAACTGTGTGGGTTTAATTAGTAGCTGAACACCTTTTCCAAAGAAAGAGACGATCAGTACAAAGATGTGTCGGGGGTAAGGGCTGTCTCCGAACACTCACCTGATAATAATGCATTGATTGATTTTGGCATCTCTCAGCTTGCTGACGGCAATGTTCACAATCGCAAAAAGGTGGCTGCAAAGGGAAGAGAAAGAGGATTAAAGCTAAGGTTGCTGACCTCAGAGTGGGGCCTGAAATTCCCCCAAGATTAGAACTGATCTCCAGACCGCGGAGATCAGTTCCCCAAAAGGAAATGGCAGCTTTGGAGGGCGGACTCTATGGTATACCATAAAGTCTAGGAGGAGTCCTAGAGGGACAGCACATCCCCAATGAATTCCCTCTCCCTCCACAAGCTCTGCCGTCTCCAACCCAGGGCTATTTTTGGGCAGGAATGAGGAACGGAGTTCCGGCTGGCTCCCAAGTTGGCCACGCCCAGCAGGAACTCATTAGCATAATAGGCCACACCCAACAGCAGTAACTCATTCGGACTGGCTACATTAGGGGTGTGTGGCCTAACATGCAAAGGAGTTCCTGCTCCAAAAAAAGCCCTGTGTTTTGACAACAAACAAGGTAAACAGAATAAGAAGCCAAAGGTGGGTGTGGCTGGATGAACACACTTCTGGTAACATGGGGGTGCGGCCTAATATGCTAATGAGCTGTGCTGGCAGGGGTGTGGCCTAATATGCTAATGGGTTTCTGGTGTTGGGTGTGGCCTATTATGCTAATGAGTTCCTGCTGGGCTTTTTCTACAAAAAGAGCCCTGCCAACCACCACCACCCCTGTCTCCAGGACGTTCCCAAACCAGAGTGAGCTTCAAAAACCAGCTTCAAACTGATTTAGCTAGCAATCCAAAACAGTCCAGTGGAGCCTGAGCGGCGGTGTGTTGCCTTCTGACACACTTCCGGTGATGCCAGGGGGTGTGGCATATGCAAATAAGTTATGCTAATGGGTTATGCTAATGAGCTCACCTCTTTTTCTACGAAATGACCCCCGTGAACAGGTAAATATATTCCGTTAATAGCCAGTTACTAACACGGGTCTGTCTGAACTGACAGGAAAACCCCATTAGTAACCAGTTCCTGAAACGGAATAGATAGGCTGTCTGAAATCCTTAAATTGTCTTAACCTGGGAGCTGCCCTCTGACCCCTCCTCTTTCTTTGTCCTCTCACTCACTTCACATGGCTTTCCACGGAGACGCTGGCCGTCTGTGACAGGGAAAGTATTCTTTGAATTAGGCCCCGTTCTCTCCTTTCGACGGCAACCTAAAGGTGAACTGGATCTACTTGAATAAATGTATGTTTGCCTTCTTTTTTGCAATAGACTTCTTTGGGATATTTCTTTACTGCACTCATGATCATGCTTCTAGGACTGGGCAAAACTCTGCTATATTAACCAAATATCCCAATAGAAACTTGCTCATTTTTAAAGCGGAAACTGAGCCCCAGCCCTGTGGAATTGAGGGACATCTACCACTGGGATTGGAGGAGGAGGAGGAGATTGGATTTACACCCCGCCCTTCACAATCCGAGGGAGTCTCAGAGCGGCTTAGAATCCCTTTCCCTTCCCATCCCCAAAACAGACACCCTGTCAGGTAGGTGGGGCTGAGAGAGCTCTTTCAAGGACTGCTCTTGAGAGAACAGCTCTGACAGAACTTGTGACTGACCCAAGGTCACACCAGCAGCTGCATGTGGAGAAGTGGGGAATCAAACCCGATTCTCCCTGATTAGTGTCCGCACTCCTAACCACTACACCAAACTGGCTCTCAAGCTCTGAGAGGGGAAATACCTGGAGATTTAGGGAGCGGAGCTTGGAGAGGGCAGGGTTTGGAGAGGGAACCTCAGCAGGGTACCACGTCACAGAACCCACCCTCCAAAGCAGCCATTTCCCCCAGAGGAACTGATCTCTGTCGGCTGAAGATCAGTGGTAATAGCAGATCTCCAGGCCCCACCTGGAGGCTGGCAACCCCATCTACCACCCTTCATATAGCGCTTCCCTTAAATAGATCAGTGTAGCAGCAGAGACTTACGGCGGATTCTCTCCCAGGGCTTTCCCCTCATACAGCAGCACCTGGTCCGTCCCGTAGATGTTGTACATTTTGTAGGGGTTCACCGACACTAAGATGCTGCCTATATAAGTCTGGGAGAGAAAGAAATTTCAGAGGACAGGAAACTTCGAATACATCCGCCATAACCGCCAACTCGGTGGGAACATTTCGGGGGACCGGGACAATTTCATCGGCGTCGCATCGATGTGTGATGTCACCTCCGGTGCAAAATCAGAAGTGACGTCATCGCATTGGGGTCACACTCTAGGGCAGGGTTCCCCAACCTTTTCCCGGCCTGTGGGCGCCTTTGGAATTCTGACACGGTGTGGTGGGCGCAGCAGCAAAATGGCTGCCACCAGAGGCGGAGCCAGCCACAAAAAGGCTGCCACCAGAGGCGGAGCCAGCCACAAAATGGCTTCCACATAGGGTTAAAGTACCTACCGTGAATCGGCGGGGGACACATAGTTCTTGGCGGGAACATTCCCGCGGGGAAAACACACACGCTGCACTATACTGTCGCCCAGACAGGAAAACCCCAAGTGCAGGGTCATTCACTAGCTTGACACAGGGACACTTACTCATGAGTAATCCCCATACAGGAGACTGCAAAATTGGACAGCTTCTTTCAGAGCCATACCAGAAGCTCCTTAGTTTTCCATCTTTGATTTCCAAATACCCGCTTTGCTCGATGACTTGGCCTGATCCTCAAACCTCCGTATTTATTTAATTAACCAATCTGGAAAACTTACGAGCTACCTCTCTGGATGTATTCAAGGCAGCTCACGATGATAAAACAAAACCTAGCGTACAAAAAAAGCAAGCCCTAACTATTAAGGCATCCATACTGCAATCCAAGGCAATAATTGAAAAATATATCAAACAAAACTAGGCAGGGCATTAAGAGTGTATAAAGCAGAGTGGTCTATAATGATACAGTATAAAACTGTCCTCGGGATAGGAGCAAACGAATTGCACAGCAAAAAAAGAAGAAGAAGAAGACTCCTTAGTTATTCTACGCTATCCTCACAACAGCCCTGAGAGGTGGAAAGTGTCTATTCCAAAGCTCTCCGGATATTTTGGCGACTTTGTAGGAACTGGAACCTCGGTTTCTCTAGTTCATCTGGCACTGCATTCACTATACCACACTGCTTTTTGTGGCAGAAAAGTTGGAAATCGCCAGAAAGATACATTATGAGCAACTGGCTTACGTAAATCAGCCCCCGCTCGAACCTCTTTCTGATGTTTTGAAGGACTATCCCCTGGTGGAGTTCCCTGAAACAGACGGAAGGGTATTTATTAGCAGCACCTTCCTAGTATTAAATGAAGAAATAATTAAGAAATCTTTGTCCTGCGAAGTACCAGTGGATTTCTCAGGGGTCACGCTCATGTGCACCAAAGCTGTACTTGCACGGTAAATACATGCACTACCTCCGTTCACACAACACGATAACCACACATGTTGGGAGGATCAAGGGAAACATGCAATCTCATTGCACTTGGTTTGCGCACTCCCAGTACCTGTGATTGTAACTTTTGGGGACCAGTGCACGCGCCAAAATTTGGTGAATGCTGAAATTCCTAGATAGATTTGCCATTTACTCACGCACAACAGGCCATGCTCTGTCCAGATCCCCCAGCCCTGAGAAATTAAGCGGGAGGAAAGTAATGGCTGCTTCTGGGAGACACTCTAAGAATTCCTTCCATCTCTGTGGTAAAAACCATAGAGATTGGGGAAATTCCTAGAGCATCACCAGGAAGTTTGAGGGAAGAGTTTGGGGAGGATGTGAGGTCACTACCAGCTAATGCTCTAGGAATTTTCCCAGTCTTTATGGTCTTTACCATAGAGAGTTGGGACAGTCCTAGAGCATAATTTGAAGTGACATCGCCTCACCCCGAACTCCAACACCCCTTGGCACTGCCACTCCCAGAGTTCCTGAGTTATTCTGGCAACACTATTCCCAGGTGATTTTTTTGTGAATGCACTAGACTTGCCAACCTCCAGGTGGGGCCTGGAGATATCCTGGAATTACATCTGACCCCCCAGATGACAGGGATCAGTTCCCCTGGAGAAAATACAAGCTTTGTGCAGCATCGGATCCCTGCTGAGTTCCCTCTCCTCCCCAAACCCCACCCTACCCTAGAACACACCAATGTCTATTACCTCCCATTTGGGGCCACACACAGGTTAACGGCAACAATTACATTCATTCATAGGCCAGTGTATCTCTGAGTCTGGGAACATCTGTCATCAAATTGCCAGGACCTGTTGCCACGCGGGTAGGGGTTTTTGGGTAGGGTTGCCAAATTGTTTTCGGCCGGGAGCGGGGGGCTCCCGGCTGGCGTCCGGGGTGTGTGCGCGCGTGCGCGTCACCCGGATGTGACGTCGCACGCTGGGGGCGGGGCCACGGCCATTTGAGGGGAAAACTATGTTTTCCCCTCAAATGGTGGCAACCCTAGTTTTGGGGGGTGTTCTGGGACGTCCCCTATGCAATCACGTCACCTGGAAGTGGCATCGTGTCAGCGGCATTGCACGACGGCGCTCTGGATTGAGGACAAACCTCTGTGGTTTGAGGCCATATTTACCACAGAGGTTTCCCCTCGAACCAGAGCGTCCTGTGCGACGTCTCCAACGTGAGGACATCACTTCTGTGCGATGTCCAGGGCCGGCTCACCCGCTAGGCGAACTAGGGGCTCGCCTAGGACGGGCCGGCCCTCAGGGGCGCCAAACTGCACCCCGCCCCCAACCCCCGCCACCGCCACTGCCGCCCTAACCGGGCGCCCGCCCCTCTCCCGCGCAGGGCCGGGGTCAGTTTGCCCTTAGCAACTCAGGAGCGCCCGGCAGAGGGAGGCCGGGGAAGCTTTTGCCGGGGAACCCGCAAGCGGCGCGTGGGGGACGTGGCGCACGAGCGGCCGTTGGTCTGCACTTCAGAGCTGTGCAATCCTAGCACATGCGCACCATGACGCAGCAGCACACCTCACCGCCCGCCATCCGCTCGCCCTGCCTCCATCTCCTCCTCTCTCAGCACTCGGGGAATCAGGAAAGGAAAGCCTCTCTCTTGCACACGCCCGTACCCCCCCCACACACACACGCTGCAGCTCCCCCGCCCTCCCCCTCCCCCCTGGGGGGGAGGAGGTGGCGGCAGCAAAAGGGTCTCCAGGCCCCATTGGGAGGTTGGCATCTGCGCCTGCCTAGGGCGCAGAAGCACCTCGAGCCGGCCCTGGCGATGTCATCATCTCAGGGACGTTGTGCTGGGACATGGCTGTTTGGGGACGTTTTCCCCACCGGCCTGCTGGCCAGTGGTGGACTGAAGGCCCGAAAACTGGGGGAACCTTTGCTAGAACCTGGGGACTGGGAACCCTACAATCTGCCCACATTCGCACTGTAGCCGGCAAATCCCCCATATTCGTGCAAATGTACCCCCTTCCCACAATGACCACTTACTCCAGCTGGGTCATATCCTCCACGCCTTTGTCCGCCTGAGGTACTGCAAAGCTCCCGGCTTGCAAGTTGTGGACGGTCTGCATCTATCGAGAGAGAAGACCACAAGAAGATGAGCGTCTGTTCAGGGGCCCAGCCCTGGAGCATGGAGGGTTTCCACAACCCCCCCCCCCCCGGAACGTGCTTAGACCTCCCAGTGTCGTTTGGCCTTTACGCCTCGCAGTTGCTAAAGTAGCAAACCTGAGTTTATGTCACATTGGGGTTGCAGGTAGGCCAACGCTAGGCTGCCAACTTCCAGGTGGGGCCTGGAGATTTCCTGGAGATTACAAGTAATCTTCATATGACAGAGATCAATTTCTCCAGGGAAAATGGCTGCTTTGGAGGAGGGACTCCATGGTATTTTATTCTGTTGGGGTCCCTCCCCTCCACAAGCCCCACCTTCCCCAAGCCCCACCCACCCCAAATTTCCAGAAATTTCCCAACCCAGACCTGGCAACCCAATGACTGGCTGCTCTTTCGTTTTTAAGAAAGTAGGCCAATGTGAATCGTCATTAAAAAAAAAATTATGGACAGAAAATTACTACATCAGGCAATTCTAATCTAATCTTGTCCCTGAGATGTTTGTTTTCCGTGTGCGGGGAGGATTTTTTTTAATGTGAAGTACATTTCAGTCATATGAACACTCGCCTGCCCTTTCAAGTAGGGGAGACCCAGCACAGGTTCGCTACTTTAGAACTACGCCCATTGAGCCGTCCCATTTCTGCGCTCGGACATCCTTTTGTCTCAGGTACACTGGCTCTAACTTTATTTTATTTCCATATAAAGGTAAAGATGTCCCTTGCTTAAAAGCCAGTCGAATCCAACTCTGGCCCTGCGTGATGGACCTCCTGAGGGCACCTGGAATTTTTGGCCACTGTGGGACAGAGAGTGTTGGACTGGATGGGCCATTGGCCTGATCCAACATTGGCTTCTCTTATGTTCTTAGGGGGCGGTGCTCATCTCCGTTTCAAAGCCGAAGAGCCAGCGCTGTCCGAAGACGTTTCCGTGGTCATGTGGCCGGCATGACTAAACGCCGAGGTGCACGGAACGCTGTTACCTTCCCACCGAAGGGGTACCTATTTATCTACTTGCAATTTCTTGCTTTCGAACTGCTAGGTTGGCCAGAGACGGGGCCAGAGATGGGAGCTCACTCTGTCATGCAGCACTCGGGTCTCAAACTGTCGAACTACAGACCATCCGGTCTGCAGCTCAGCATCACAACCAGTTGAGCCACCCTACCTCACAGTGTGGGAACATGTTTTTGTGGAACAGTAGGCAATAATTTAATCAGCCTGGGAAACTGTTCAGGTATATTACACCCCCATCAGCTCAAAGATGGGAGTTTGGAGAGGGGAGGGACCTCGGTAGGGGTATAATGCCATACAGTCCACCTCCGAATCTGCCATTTTCTCCAGGTGAGCTAATCTCCGTCACCTGGAGATCAGTTGTAATTCCCATAAGATCTCCAGCCACTACCTGGAGATTGGCACCCTCTGTTTGAGGCCACCTAACATTCTGGAGATCAGTTATTTCATTCATTCCTTCATACCCCACCTTTCTCCCCACACAAAGAGCCAAAGTGGCTTACGGTGTTCTCCTCTCTTCCATTTTATCCTCACAACAATCCTGTGAGGTAGGTCAGGCTGAGAAAGTATGACTGGCTCAAGGTCACCCAGACAATCACTGTTTCCCCGCCTTTTTTTTTCTTTTAGTGCTATATAGATGGAGGAGGAGGAGGAGGAGGAGAAGAAGAAGAAGAAGAAGAAGAAGAAGAAGGTATAACAGATTTATTATACCCACCCAGCCCGGAGCAAACCATTCCCTGCAGTGTGACACTGCCCTGTTCCCAGTGGCCATCCCAAACAGGCACAAGTGGGAATTTGAACCCAGGTCCCCCAGACACTAGTCCGACACTCTAAGCCACTACAACACACTGGCTCTCTGTAATTCTGGGAGGAGGAGGAAGAGAAGAAGAAGAGGAGGAGGAGGAGGAGATTGGATTTATACCCCGCCCTTCACTACCTGAAGGTGTCTCAGAGCAGCTTATAGAAAGGCACTCAAAACTAATTTTAGCACACCAAAAGAACTCACCACTTGCTAATGATGTTACAATGTTATTTATTACTATTTAGTTCCCGCTCTTATCAGAACTACGGCTTGCCCAAGGTCATCCAGCAGGTGCAAGTGGAGGAGTGGGGAATCAAATCCAGTTCTCCCAGATTAGAGTCCGCACACTTAACCACGACACCAAACTGGCTCTCCACACCAGGGAGATCTCCAGGCCCCACCTGGAAGCTGGCAACCCTACCAATGGTCCATCTATTCCAGACTCCTGTTTCCGACAGTGGTCAGCCTCAGGAAGCCGAGAAGCCAGGAAGGAACTCCCCTTCATTGGCAGCTTTCAAGAAGAGGCTGGATAAATATTTGTCAGGGATGCTTTAGGCGGGTCCTGCATTGGGCAGGGGGTTGGACTAGAGGGTCTGTAGGTAGCTTCCCTTCCAACTCTACGATTCTATGATTCTGTGAACCAGAAGCAAGAACCAGAAGCCAGGCCACTTAGGTTTTGCCGGCCTGAGGACAGACTGGTTCCATCCTCCCAAAATAGGGTTGCCAAGTGTTACCTGTATCCGGAGCGGGGGACTCCCGGCTTGTTCCAGGAGTGCGCGCCCTCGCCGCACGCACGTCACCCGGAAGTGACGTGACGACAATGGGCACGCTGGGGGCGAGTTTTACCTCGGATGACCGTGGCCCCGCCCCCAGCATGCCCGACGTCGTCACGTCACTTCCAGGTGACGTGCACGTAGGGGTGGGGTTCCCCCCGGGGCCCAATCCACCGGCGGTGGGGAACAGGCCTCTGGGGCGGGGGTTTCCCTGCCCCCCGGGGGGACTTGGCAAGCCTATCCCAAGGCCAAAGCAGGCTGATTCAGGATACAGCGGTGAACCAGGAAGCCGAACCTATCACCTCTCGCACTTGCAACAGCCTGGAGCAAGCCATTCCCTGCAGTGTGACCCTGCCCTGTTCCCAGTGGCCACCCCAAACAGTTGCTTGTGCAGTGCAGTTGGAGAGCTGACTCTGGGAGCAAGGCTTCAGCTCACCCAAAGAAGAAACATTCTGGTGACTCAAGGCCTGGGAAACATCAAGTTTTCACAAGCAGCCCCTCGTGGGTTCGAGACGAAAATTCGGCAGCAGATCAGTAAGCCGCTCCGCCTTGCGAGAGGTCAGCTTTTTGCCGCTCTGCCTTGCGAGAGGTCAGCTTTTTGTAATCCCTCGAGCTGGCCTTTGTACGGTTCAGGCTGCGGGAAGAGAGCTGCACTCTAATTAAAACTTTCCTTCTGTTCCAGCCCAGCTCTGTGTCGGAGATCAAGTCCCCGAATTTACATGCCGCTCTTTTGTTGGGCTGGCGGCCGGCCGACGGCCTCTCGGAAGGAACAATGACTCGGTTTTAATCATAGGGTAGCAGTTGCCACCTTGTAAAATTGGACTTGCCGCTGCCCATTGTATGAAGCCTGAGACGTGGAAAACAGGCCGAGCATTTCCATGACGTTCATCCCCGAAAGTTTGGCCGCCGAATTTCCGTGCAGCCGTATGTTGTTAACTGTGCGGGAATGGGGCAAACAGAGATAGTGCCAGCCCTGATTCCGAGGTGCAATTGTGGGGTAGGACTAGTTGGAGACCATGTTTATTTCCCTCAATATCTTAAAGAAATTATAACTCATTTAAGCGAGAGACAGACCACTGCTTTTAAAAGAGAGCTGAAACTCATCTTCTATGATGTCCACAGTTTGAGCTGGATTTGTGCTGAATTTCCCAAAAGTGGAACAGGATTTCCTGCTTCTCTCTTCCCACCGCTACCTGTTGATTTCTTTGTAATTCTACTCCCGGTGGCAAGGGAACAAGGAATCCTGGGGAATGACATGGGGGTGTCTCTAGTGCAAAGGGGGAAACAATGGAAAATTGCCAGTTTAGTCTGGATCCAACCCATATTTCCTCGCTGCTACTGCCAGTCAAACAGATTTGGGGAATAATACAAAGATCTGTGCTTGAGGTATGAAATTGCAATGGGTGTACACATGGGCAGCCACTGGAGGGGGGGGGGGACAGTCCGTCTCCAGTCTGCCTTACTGAGGGTCAAGACAGCCATGAGTCAATTCCCATGCAAATATTCTTTCTGCCACTCCCACCACATAGGGGTCAACTTGAAAGAAAACATGCAAGAAGCTTAATTGGAACTTATCTGCTGATACTATCCCCCACCTTAGTAACAATTTTCCTGGCTCGCCAGGCAAACATGTGCTCTGGGACACTATACCCTTCATGCCCCCCTTCTTGGTGGTCCTGATCGGGGGAGTGGAGAAAACATTGGCCGCTAGGATTCCAGGGAGTCAGGGGCATTGTTCCCTCTAAGCCGAGTCAGTGTGAGCTAGCTCACAACTTTTTAGCCCCCGGCTCACACATTTTTGCCTTCGCTCGGGAAGGATGGCACCAGAGCAAACTAATTTATGCAGTAGCCAATGTTCCCACTAAGTGGTAGGGTCTTGTGAGCAGAATTTCTACTTTGAGAGCTACTAGCATTAAAGTTGTGAGCGAGCGAATTGGCTACTGCATAAATTAGTTTGCTCTGGAGCCATCCTTCCTGAGCTAAGACGAAAATGTGTGAGCCGGAGGCTAAAAAACTGTGAGCAAGCTCACACTAACTCAGCTTAAAGGGAACACTGGCAGTAGCCAAATAGCTCACTCACAGCTTTAATGCCAGTAGCTCACAAAGTAGAATTTTTGCTCATGAGACTCCACAGTTTAGAAGGAACATTGGTCAGGGGGTGGACCTCTCCCCTGTAAGAAAATGAACCTACAAAGATTTTGCCCTAAGCATCCCGCGAGAGCACAGAGTCAGTGGATGTGGGATGCCATGACCCCAAATTCACATAGCCAAGGAACGCAGCTGAATGAATCTGTTCTAGCACTTACCGGAACCAGCTGGTGGGTTCTGGAATGTCACTGTCTGCATCTGGCATTACGACAGAGCAATCCGACAGTCACAGAGATCAGTAACACAATTGATTGGTATTGCAGTGCTCTGCACAGTATGCTTCTGTGCATGTGCTTAAAAAAAGCCTAGTGTGGCCCATAGCTAGGTGATAGCTGGCCGTATTGCATATGTTCGGGGTCTCACTCTCATTGTGCTCGTCAACACTGTGATTGACCCTCTGTGACCTGTCAGATGCCTCTATGTATAGCAAGGTCCAGTGGTTTTTGGCCACTGGGTGACCCAGAGTGTTGGACTGGAAGGGCCATTGGCTTGATCCAACATGGGTTCTCTTATGTTCTTAGAGGCTGAGTTTGATCCTAAAGTACAAGAGAATTGGGACTTGAGGAACTCGCTTCAATGGAACCTTCCTCATAGTGAAACCCAACGATTCCTCCTCTTTCTAATTGGTTCCCATACCGTAAACCCCATCCCCCACCACAAAATGAATCAGGACTTCTTAAATTACCTTACACTGCCAACCTGTGTTTGGCCCAGTGTCCGCCAACTTTGTCCCGCGTGTCAGGTACCATGCCACACCGCTTCCCAGTTTGGGTGCCTGCTGGCTAAATTCCTCCACAGAAGGCTGGCGGTACAGTTTCTCCGAGGCCCGCTTATTTGGCATCTCGTGGACGGGTGCAGTATGATAGTCGGACCAAGGTTGTTTCTGCATATGAGTGTTCCTCCTTAAAGAAGAGCCTATCCGCTGCATCTGTGGCATTACGACCGCGTATCTCCCCGTACCATCATCGGTTTCGTTTCCGAGCAGCCCAGCAAGCGAATGAGGAGGCCCTGGCCTTCTGGGTGTGTTGTACTGGTCTTGAAAAGCCAGGCGTCCCCTTCCTTTGGCTTGGAACAGAGGCGATCTTTGGGTCACGGGGCTGGAATTGGGCCTCCCCCTCAGGGTGCCGGGGTTGCTCCCAGCAACGGGGTAGCTCAAATTGCCCCCCAAGGCTTCCTGTTTCAGACTGGGTGGCTGAGAACGGCGGACCTCTGCCGCTTGCTTCGGTGATGATCCAGGAGAAGGAGGGTTGTGAGAATGTGGGTGCATGGAGCAAGCTGGTGGTGACCCTGGATCGTGACTGAACTTTGCTGAATATGTGCTCCCTTTCCCCGTGTCGCCCGTACTTCCTGCAGGGGAACGTCTGATGGAAGAAGCAATCTCTGCCATCCCAGCTAGAGGCTGACCAATGCGCTTGATGAAGTCCTTTGGCGAGCTGGAAGCAGGAGTCGGAGGTGGAGGCAGACTTGATAAGCTCCTCAGACTTCCCCTACTTCCCATCTTGGGGGGACGAGTCTGGGGGGCTGACATTCCATTCCCAGAAGCGTGACCCCACCTCTGCTGTGGCAGCCACTGCTCCGCTGCCTGCCCACTGACATCGGCAAGAGACTGGGCCCGAGCAGGTGAGTCAACTGGAGAGTCTACGATGGTGACCCGACGGGTTCCTTGCCGAGTCTGCATGTGTGGAGAGGAGGTCCTCGTGCTCCTCGTAGACAGAGTGGGAGACAGGTGGCCGTATTGCTTCATGAACTGATTCCTCATTAAAGGTTTCACTGCTTCGGTTGGGGGCTCAGGCTGCCTGTTCCAAGCTTGGGGAAGCCTCCCTTGAACGTCAATGGGTGAAGGGTTTGTTCTCCCCAATGGCCGCGGGGAATTTGGTGTAGGAGGCAATCCAAAATGCCTGAGGGGTGTTTGGGGTGATGGAGGACCTTGGAAACCCCCAGTGGTGGGACCATGAAGTCCTGTTGGGGCATACCTACCGGAGCTCACACTGCGAAGAGAATCCCGAAATTTAGACGCATTGGATTTGAGGGAGATCTGAGAAGACGATTGCCTCAAAGGGTCCTCATTTCTTAGGCTGCCAGCAGGTCCTAAGCTAGTGGATGATGGGGTGCGTCGACGTATAAAAGGATTACGTGCTGTGGTACAAGGGGAAGACGTGGACTCTTCTAATAGGGTGGATGGCCTTTGTCCCCGTGATGGGGCAGTAAAGGAGGCCTTATCTGTGGCTGGTGTTGAGCCCACTCTCCTCACAGAAGGGCCTTCTGACCTCACTGTGGACCATGAAGAAGGCCCCTGGGAAGACATTCGGTTGCCAGACCATTGCTGGAAGGAATTACTTGTCTCAGGTATGTGGAAATTCACTTGTGGCCTGTTCGAACCAAACGACCTTATACTTTGTTTTGAGGTAAAGGAGGAGAGATTTCTCTGAGAAAACAGAGAGGAAGCAGGCCTTTGGGAATTGTTGTTGTTAATGGCTTCCTGACTTAAAGTCCTTGGCGGTAGACTGACTCCTGTGTGCGGCTTTTTGTAGGAAGATGACCCCGCGTATGGAAGTGTGTTGTGCAGTTCTTCCTGAAGTGCACTGCGCAGCCTTGCGGTGCGGTGAGAAGAAGGGTGAGGGGCACCGTGCCTCTGCTGACCCCCAAAATGACTTGCAGGTTTAGGGGATGAGGTTGAATTTGGTATTTCGAATTGCCTTGTTCCCACCTGAAGAGACTGCCCCGTGGATCGGCTGCCACTAAACATTGAAAGAACTTTCTTCATTGGCGATGGCGTTGGGGATCTGTTCTGCTCCCTGGTCCCCCGGTGCTTTAGTATGGGTTTTGGTTGTGTGAGGGATTTCTGTAGGAATTGCCCCAAAGGGCTTCCACATTCTCTTGGGGAGACGTTTGGAAATGAGCTTGCTTTACAGGTGCATTTCTGTTCACTTGGGCCCAAATTCCTTGCAGTTGGTTTGGGGGTAACAGACCTTGGAAGGCCACCACCGAAACAGCCCTCCAAAAGCTTTGAGATCTTTGGCAACTTGGAAGGTACCACGTTCTGATCACCGAACTGGGCGAAAGGAGAGGTCAGGGGTTCAGATTCCTCATAGTTCTCCTCGTCTTGATCCAAACTGCCGACGGAAAACTGTGGCGAGGGAGGAAGGGGGACATCCAGTTTGTCAATACCAAAGAGCTTCACCTGGGGGCGCGGGAAGAGCCGGAACTTCCGGTTCAAAGACAGCTTAGGAGAAAAATTATCTCCCGTCCCTTGCTGTTTAAAAAATGAAAAGTTAGATAAATCAGAGAGGTAGCCTCTTCGCTCCTCCTCAGCCTCCTCCACAATATCGTCCAATGGGTAGGCATAAGGATTGTACGAAGACTGTGGAGGCCATTCATTCTCACCATAGCCCATTTCATTAAGAGGATAGTCATCGGGGTATTCTGTTTCTTCTGCCCCTGAGTAATAGGGGTCTTCAGGGGAGGCATATTGGTCATTCAGCCCTATTGGCTCTTCATAATCGGCATAGTTATCATAAGGCTCATAGGGTGAATAACTAGTGGTAGGCTCGTATTCTTGGTCATCCTCTGTGGGATAACCATACTGGTCTTGCGGCAGATGGTTATAGTCCTCTACCGGTTCTTCATACGGCCCATATTCCTCATCTGGGTACCCGTCATAACACTCAGTATCATAGTTAGAGTAGTCGTATTGAGAAGTGGACTGCGGTTCCATGTAGCCATCCTCTCGATAGTTATCGTAGTGCAGTTGTGGCAAGGGGCCGTCTAAGTTGTCCCAGTAGCCAAATTCTTCCTCGGTTTGGCCATAGAGCGCTTTTGCTTCAGGCAGCCTCCTCATATTAGCCCGGTGCCTCAAGACCTCAGCCTCTGAGGGGAAAGGGAGCTTCTTGGCCCCGATCCTCGAAAGCCAGGCCTCGTTTGCGACTCGTTCATCGTACATGTACCTGCCACGCTTGGCCAGGAATTTCCTGGTCAGCCAGCTGGTGGCAGCAGCGACTTTGCTGACAATCTGGGCCCGGGTCTTGAACTTCTCATTTGGCTTCGCCCTCTGTAACAGGTTGCCGAAGAGCCCGCCCCCTTTGGCCTTATCCTTGGGTTTCCCACCCAGCCTTATCAGCATGAAGGCCGGCTTCTTAGTACCTTCAGCGCTGGGCTCTTCTTTCTTCTTCTTGCCCTTCCCCATCCCTTTGAAGCGCATCATGAGTTTGGAGGTGGACTTGAGGACCGCCTTGTTCTTCTTCTGCTTCTGCTTCTGCTTCGTGCTGGATTTCTTCAGGCCCCAGAAGAAGCGCGAGGTGTTTTTGAACTGGCTCTTCTTCGGCCGCTTGAGCTGCAGGCTTTTCAAGCCCATGAAGAGCTTGGACGTGCTCTTCAGGCTCCTTTTCTTTTTGGGCGGCGGCGGCTCCTTCTTGGCTATGGCCATCGCCTTGGTGGCGCCTTTCAGTTGGGCTTTGGCATGCTCCTTCTTGGCCCCTTTCTTCTTCTTGGCATCGTCAGTGGCCAGGCCCATCACCAGCTTCGAGGCGCCCTTGAGCTGCTTCTTCCCGCCCTTCTTGTCTTTCCCTTTCTTCTTCTTAGGGTCATCTTCGCTCTCCTCCTCCACTATCTCGCTGTCCCTTTCACTCTCCTCCGCGGTGGTCTTGCCCACCTCGGCTTCCGATGCCTCCTCGGAGTCGCTGGGTTCCTTTTTGCTCTTCTTCCCTCTCCCCGCATCTTTCCCTTTCTTCGTGTCAGCTTTTTTGCCTGCCATGCTGGGAGAAAGGGAGGCTCATTCTCCGGGCTGTCTCTGTGATTTTGCCACCGGGTTTGCCCTTCAGCAAAGATTAACGAGAGCCACCATAGGGGAATTCCTTCTGGCGTGAACCAACATTGGACCGGTCTCCGCCTCAAAACCACATGTGACTGCTGCAAGTTCGCCGGCTGACATCAGCATCTGTACAGCTGCAGGGGCAACATGTTCCCCCCCCCTAACTCGACAGGTCCTCTTAGTGGCATGAATACGCAATGCTATTAAGTCTCTCTTTTATTTACCTTTTGGCGGTTTCAATAAGTCACTAGAGAGCGATTATTTCTATCTTCTGCTCGAGATGATGCATAGTTATCCTGCGTTGGTCTCCCCAAGGAGGTTAACTCTGGCTGGAGTGGAGGTCGCTTCTTGGATTCATCTTGCGGGCATTTCTCCCCTCGCCATTTCCCGGTGAAGCGGCATTCCCTTTTCTTCTGCGTTCTGTAACGATCTCCCAGTCAGAAGCCTTTTCAGCCGTGTTCTTTGATGTGCTTTCTGCAGGGCTCCGGGGAGCTAAGAAGTCAAGGAGGGATAGTCACTCCGCAGTCAGAATGTAACCATATCTCCTGGGCTCGCGTCGGTATGAATAATGTACGTGGGCTGCTCTGTCTCAGCTCAGGGAGTCTTCCAAAGAAGAAATAAAAGGTTTGAAGAAAGGCAAAGGAAGGAAGGAACAGGGAGAAACTCAGACGAAGACCCCCCTGCCCGCGCCTCCATCCTCTTTGTTTCCTCGACCCTGGGGAAACGGCATCGAAAAGAGACTCGCTCAGGATGCAGAAGGGGGACCAGTCCCAAATTATCCCACTCGATCGAGCCAAATCTGAACTCCCAAGTAAGCGCTGCTTAGTCAACCGGTTCTGTGTTGACACGGTGGTCACAGGCACCTTTGAAAGCAGGGATTCTCGGGATGAAAAGATGCATGCCGGCCCTTGGATTTCACATGGACAGAAGAATATGCACGGCGCAGCTCACACATGTTCCACAAGCCACTTTGCTGGCTGGTGATGGTGAAAATTGCCATCAGGTCACTGCCGAGACTTACAGTGACCCCATAGGTTCTTCCAAGGTAAGAGACATTCAGGGGTGGCTTTACCATTGCCTGCCCCTCTGTAGCAGCTCTAGGCTTTCTCCTTGGTCCCCCATCCAAGTACTAACCAGGGTACTAACCTGCTTAGTTTTTGAGATCTGATGAGATTGGGCTAGCTTGGGCCGTCCATTGGTCACTGGTTAGCTTCCAGACCGAATTCAAGACTGATTTCTTTATTCTGGAGCATTTAGAGTCTGCCTTTCTGCTTAAAAAAAAAAGAAAGAAAAGTCTTTCTGTGACCTGGATATAGCCCAGGCAAGCCCGATCTTGTCAGATCTCAGACGCTAAGCAGGGTCAACTCTGGCAAGTCCTTGGATGGGAGACCTCCGTGGAATACCAGCAGTCAGGAGGCGGGGGCAGGCTTCACTCAGCCACCTCTCTTGAATATCCTCCAGGCCTCCAGTAGGGGTCAGTCAACAGAGGTCACCATGACTTCCAGGTGAGCACAAACACTCACACACACGGACATAAAAATACAAAAATACCAAAAAGAAAAGAGTTTGAAACCAGAGTAAACAACGATAAATATGCATCAGATTTAAAAAGTCAGACGGCAGTAGTTCAGGCTGTGGCTCAGTGGCAGAGCAGGGCTATTTTGGGGCAGGAACGGAGTTCCGGCTGGCTTCTGAGTTGGCCACACCCAGCAGGAACTCATTAGCATAATAGGCCACACCCAAGAGCAGAAACTCATTAGGATTGGCTACATTAGGGGTGTGTGGCCTAACATGCAAAGGAGTTCCTGCTAGAAAAAGAGCCCTGCGTTTTGACAACAAACAAGGTAAACAGAATAAGAAGCAAAAGGTGGGTGTGGCTGGATGACCACACTTCTGGTAACCTGGGGGTGCGGCCTAGTATGCTAATGAGCTGTGCTGTCATGGGTGTGGCCTAATATGCTAATGGGTTTCTGCTGCTGGGTGTGGCCTAATATGCTAATGAGTTCCTGCTGGGCTTTTTCTACCAAAAAAGCCCTGTGGCAGAGTATGTGCTTCATGCGCTGAAGTCTGCAGGTTCAGTCCCTGGCACCTCCAGTTGAAAAGGATCAGGTAGGAGACCCCGGTGAGCCGCTGCTGGTCAGAGGAGACAAGGCTGAGCCAAAGGAGTGTGCGTCCTTCTGATGCACAAATCTGCGCCCTGTGTGATCCCGTGGCCGAATTAAAACCACGCAGGTAGAGTCCAGCGAGTTAGATTAATATCTGTTTATTGCAAGAAACAGGAATACAGGATGGGGTCCGCTAGCACCCGATAACACCAAGCTGTATCCTGCCTTAACCAGGAAGGGCGGAGGGTCTGATACCCCTAGTGACATCACATATAATTTACACATTCAGAAACCTTTGATTGGTACCAAGCAGTTAACGTCATGGAAGCATCATCTGACTGAGCGCATCTCTCATTGGTGTCAGCAATTACACTCGTTTATCTGGTCTTTGGAACACTGGAAACATGAAAGAACACTGGAAGCCTTCCTGGCCTCACTGATGGAGAGCTAGCTGAGAAGGACTGCGATTCATATTAAACTTCGCTCTCGGCGTCCTTGCAGCTTCTAAATATGCATTCCATTCTGTTGCATCTGAATCTAGTAAGTAAGTAAGTAAATTTATTACAGTCATTGGCCAGCACACAGTGAAAGAAGTAAAGCCCCAAACTTAGAACATTCCTGTTCCCTATTTTTGTTGTTCAGTCACACAGTCGAGTCCGACTCTTCGCGACCCCATGGACTAGATCCCGCCAGGCCCTCCTGTCTTCCGCTGTCCCCTGAAGTTTGCTCAGTTTCATGTCCGTTGCATCGATGACACTGTCCAACCATCTCATCCTTTGCCGTCCCCGTCTTCTTTGACCTTCAATCTTTCCCAGCATCAGGGTCTTCTCCAGTGAGTGCTCCTCATTTGGTGGCCAAAGTATTTGAGCTTCATTTTAATTATCTGGCCTTCCAGGGAACAGTCAGGGTTGATTTCTTTTAGGATTGACTGATTTGATCTTCTTGCAGTCCAAGGGACTCTCAAGAGTCCCTTGGACTGTTCCCTATACAGGAATATAATATTTGTAAAATACATAAATAAACCGCTAATAACCTAAAATATTAAGTGATATAACTTAACTTATAAAACTATCTCTAAAGTATCAACTAGCATGACTTATCCTTATTTTCCTCCGCTTAATTGCCAGCCAACCATACTTAGCAATTTTGAAGGTGACATCTCTGTTTCTATCTGCGAGCATTTCCTTGAGGAGACTTTTTTGATGTTTCCCTGGGAAACTAGAAAGGACTGGTACTACCAATGCCCCCCAAATCTGTTTATAGATTTTATAGTCAAAAATTACATGGCTTAATGTCCCCAGACTCCCATCCCCACATGGGCGTAGGCATTCTTCCAAAGGTGTCTTCTTATACTTGCCTTCCAGTACTGCAGTCGGCAGCACATCATTTCTTAGAATCACAGAATCATAGAATCATAGAACGTTAGAGTTGGAAGGGACCTTGCAGGTCATCTAGTCCAACCCCCTGCACTCTGCAGGAGCACAGCCGAAAGAGAGCCCTACAGCATTCAGCCTCCGCTTGAAAACGTCCAGCGAAGGAGCATCCACCACCTTCCAAGGCAGTCTGTCCCACTGCTCAACCACTCTCACAGTTAGGAAGTTTCTCCTGATATTTAGCTGGTAACGACTCCCTTGTAATTTCCACCCATTAGATATAGTCTTGCAATCCGGAGCAAGAGAGAATAGATCTGCTCCATCTCCTACATGACAGCCCTTCAGATTTGTATTGTTGTTTTATGTTGCAAGTATTATCTTGCCTTGTAAGCCGCCTTGAGCCCCACGGGGGAGGGCGGGGTATAAATTTGAATAATAAATAAATAAATAAATAAATAAATACAATCACGTCCCCTCTAAGCCTTCTCTTTCCCAGGCTAAACATACCCAACTCTTTCAGCCTTTTCTCCTAAAACTTGGATTAGCAGAGTGAAAGCCCTTCTCTAATTGGGATTCTCTAAACTGTTAACATAAGGCATCAATAAGGGCCTATTTAGGGTGTTCAAATCAATTATTTCAGTTTTCAATCTATTCAGAGCGTGTTGTCTTTCAACATCTAGAATCCTTTGTTTTACCACAGACCTCGCTCGATCCTGATGCATCGACAATAGATACTGTTCTGATAGTCCATAATAACCTAATTTCCATTCTGTTGCATCTGAATCTATTATGATTATAAGACGAGCCCTGCTGGATCAGACCGGCGGTCCAACTTATGGCGACCCCGTTGGGTTTCCAAGGCCAGAGACATTCAGTGGTAGTTCGCCATTGCCTGCCTTTGCACAACAACCCCAGACTTCCTTGGTGGTCTCCCATCCAAGGACTAACCAGGGCCGACCCTGCTTCGCTTCCAGATCAGCCTGGGCCATCCATGTCAGGGCAGGTAGTAATAAGGGGGTTATGAAAAAGGCACGGGAGGAAAATATTGAATTTGTCCCTATGCTGGATGAGACCAGCAGTCCATCTAGTCTGGCATCCTGACTCACACAGGGGACAACCAGTTCCTCTGGAGGGCCAACAAATAGGGTGTAGAGGCCGAGGCCTTCCCCTGATGTTGCCCACTGGCACTGTGATTCAGAGGCTTAGTACTGTTGAATGTGGGTTTCCCTCAGCCACCATGGCTAGCAGCCATTGATAGACTTCTCCGTGATTCTGTCTAATCCCTTTTAAAGCGGTTTATGACAGTTTGGTGTAGTGGTTAAGTGTGCAGACTCTAATCTGGGAGAACCGGGTTTGATTCCCCACTCCTCCTCCACTTGCACCTGGCTGGATGACCTTGGGCAAGCCACAGTTCTGTCAGAGCTGTTCTCTCAAGGGCAGTTCTCAAAAGAGCCCTCTCAGCTCCACCTGCCTCACAGGGTGTCTGTCTGTTGTGGGGAGGGGGAGGGGAAGGAGTTTGTAAGCCGCTCTGACACTCCTTTGGGTAGTGAAGGGCAGGGTATAAATCCAATCATCATCCCCACCTCCTCCTCCTCCTCTTCTTCTTATGCCATCACTGCATCCTCTGGCAGTGAATTCCACATTTTAATCATTCTTTTTTTTTTTTGGCCCCCCGGAGGGGATTTTTTAATTGCATTTTATATATAGACTACAAACTACAATGAAAAAAGGGAGGGGTACTACATTTAGGGAGAAAGTAAAGATAACCACTACTGACTAAAAACCCAAGAGAGGAGATCTTCAAAATAGCTTATATACTATACCATCCCTTTAAACGCTACATTCTATGAACTTAGTCAGTCATGCTTTTATAACTTTTAAATCTTAAGTTTAACTGTTAGGAAAGATTCCCTCAGCATCTCCATGTTAAAATATCTTATTTATCAGAGTTCCATTCAGAGTCTTTCAACCTTCATTTCTTCTTGTCTTGTCTCTTCCGCAGTTTGTAAGGACTTTTAGGAGCCGCTGCACCTTTCTCCGACAGAGAGTCCTCTCCAGAGGACCCCGAGTCCAGCTCGCCACTGGACTTACTGTCCTTTTCTTCTTTATCCACCTCCCCTGGCTCACCCTGCTGTGCTCTCAAAAAGTCTCGTGCTTTTGCCACAGAGTCAATCTTTTCATTCTTTTCCTGGAGTTTAAAGGTCACGCCCTCTGGGTATAACCACCTATAGCCAATTGCGTTGGTTTGAAGAAAAAGGATTAAATCTTTATACTTCTTTCTCCGTTGTCTTATTTCAAATGGAATATCTTTCAAAATCTGAATAGTCTTGTCCTCAATTCTCAAAGGTGTCCCCGCCGTCGCTCTCAGGATACAATCCCTTATGTGCCTCTTCGAAAATCTCACCACAATTTCCCCAGGACCTATAGACCACATCCATTTTGCTCATAAAATAATCCGCCTTTAAATCTGTCACTAGGGCCAATGCTTCGCTCATCATATGCTTCAGATTCTCTCCTTTGCTCTCTGGGACATCCTGGAAGCGAAGAACCAGATTTTTCCATTTGTATTTGTAAAAGCTGTTCTTCTGTTGAGTTTTGCTTCTTTTCCAATTTATACACCTTTTTCTTCACCTTTTGCGTGGTGGCGTCAACCTCTTTCACTTTCTCTGTTGTTTGGTCCAGGATTTTAAGTGTATCGTTGATTTGTGTCTGTCGGGCTTCCCTTGCGGCCGCAGAGTAGCGCCCCTGGTGGCCGTAGTGCCGGGGAGTAGAAGAGCAGGGTTCCGGCTAGACGGGCGGTCCAGGAGGCGGGAGGGTCTCCAAAAAGGGGGGACAAGCAGGGCTTCAGACCGGCAGGGGATGAGGTTAAATTCACCCCAGAAGTCCCTCTGCCCCCACACGGCAACCTTCGTTATTCCCACTCTCTCTCTCCTTGGCTCGGTCTCTCTCTCGGTCTTCAGTTGTCTCCACGTGTCAATCCTCCTCAGTCCCCTCTTGCAGTCCGCCTTTTATTCCCCTGTCTCCCATCCCAGAACTGCCCCTTCACCCTCGTGACTGTAGCCCCGCCCCTTTACATAAGCAGGGACACCGACGGAGCCTTCCCTGCTCGAGTGTCGGTCCACCGGTGGCGGTCTTGGCGGCCTCTGGGCTGCGCCGCCACTGCCGCCCTGCTGCTCCGGCCTCTCGGAGAGGGCCCCTGACCCTCGCTCCGCCCCGTTCTGTTCCTGCTCCCGTTTGCCGCCACGAGCCCCGGTCCCGTTGTCTGGCTCAGCCCGGGCGGGGGGCTGCTGACGCTTCCTCGGCTCCCTCGCCGGACGTCGGGGCTGCTCCATCTCGCCACGCCGTTTCTCTGCCGGTAAGCCGGGTTGTGGCATTTCTCCCGGTAGCGTCGGGGGTCTGGGGGTCCGCGGTTTGCCTTCTGAGGGGTCCGCGACCCCCAGAGCAGGACAGTGTCTGCTGGGTAGATATGCATTGATTCATTTTTGACAGCTGCTCTTGAAGATTAGTCATCTGCTCCAGAAGGGGGCACAGGGACTCTGCCATCGTTTTAGCCAACTCGGTGGTTCCTTACGGTTTTGGACTCTCAGCTCCTTTCGTTTTTAAAAGCTTCTCCTTCTCCGTCCTCTTCCCCGCCATCTTTTTCGATTGTTTACTTTCGCCCAACTTTTAAAAGTTTCTGAATTTGCCCTCCATCGCTCATGCGTGCCTTGGTAAGTCTTTCCAGCAGTTTTTTAACTGCTTTGCTTCTGCTCCCCCCCCCCCGATCTCGCTTAGAGTTTGTGCGCCTGGGAGGGCCCCCTCCCCCACTCGCTTTGCCCTCTAGTCCGTGGGGTTTTGGGGGAGTTTTCTTTTTATTTTATCAAATCGCTTCCATCTGACTCACGTTCATTATCGGCTGTCCAACCTCTTTTCCTTTCATTTTCCACTGCTCGATCTCCTGCGCTTGTCTCGGCCAGCTTCACTAATTCCAAACGGACACCGACGCAGGGACTCTGGGGATAGAGAAGCGCCTCGATTCCCCAGAATCGTGCTGGGGAAGAGGCAACCTCTCAGAAGTCCCTTGGCCAGGAGGCTTTCGCCAATCTCCTGGGGGGAGTGCGATACATCGCCCCCCCTCCTTTCCACCTGCATGCAGTTTCACACCCCGGGAGGTCCGGGAGGTGCTACTGCTCAGCGTGCAGCCATCCACTGGAAGTCCCACATCATTCTGTGTGTAAAGTAGTATTTCCTTTTGTCTGTCCTGAACCTACTGCCCATTAGCTTCATGGGATGCCCTCCAGTTCTAGTCTTTCGGAGAGGGAGAAAAAAGATCTTCATGTTGACTCTCTCCACCCTGTGCATAGCTTTATAAACCTCTATCATGCCCCCTCCTCAGTCGACTCTTTTTTAAATGGAAAAGTCACAGACTCTTCAGCCTTTCCTCCGAGGGAAGGTGCTCCAACCCCCAGTTTGGTGTGGTGGTTGAGTGCACGGACTCTAATCTGGGAGAACCGGGTTTGATTCCCCACTCCTCCACTTGCACCTGCTGGATGACCTTGGGCAAGCCCGTAGTTCTGATAAGAGCTGTTCTTGAAAAAGAGCCATTTCTGTCAGAGCTCTTTCAGCCCCACCTACCTCACAGGGTGCCTGTTGTGGGGAGGGGAAGGGAAAGGAGTTTGTAAGCCACTCTGAGACTCCAAGTGAAGGGTGGGATATAAATCCAATCTCCTCCTCCTCCATGTGCAGCTGCTGGGTGACCCTGGGTCAGTCACAAGTTCTCTCAGAGCTGTTATCTCATGTCCTTGAAAAAGAGCCGTTTCTGTCAAGAGCTCTCTCGGCCTCACCTTCCTCACAGAGTGTCTGCTGTGGGGAGGGGAAGGGAAAGGAGTTTGTAATCCGCTCTGAGACACCATTGGGTAGTGAAGGGCGGGGTATAAATCCAATCTCCTCTTCTCCTTCTAATAATCTTTTTTAAAATTATTAAGTACATTTTTTATTTGATCACAAACAAACATACAAAACATACAAAAACACACATACAAGTTGGGGGTCTATGTAGCAATAGTCTGTTCGATTACTTCTTACGGTATCCAGTTAAGTGTTAAAATGCATACCATAAAGCAAAAATATATAAATTTTATCCATAGAGTCTGCAGATAACTGTAGATAGTATCTATAATGTCTCTTAATAAATGTTAAGGAGTTACATAGTTCCCGTACTGTAATCTTCCAACCAAGTATAAAATCTTGACCATGTATTGTGAATTTTTTTCTGCTTGTCCTCTCAAAAATAAAGTTAATTTGTCCATCTCTGCTAACCCCCTAATAATTTTGGTTGCCCTCCTCTGTACTTCTTCCAGCTCTGCAATATCCTTTTAAAGATAACGGCGGCCAGAACTGTACGCTTCATAGATCTATCTACGGACATCGCAAGACCTTTTACGGGGTTGTGACTTTTGTTTGAGATTTCTCTCCCCCCCCCCCCAACACGGGCCATTACAGCCCAACCCTGTTATTCTCCTGGAAGAATTATTCCGTCATTTGACACTTCGTCTCCTCCGCAAAGCGCCTCTGGAGACAGAAGAGCAAAAGGGCACGGAGAAGGAACACCACGAAAAGGACCGGTCTACGTTGCAACGCAAGCTGAAGGAACGCAGATCCAGTTTCACCCAGGAGGTGAAGGGGAGTGACACACACCCTCCTCCATGAGCAGCAGGCTGCTTTCCCCGCTAGGCCTCGAGGTGGGTTAGCAGCACCCTTTGTACACAGAAAAATTGTGGCATAATTCAGGAAAGACCCATTTAAAGGGAAGCGTCTATAAGAGCATCTCTATCTTTGGCGAAGAAGAAGAAGAAGAAGAGGAGGAGGAGATTGGATTTATACCCCACCTTTCACTACCCGAAGCAGACATCACCCTGCCAACAAAACTCCGTATGGTCAAAGCGATGGTTAGTAATATATGGCTGCAAGAGATGGACCATAAGGAAGGCCGAGCGCCAAAGAATAGATGCTTTTGAATTCTGGTGCTGGAGAAGACAAGAGTCCCTTAGACTGCAAGGAGATCAAATCAGTCAATCCTAAAAGAAATCAACCCTGACTGTTCCTGGAAGGCCAGATAATGAAGCTGAAGCTCAAATACTTTGGCCACCCAATGAGAAGGGAGCCCTCACTGGAGAAGACCCTGATGCTGGGAAAGACTGAAGGTCAAAGAAGAAGGGGACGGCAAAGGATGAGACGGTCAGACAGTGTTATCGATGCAACGAACATGAAGTTGAGCAAACTCTGGAGGACGATGGAGGACAGGAGGGCCTGGCGTGATGTGGTCCGTGGGTTCGTGAAGAGTCGGACTCGACTGTGTGACTGAACAACAACAACAAAAGCAGGGCTATTTTTGGACAGGAACGCACAGTAACGGAGTTCCGGCTGGCTCCTGAGTTGGCCACGCCCAGCAGGAGCTCATTAGCATAACAGGCCACACCCAACAGCAGAGACTCATTAGGATTGGCTACATTAGGGGTGTGTGGCCTAACATGCAAAGGAGTTCCTGCTACAAAAAAAGCCCTGGGTTTTGACAACAAACAAGGTAAAAAGAATAAGAAGCAAAAGGTGGGTGTGGCTGGATGACCACACTTCTGGTAACATGGGGGTGTGGCCTAATATGCTAATGCATTTCTACTGTTGGGTATGACCTATTATGCTAATGAGTTTCTGCTGGGCTTTTCCTACAAAAAAAGCCCTGAACAAAAGTATTCCTCATTACTGTGTGTGAGTGTGATAGTTGGACTGTGAAGAAAACCAACAGGAATAAAGTAGATTCCTTTGAAATACAGGGTTGGAGAAGAGTTTTATGGATACCCTGGACCTCCAAAAGGACCAATAAGTGGATCTCGGTCAAATCCAGCCTGACCTCTCCCTAAAAACTAAAATGACAAAACTGAGGCTATCGTACTACGATCACATTATGAGAAAAATCACCGGAAAAGACAACAATGCTAGGGAAAGTGGAAGGCAGCAGGAAAAAAGGGAGACCCAACAGGAGATGGATGGACTCCGTCAAGGAAGGCACAACGGCCCTCGGTTTGCAAGACCTGAACACGGCTCTTAACAGTAAGACATTTCGGAGGCTGTTAATGCATTGGGTCACCATGAGTTAAAAACGACTCGAGGGTTCTTAACACACCCACTGACCAAGAAACCAGCAATGGCATGCAAATGTACAGGAGACCAAAGCCCTGCCCGGTGTGCAGGGGGTCAAGCCTGGTGAAAATGCCCCTTGCGGTTTTTCTAAAAAAAAGCAGAGTTCAGATGCACCCCGGGGGGTTCAGACAAGAGCGAGGAACCAGCAACTGGCCCAGAGAGATTGAGAGTTGTGTGGCAGAGTAGCGGCCTCTAGTGGCAGTGAAAGGAATGCACATGGATTTGTCTACCCAAGAGTGCTAATTTGGAGGACAATCCTAAACAGGTCTACTAATACGTTGCCAACCTCCAGGTGGGGTCTGGAGATCTCCCAGAATTCCAGTGGATCTTCAGATATCAGCCCCCCTGGAGAAAATCTACAAATGTGCATGGTCATTGTACCTACCTTGACTCATTATACCCTTTGATGAAGGATTTCCTTCTAAACAATCTGAATATCATGTACGATACCGTCGGGGTATACTGGACAGTATTTTTTCAATGGGCTGTTATTGCCCCTTGGAGGGCTTGCGCTTGTGGACTATTTAGGATTGTGTTTCTTTCAAGAATGATCATTCTGTGGTTTGTGGGAGGAGGAGGAGATTGGATTTATACTCTGCCCTTCACTCAAAGCGGCTTACAATTGCCTTTCCCTCCCCCTCCCCACAACAGACACCCTGTGAGGTAGGTGGGGCTGAGAGAGTTCTGAGAGAACTGCTCTCGAGAGAACAGAACTTGTGACTGACACAGGGTCACACCAGCAGCTGCATGTGGAGGAGTGGGGAATCAAACCCGGTTCTCCCAGATTACAGTCCCCACTCCTAACCACTACACCAAACTGGTATTACATTTACCATTATCATATAATGTGCATTACATCTCCTTGAAGTGTTGTCTGTGTTTATATATTCAGTACATTTGATATATTTCTGTGAGCATTATTACTTGTCTTTGAAAAAAAATTGGGAGAGTTTACCTTTTCATTTGTAGATTTATACTTTCCCTTCCCGGTTAGTTTTGTCCCCTGGAGGAAATGGCTGCTTTGGAGGGTGGACTTTATGGCATTCTACCTGTCCCATTATGCTTGTAGGGGCGACGCCATTCTTTACAGAATGTCAGGTTCCACAGCCAACAACGGAGTACACGCTTATCAGAAAGGTTATACTTTATTGAAGAGCTATAGATGCATTAACAGAATTGCTACAGGGCTGTTGAGCTACAGCTGTGAGTACATCAACCGATTTTGTTGTTCAGTCGCACAGTCGAGTCCGACTCTTCGCGACCCCATGGATCATCTCCCGCCAGGCCCTCCTGTCTTCCGCCGTCCTCTGAAGTTGGCTCAATTTCATGTTCGTTGCATCGATGACACTGTCTAACCATCTCATCCTTTGCCGTCCCCGTCTTCTTTGACCTTCAATCCTTCCCAGCATCAGGGTCTTCTCCAGGGAGTGCTCCCTTCTCATTGGGTGGCCAAAGTATTTGAGCTTCAGTTTCATTATCTGGCCTTCCAGGGAACAGTCAGGGTTGATTTCTTTTAGGATTGACTGATTGGATCTCCTTGCAGTCCGAGGGACTCTCAAGAGTCTTCTCCAGCACCATAGTTCAAAAGAATCTACTCTTCGGCGCTCGGCCTTCCTTATAGTCCAACTCTCACAGCCATGCATGACTACTGGGAATACCATTGCTCTGACCATGCAAACTTTTGTTGGCAGGGTGATGTCTCTACTTTTTATCATGCTGTTTAGGTTCGCCATCGCTTTCCTCCCAAGGAGCAGGCGTCTTTTAATTTCATGGCTGCAGTCACAGTCTGCGGTGATCTGGGATCCCAGGAACGTGAAGTCTGTCACTACTTCCACTACTTCCCCTTCTATTTGCCAAGGAGTGATGGGGCCGGATGCCATGATCTTAGTTTTTTTGATGTTGAGCTTCAAGCCCACTTTTGCGCTCTCCTCTTTTACCCTGAGCAGGAAGCTCTTTAGGTCCTCTTCACTTTCTGCCATTAGAGTGGTATCGTCTGCATATCTGAGGTTGTCAACCTTTTTCCCAGCAATCTTAATTCCCACTTGTGATTCATCCAGGCCAGTATTCATCCAGTAGCCAGCGAGCGATTTGGCTACTGCTTAAATTAGTTTGCTCTGGAGCCATCCTTCCCGAGCTAAGACATAAATGTTTGAGCTGGAGGCTAAAAAACTGTGAGCTAGCTCACACCAACTCAGCTTAGAGGGAACACTGCTGACAACCTAATCTACTCAAGTTAGTTTCCACCGTATCTAGTGGAGCTTATTCCCAGGAAAGTGGTTTTAGGATGAAAACCTTTATGGTTGCCCGCTTTGGATTGTAGAATTCCTGGAGATTTGAGGGCGGGATATGAGGTAAAATGCCAGAGAACCCACCCTCCAAAGCGGCCATTCTCTCCAGAGGAGCTGTTCTCTTTTACCCGGAGATCAGTTGTGATTCCAAGAGATCTCCAGCCGCCACCTGGAGAATGGCAACTCTATCCCAACTTCTTATTCCACCTCTCTCTAGACCACAGGAGGGTGGCAACATAAAATATCAGTGATGGAAACCACCAAAAAACAACAACAACCCACTAGCAGTGTTCCCTCTAAGTGAGTTAGTGTGAGCTAGCTCAGTTTCTTAGCCTCCAGCTCACACATTTTTGTCTTAGTTCAGGAAGGATGGCTCCAGAGCAAACTAATTTATGCAGTAGCCAAATCGTTCGCTCACAACTTTAACTCACAAAGTACAATTTTTGCTCACAAGACCCCACAGCTTAGAGGGAACATTGTCCACTAGCGATAATTGCATAACAACAGAAACAATCCAAAAACCAGATAACAGCTGGGGTAAAAAAAAAAAAAAAATCAGTGTTATTTTCATTAAGAATTATGAAGCCACAGCATCAGGTTTAAAACTCTGTATATTTAACTCATTGGTTGCTGCACTTAAATTTTTCAGCACAGCGTAGCGGTTAAAGTGTCAGGCTAGGCGTTGGGAAAACCAAGTTCGAGTCGCCACTCTGCTATGGAAGATGGCTGGTGGGGAGCGGGAAGATGTCCCTCTCTCTCCAAATTCATTTCCACCGCCTTTGTATGGTTATTGCAAGCATGGGCACATGGAAGATACCATTTTAAAATGTCATCGTCTCATATTTCAGCTCCCTCACAACAGCCCTACGAGGTAGGCCCATATGACCATCCTCGCACCGTGGACAGGAGGCCGAGGGAACAGTCGACTCGCCAACAGACACCTATTGCAGGCTAGCTGAGCCCAGGGTGGCCCAGTCCACAGCTGTAAGCTCTACGCCACGTTGGTGACTAAAGCCGCTCCACAAACCCAATGGGGCTGGCGAACCACAAACAGGAAAGCTCAAAATAGAAGAAGAAGAGATTGGATTTCTACCCCGCCCTTCACTACCCAAGGGAGTCTCAGAACGGCTTACAAACTCCTTTCCCTTCCCCTCCCCACAGCAGACACCCTGTGAGGTAGGTGGGGCTGAGAGAGCTCTGAGAGAACTATCCTTGAGACAGAGAACAGCTCTGACAGAACTGTGGCTTGCCCAAGGTCATCCAGCAGGTGCAGGTGGAGGAGTGGGGAATCAAACCCGGTTCTCCCAGATTAGAGTCCGCGCACTTAACCCCTACACCAAACTAACTAGAGGAGGGACAAGCGCTGGACAAATGAATGGGTGCTTACCTTAGGGAACCAAACTGTCAGGCGCTACCTGGGCATTGTCGGGAGCTGGCGTCAGTCCACAGAGCCGCAGAATCCCAGGTGGAGCATCGTACCTGCAAAAGGGGAGGCAATTGAGTCACCAGAAGTCCGAGGCTCAGCTGTAACATCTGAACCGCCTGTCTAGAGCGAGGAAGCGAAGGATGCCAGAGGCAATTGTGCTTTGCCAGGCCCGCGGGCCGCTTGGCAGAAAGAGTGCCGCTCCACGCCCGGGCACCTGGCAACGGTTGCTTCCCGTCCGGGCCGGCAGGCCCTTTCCAATCCTCCTGGGCAGACCTAGCCAATGCCAGCTCTCGGGGCTGAAGGGAACTCGTAACGTCATACCCGACAGGAGTCAAGAATGGAGACAATAGAGCCGGTGGGACACACTCGGGGCTGGGAAAGAGGTGCCTGGCCTATGCTGGCGACCTGTTGCTGCTTATTTCACCTCCGGCGAAGGCAGGCAGAGGTGCCTCTTTGAACAGCTGTGCGGGAGAGGGGATCTGCAGAGGCGCCTCTCTCCTTACCCAGCAGCAATTATTTATTCATTATTTACAAAATTTACATCACGCCTTTCTCCCCAGTCTGAGCTACCCATTAAAAACAATATATTATCAAAACATAATGGCCCCCAGCTGAATTCTCTCTTCTTAGCACTGGAGCTAAGGGGATAGCTCTTTGGGGAGAAGCAGAGTATGTGGGTTCTGGTAGCTGCTGAACAGGCAGAAACCCAACAGGTGAAGAGGCGGCACTGGAGAAGAAGAGAAGAGATTGGACTTATACCCCGCCTTTCACTTGGTGTCTCAGAGCGGCTTACAAACTCCTTTCCCTCCCCCTCCCCACAACAGACACCCTGTGGGGTAGGTGGGGCTGAGAGAGCACTGACAGAAACCGCTTTTTCAAGAACAGCTCTGACAGAACTATGGCTTGCCCAAGGTCATCCAGCAGCTGCAAGTGGAGGAGTGGGGAATCAAACCCGGTTCTCCCAGATTAGAGTCCGCACACTAAACTACTACACCAAACTGGCTCACCCAGGGACGTCATCCAGCAATGCTCTGGTTTTTGGGCAAAACTCTATGGTTTGAGGGCAATTTTACCATAGAATTTTGCCCTCATACCAGAGCGTTGCCGTGCAATGTCCCCTATGTGATGATGTCACTTCTATGTGATGTCATTGAGTCGCAGAGCCCTGCTCCACTCCTGGAAGGCTCCCTCCTACCCACCCCTGCGTGTGTGTGGACAAGAACTGGTAACCCAGATCTGACCCTCCCGAGCCCCAAAGACGTCAGACTGGCAACAACCAGGGTCAGGGCCTCCTTGGTGGTGGCTCCATACTGGTGGAACGAGCTCCCAGAAGAGATCAGGGCCCTGTGAAACCTTTTACAGTTCCGCGGGGCCTGCAAGACAGAGCTCTTCCACCAGACTCGGTTAAGGAGCCGCCACCACCACCACCAACATCATTATCAATATCATCAACAACAACCGAGAAAGACAGAGCCCTGTCCCCTGGCTCCATCGCTACAGCCTGTCCTGCCACATATATATGGTTGAGAAGAAGTTGACGTGTAAGGCAGACCATCGAAGATATGATTATGCATGTTGCCGCCATCTCTAAGTATTCAAGTTGACATCCAGCGAGCACTTTATGACCCTGGATTGTTTTTAGATGGTTTTATCTGTTATCATTGTTTACTTACGTTTTATTCTTCTGTAAGCCGCCCTGAGCCTACACTAGCGGGGAGGGTGGGGTATAAACTGAATAAATAAATAAATCCTAATTCGAACCTGGGTCTCCCATATCCTAGTTTGACACTCTGACTGCTACACAACAGCATGGCGATCCTTTAACAGGACGATCTGGAGTGGAGTCATCCCCTTCCAAGCCCGTTGGAGTTAATGGGCCTAGAAAGGGGTAATTCCACTTTGAGTGTACTGAACGTCTTCAGCAACTTCTGAAAACTGGTTGGGGTGGCGAGCGGCACTCAGGACAATATTCAATCGTCACCTTTTCCCAAAAGGATGGGTGACAATCCCCGTTTCCCAGCTGAACGGGGAAAGCCAGGGGTGAAGATCTAAAAACCACGTCAGACAGGGTTGGAACACTTTCCCTATGAGGAAAGGTTAAAGCGCTTAGGGCTCTTTAGCTTGGAGAAACGACGACTGAGGGGTGACACGATCGAGGTTTATAAGATTATGCATGGGAAAGAGCAGGTAGAGAAAGAGGTACTTTTCTCCCTTTCCCACAATACAAGAACTCGTGGGCAGTCCATGAAATTGCTGAGCGGTCGGGTTAGAACGGATAAAAGGAAGTACTTCCTCACCCAAAGAGTGATTAACACTTGGAATTCACTGCCACAGGAAGTGGTGGCAGCTACACGCATGGACGGCTTCAAAAGGGAATTAGATAAGCATATGGAGCAGAGGTCCATCAGTGGCTGTTAGCCACAAGGTATAGATAGGGACTCTGGGGCAAGTGATGCTCTGTCTTCTTGCTGCTTGGGGGGGTCACCAGTGGGAGGGCTTCTAATGTCCTGGCCCCACTGGTGGACCTCCTGATGGCACCTGGTATTTCTGGCCACTGTGTGACACAAAGTGTTGGGCTGGATGGGCCTTTGGCCTGATCCAACATTGGTGTCTCTTATGCTGTTATGACAGGGAGCCAGAACTCCGAGAGATAATCGACCGTCGTCAGGCCAGGCCAGTTGCCCTGGTTTTCTTGCTGAAGAGCTATTGTGCTCACTCGTGATAAGAGCTATTGGCGAGGGATCACCCCCACGCCTGACAATGGAAACTGTGTGAAGCGGCCAGAGCAGACGAGAAGGTTTTGAACTCGTCGTCAAGGGTCTTTCTTTCCGCTTCCCTGGCAGGTTCTTACACACAGAAGGTAAAAAGGCAAGCCCCGGGTGACCTTTGGATGCTCTGTTTCTCGCAACCCAAGCATGGTTTCTCCGGGCTGTAAAGGAACCCTGATCAATTCAACATCCCAATGGTTGGGCTGCTTACAGAGTTCTACTTTGGGGCATTATCCTAGATCAGAAAATGCCGCTGTTATGAACCTAGGGGGGACACCGCGATTCAAGTAAGAGTTAAGACGCTGAGCTGCAGATCGGAGGTCGGTAGTTCGGCAGTTTGAGACCTGAGTGCCACGTGACGGAGTGAGCTCCCGTCTCTGGCCCCAGCTCCTGCCAACCTAGCAGTTTGAAAGCAAGAAACTGCAAGTAGATAAATAGGGACCGCTTTAGTGAGAAGGCAACAGCATTCCGTGCGCCTCGGCGTCTAGTCATGCCGGCCACATGATCACGGAAACGTCTTCGGACAGCGCAGGCTCTTCGGCTTGGAAACGGAGATAAGCACCGCATCCCTAGAGTCGGATTCGACTGGCTTTCGAGCAAGGGAAACCTTTACCTTTACCTAGTAGTCAAGGAGGTTCAAAAACCAAGGGTGCTTTTTTAAAAGATGGTCAGCTAAAAACCAGAAAAAAGAGTGGGTGGAGAATTCAACCCAAGGTATGGCTGTGATATATGCAGGTCAAGTTAACAAAGTAAGTTGTTATCAAGATACAAATATTTATTGTGGTGTACACATTAGTGAACTAAAGTGGACAGGAATGGGCGAATTTAACTCAGAAGACCATTATATCTACTACTGTGGCCAGGAATCTCGTAGAAAAAATGGTGTGGCCTTTATAGTCAACAAGAGAGTGCAAAAGTCAGTACTGGGATACAATCTCAAAAATGACAGAATGATTTCTGTCCGATTCCAAGGTAAACCATTCAACATCACAGTAATCCAAGTCTATGTCCCAACCACTGATGCAGAAGAGGCTGAAGTGGACCGGTTCTATGAAGACCTACAACACCTCCTAGAACTAACACCAAAAAACGATGTCCTCATCATCATAGGGGACTGGAATGCTAAAGTAGGAAGTCAAAAGGTAACCGGAATAACAGACAAGTTTGGCCTTGGAAAGCAAAATGAAGCAGGGCAAAGGTTAACAAAGTTTTGTCAAGAGAACACACTGGTCATAGCGAACACCCTTTTCCAACAACCTAGGAGGCGACTCTACACATGGACATCACCAGATGGGCAACACCGAAATCAGATTGACTATATAATTTGCAGTCAAAGATGGAGAAGCTCTATCCAGTCAGTAAAAACAAGACCTGGAGCTGACTGTGGTTCAGATCATGAGCTACTCATTGCAAAATTCAGACTTAAACTGAAGAAAATTGGGAAAACCACTAGGCCATTCAGGTTTGACCTAGATCGCATCCCTGATGAATATACAGTAGAGGTGAAGAATAGATTCAAGGGTCTGGATTTGATAGATAGAGTGCCTGAAGAACTATGGACAGAGGTTCGTGACATCGTACAGGAGGCAGCAATCACCACCATACCAAAGAAAAAGAAATGCAAGAAAGCAAAATGGCTTTCTGATGAGGCTTTACAAATAGCAGAGGAAAGAAGGAAAGCGAAAGGCAAAGGCGAAAAGGAAAGATTTACCCAACTGAACGCAGATTTCCAGAGAACAGCAAGGAGAGATAAGGAGGCCTTCCTGAATGAACAGTGCAAAGTAATAGAAGAAAACAATAGAATGGGAAGGACTAGAGATCTCTTCAAGAAAATTGGAGAAATCAAGGGAGCGTTCCATGCAAAGCTGGCCATGATAAAGGACAAAAACGGTAGGGACCTAACAGAAGCAGAAGAGATTAGGAAAAGATGGCAAGAATACACAGAAGAACTATACAAGAAAGACCTCAATGTCCTTGACAAACACGACGGTATAATCACTGACCTTGAGCCAGACATCCTGGAATGTGAAGTTAAATGGGCCTTAGAAAGCATTACTAACAACAAAGCTAGTGGAGGTGATGGTATTCCAGCTGAGCTATTCAAAGTCTTAGAAGATGATGCTGTTAAAGTGCTGCACTCCATTTGCCAGCAAATTTGGAAAACGCAACAGTGGCCACAGGATTGGAAAAGATCAGTATACATTCCAATCCCAAAGAAGGGCAACGCCAAGGAATGTTCAAACCCTTAAAGAGATGGGAGTACCAGACCACCTCACATGTCTCTTGAGAAACCTGTATAAGGGTCAAGAAGCAACAGTTAGAACCGGATATGGAACAACTGATTGGTTTAGCATAGGAAAAGGAGTACGACAAGGATGTATATTGTCACCTTGCTTATTTAATATATATGCAGAGTACATCATGCGAAATGCTGGCCTGGATGAATCACAAGCGGGAATTAAGATTGCTGGGGAAAAGATCAACAACCTCAGATATGCAGATGATACCACTCTAATGGCTGAAAGTGAAAAGGATCTAAAGAGCCTCTTGCTCAGAGTAAAAGAGGAAAGCGCAAAAGTGGGCTTGAAGCTCAACATCAAAACACTCTAATGGCAGAAAGTGAAGAGGACCTAAAGAGCCTCTTGCTCAGGGTAAAGGAGGAGAGCGCAAAAGTGGGCTTGAAGCTCAACATCAAAAAAACTAAGATCATGGCATCCGGTCCCATCACTCCTTGGCAAATAGAAGGGGAAGTCGTGGAAGTAGTGACAGACTTCACGTTCCTGGGATCCCAAATCACCGCAGACTGTGACTGCAGCCATTAAATTAAAAGACGCCTGCTACTTGGGAGGAAAGCGATGGCGAACCTAAACAGCATGATAAAAAGTAGAGACATCACCCTGCCAACAAAAATACGCATGGTCCAAGCATGGTCCAAGTATTCCCAGTAGTCATGTATGGCTGCGAGAGTTGGACTATAAGGAAGGCCGAGCGCCGAAGAATAGATTCTTTTGAACTATGGTGCTGGAGAAGACTCTTGAGAGTCCCTTGGACTGCAAGAAGATCAGATCAGTCAATCCTAAAAGAAATCAACCCTGACTGTTCCCTGGAAGGCCAGATAATTAAAATGAAGCTCAAATACTTTGGCCACCAAATGAGAAGGGAGCACTCACTGGAGAAGACCCTGATGCTGGGAAAGATTGAAGGTCAAAGAAGACAGGGACGGCAAAGGATGAGATGGTTGGACAGGGTCATCGATGCAACGAACATGAAACTGAGCAAACTTCAGAGGACAGCGGAAGACAGGAGGGCCTGGCGGGATCTAGTCCATGGGGTCGCGAAGAGTCGGACTCGACTGTGCGACTGAACAACAACAACACATTAGTCAAAGATAAAATAGGTTAAAAGGAATGATCCAAATATCAGACATATACAATCGGGTATTATCTTATGACCAGTAGACTGTATATGTTTTGGCCCCACAGGGCCTCCCTCAGTGGTCAATATTTCTCTCCAGAAATAAATATACGAACAAAGAATTTCTTTAGAGCCAGGTGCACATCACATGAGAAAGCAACACCTGGATCTAAAGAAAATCTTTCTTCATATATTTATTTCTGGATATGTGTTGTTTTACAATAGTAATATTGTAATTTCGGCACCGGGAGATGGCAACCCTAGGGAGAAACATCCACCAAAGCCTTTGCAGATTGGTTTCAGAACTACCCGGGGAGATCTGGTCAGGGACTGAAAGACTTGTCGGAAAGTCAGGTATAAACCTACCGGGCGAAAGCGCAACATGAGCCGAAAACTCACCGGCTGGCAAATCTATTTTGGGCTCTGTCTGACTGGAGCCGCTGATATCTTGCATTTGCCTGCTGTTCTTTCCAGAAAATTGCAAAGTATTTTAAGGCAGGCTTCGCTGACACAGAACAGCTCCCGATGTGGAGCCAGTGTGGTGTCATGGGTGGAGCGTGGGACTAATGATCCAGGAGACCCTGTTTCGAATCTTCCCTCTGCCGTGGAAGCCTACTGGGCGACCTTGGGCCTGTCACACGCTCTCAGCCCCGCCTACCTCACAGGGTTGTTGTGAGGGTACAGTGGAGGAGAGGAGGAGGGCGGGGGAGAAAGGCGCGGGGGTGGTGAAATAAATAAATAATGTCATGTGCCGCTGGCTTACTGGCAAATTCCACATCCGGTCGCTCCGATGCAAGTCACTTCTGGGTTACCCAGGGGTTGGCAAATGGTACCCCTCCTTAAGGGCTGAACTTGGCTCAGTGGAACCAGTGAGTGATGCCCAGTACATGCCCAAGAGGGCACTTCAGCCAGTGCTGGTGCCTTCCTATTCCAAAGACGTTGCCATCTGGACCGCTCCACTTGCAAGCAGCAGTTTGGTGTAGTGGTTAAGAGCGGCGGACGCTGATCTGGAGAAGTGGGTTTGATTCCCCACTCCTCCATATGCAGCCAGCTGGGTGACCTTGGGTCATTCACAAGTTCTCTCAGAGCTGTTCTCTCACGAGCAGTCCTCGAAAGAGCTCTCTCGGCCCCACCGACCTCACAGGCAATGCTCCCTCTCAGCTGTGGAGTCTTGTGAGCAGAAATTCTACTTTGTGAGCTACTGGCATGAAAGTTGTGAGCCAGCGACTTGGCTACTGCGTATATTTGTTCGCTCTGGAGCCATCCTTCCTGAGCTAAGACCGAAATGTGTGAGCCGGAGGCTAAAAGACTGTGAGCTAGCTCACACTCACTCAGCTTAGAGGGAACACTGCGTCACAGGGTGTCTGTTGTGGGGAGATGAAGGGAAGGGGATTGTAAGGCATTCCGAGACTCTGAGTGAAGGGTGGGGTATAAATCCAATCTCCTCCTCTTCTTTTTCCTGTGTCTTGAATTATGTGGCTGTTCATTTTGAACTGCTCCATCATTGGAAGGTGGGATATAGATAATCAATTAGTAGGTGGGAACATCTTTTCTGAGAGCCAAACCAAGGGAGCTTCCTCAGGAGGAGGAGACTGGATTTATACCCCGCCCTTCGCTCAGAGTCTCAGAGCAGTTTACAATCTCCTTTCTCTTCCCCTCCCCACAACAGACACCCTGTGAGGTAGTTGGGGCTGAGAGAGCTCTTTTAAGCACTGACAGAGAGCTCTGACAGAACTGTCGCTTGCCCAAGGCCATCCAGCAGCTGCAAGTGGAGGAGTGGGGAATCAAACCCAGTTCTCCCAGATTAAGAGTCCATGCACTTAACCATGACACCAAACATTAACAGTGACCCTGATAACTGTCCTTTAAAGCCCGACATGTCTTGGGAAAGAGGAATCTGAAAGACCCTCTTCTCTCATATGTTCCTGCCGAGAATTAAGGTCACAGGGAGAGGCCTTCCTGACTGCCCCACCAACCAAGGAAGCTCATGAGAGCAGGGCCTTTTCAGTGGCAGCTCCACAGTCGTGGAACAACCTCCCCGGGGAGGTGTGCCTGGGCTAGGGTTGCCAGGTGAGGCTGACAAGCAGGCGGGGGACTTACCAGGAGGCTCCGGGTGAGGTGAGAGAGGCTCCAGTAGAGGGAACTCCAGTGTGAGTTCCAAGTGAGCTGCTGTCACATTTAAAGGGACTGTGTTCCTTTTTTTTTTTTTTTTTTCCATTTTAAATTTTTTATTGTATATTCAGAATATTAACATAAACAACAATTCCTGTAAAATACATTTCAGAACATTTCAGAATAGATACTTCGCAAGTACCTGCTTTTTAAAGTAAATTTGCAATAAGCATGGTAGAGAATAATTGAAACATTGTACATTTAAAGACATTAATACAAGTATATAGCTTTAGAATACTATACAATCAAGAGCAACTGTTACAAGTGATTATGTAGAGATTCTTTGTTGCTGTTCTACTTGAAAAGTTTTAAACGACCTTGTTACATGAAAACCATTTGCGACTGAGCAATGTTTTGTGATATAGGTTTTCAGAACCATTTCAAGTAATCTTTCCAAGATGGAGGTATGTATTCTTCCTCCGATAGATAAGACAGAATTGGAAACCACTTTGCACTGAACGTTTTAATTGAGTTATTTTTCATGTAAGTACCCATTTTATCAGTTATACTTTCGAGGACATATTGGTCCCATAGCTTTCTGAACCAGATACGGATGTCAGGGGTATTCTTGTCTTTCCACATTGAAGCTATAGAGATTCTTGCAGCGTACAGCATTGTTTCTAGCGTATTTTTATTATGATGTTGCTTGATCTGATTCGGCCACAGCTCTAATAATAGGCTTTCAGGGTCAAGTGTTAGGTCAATATCTAAGATCTGTTTTATCTTATTTATTACTTCTATCCAAAAGGATTTTATTTTTGTACATTGCCACCAGCAGTGTGAAAATGATCCCAGTTCACCACAGCCTTTCCAACATTTTGGTGAGTATGAAGATGACATATGTGAGATAGTTTGAGGTGTTAAGTACCATCTTGTTATGATTTTAAGTTTTTGGATTTCAACTGCATACGAGTGAGGTTTGTTTTGAGAAGACCTCCAGATCTCTGTCCAGTTTGTTTCATCTAATTTCTTTGAGCAGTCTTTCTGCCAAGCTTTCTGGTATTTTAGTGTTTTAGGATCATTGTCTTTGAGCAGTAGTTTATATAAAGCTGAGATCATACCTTTGTTTTGGAGACTGTACTTTTTAAGAATGACTTCAAAAACCCTCTAATTTGGCATATGCTTGTCTTGAAAGAGTGGGTAGGTAAATGCACCACTTGCTGCCCTGTCAGAATTACTCTATTATAATAAAATAAACCAAGATTGTGTTTGTGTATCTGCTGTAATTATGCTGCTAAAAATACCAGTTTGATAGTATTGAGGGTACCAAGAAATTCTCAGCAAACAGGATGGAGAAGATCAAGACATCACGTTCTGTATAGAACAGTCATTTCTGAACATATGTGGTGGTGGTTTCTCTATTGAGCCATACACTATTCCTGAGAGACCAATGTCTCTCCCTATTTCCTCTTAACTCGTGTATGTTGCTTGGATAGGCAGCGGGAATCCTGCCTCCAACCCTTTCTTTCTCTTTGTAATTGCTTGCTCTGAAGATCACCTTATAGTAGGAATCAGTAGCCACCCCATTTTAATGGCATTTTTGTTTCTTTCAAAGATGCCGTAGGGCTCACACAGTCTGTATGCTTCCTTCTCTTTGGCCCACCATTTGAGATGAACGTGGTTACAGTCAGATTGTTCAGCTTCGTGTCTGTGTTGGCTTTGTTTTGATCAGAGTGTTAAGAAGCCTCGTGGACAGAGAGAAACCCCTAAACTGGCTGATTTACTTTGGCAATGGTTGCTGGTTTCTGTTTTCTATTGAGTTGCTTTTAAATGCTGTTATATGGTTGTAAAAAATCCCTGACTCCCTTATTCTCTTTGCACATTAGGATGCTGAACTATTCTCATTGTGGTAAACTAGAATGTTTGCAATGCTGGTATAAAGGTCAAGGCCATGGTGGGGATTTTTTCAGAATAAACAAAACACTTTCCAACATGAAGTGTTTGGCTTTCTGGTAAACAAAACCCACCAAAACTAATCTGACACTACTGCCATATCACATATGCTTGACCGTGATCTTGGCGTGCAGACTGCTTAATAATATTCATTATTTTAAATTAAAGTTGAAGAAGTGCAGACTCCAGCTCAAATTAAGATTGGTTGTGTTGCCGGAATCTGGTAATTACTTTAATTGATCACCAGATAGTTTCCTTGATCACCAATTACACCCAATTACTGATCATGTTTCAAGACGTGAAGAAATGTCCAAACCGATTATGTAATAATGTTTTCATATATAATCAATCCTAAATAGCCTTTCCCTCTACTGCCAATTGTATTTTATAAAAGGAAGGTTACAGGCCTACAGATAGAAAAGGTGATCCATAAACAATAAAGTTCTAATTTCATTTAATTAGCAAGGGAAGTATTTAGAGGGCTTAATGGAGATTGCTCCGGTGAAATTACTTCAGCAGACCTCCTCATTTTCATGTTGGAAACTATATGAAATAGGGAGATGGCTGTGCATGTGTAAAATGAACTGTAACTAAGATGCTTGATTTTTATAGAGGTTTGATTAGAATGGGCGCAAATGATTTGTAAAATTCAGCTGGATAACCATCTGGACCTGGTGTTTTGCTCGTTTTAAGTTGTTTAATAGTATCTAACACTTCCTGTTCCAAAATCTTATCATCTAAAAACCTTTTATGCGGCTCTATCAGTTTAGTATGGATGGGAAAATGCTGAGATTCTTTCTGAAGAATAGTCAGATCAGATGTTGTAGTAGTATACAACTGGGTGTAATACTCATGAAAGCTTTGTGCTATTTTGTCTGTTTGAGAAACTACTGCACCTTGCTTTGTTCTAATGGCTTGTATGTGTTTGGATATTGATTGTTCCTTAACCTTGTATGCTAGGAGTTTAAGCGCACGTGAGGATTTAATCCAATATTTCTGTTTTGTGTAGAGTAATTGTTTTTTGATTTTGTTTGTCTCTAGCAAAGCAAGATTTCTACGTTCCGCTTGAAGTAGTTTCAACGTCTGTAAAGAACCCGTCTGTTTGTGTTTTTTGTCTAAATTTTTGATATTATTCAGCGTTTCTATTTCTAACTTTTGTCTCTGTTTTTTTAGATACGTGGATTTCGAGATGATGGAGCCACGAAGAACTGGTTTTAGAGCATCCCAAACCATAGTTGGGGAAATATCTTGTCCTGAGTTGTCTACAAAGTAGTTCTTGATGTCCTGATCTATCTGCTCTTTTAACACCGGATCATTCAATAAAGAGACATTTAGATTCCACTGTCTATGTGTTTTGTTTTCTACAAACCTTCTCAGAGTACATTCGAGCCAGTCATGATCTGACCATCTGAACGGTTCAATTTCAGAACTGATTGCCTGCGTCACTAATGTTTGGGATAATAAAATTAGATCTATTCTTGTATGCGTATTATGCCTGGCTGAAAAATATGTATAATCCTTTTCCCCAGGGTGTAAAAGGCGCCAAATATCAGTAAGGCCGTAATCCTTTAAAATAGATTCCAATTGTGTGAATCTTGATTTGGAGCGCAAGAGAGAAGAAGAATGATAAGATCTGTCCAGTATGTTATCTGTAATATAATTAAAGTCCCCTCCTAATATAATGTCCCCCTCGGCAAATTCTTTTAGTTTGTCCAGGACAGCTCTGATGAAATTCAGTTGTCCTTCATTTGGAACATATATGGTGGCTATAGTGGTTTTTCTGTTTTCCAACATTCCCTTTATAAAGAGGAATCTACCAGATGGGTCTATGATTGTCTTCTCAAGTTGGAAGCGGATAGTATTTGTCAAGAGAATTGCCACCCCCCTAGAGTTCGAACTACCTGGTGCCAGAAATTGTGCTTGGAATTTCTGAGATTTAAATATTAACTTTTCCTCTTTCTTGATGTGTTCCTTTTAAATGCTTCCCCTCCATTGGAAATAATGGCGGATGCGGGCACCTTCTTTTGGGGCTCACAGAATTGGACCCCCTCGTACAATCATTTTCAAACTTGGTGGGTTTTTTGAAGAGAGGCACCAGCAGCTATGCTGAAAATTTGGTGCCTCTACCTCGAAAAACAGCCCCCCTCCAAGCCCAAATTACCCACGGATCGATTCTCTATTATATCCTATGGGGACTGGTCTCCGTAGGGTATAATGGAGCGCCCAGCAGGTATTTCCCCTTCCCTGCTTTCTGATAGCCCAGAAGTGGGGAAACGGGCTTCAAACTGGGGCATCTCCTGCCCCCAACTGGGGATCGGTAACCCTAGCCTGGGCCCTTCGCTTTCAATCTTTAGGCAGCAGCTGAAGACAGATTTATTTAGGACTGCGTTTGAGAAATTTAGTTTTTCCCAATTTATCGGCAATCCTCATTGGAGATTTTAAGTTGCGGCTCTTTAGGCGCTTTTCATCCCTGTTGCCTTATTTCCACTGCAGGCGGCCTTGAGATCTGCAAGACAGAAAGGCGGCTAACAAAAGTTTGAGATGACTGAATGCATAACAGTGGTGGAGCGGGAGGGAACACCGGTTTGCCAACCGCCAGATGGCACCTGGCGACCTCCCGGTATTACAACCAGTCTCCATGCGACAAGAGATCAGTCCCCACGGAGAAAATGGCTGCTTCGGAGGGCGGGCTGTTTGGCATTGTACCTTGCTGAGGCCCCTCCCCCAAGCTCCGCCCTCCCCAGACTCCTCCCCTCAGATCTCCAGGTATTCCCCAACTCAGACCTGGTAATCCTAGACCCAGTGGACCCGGCAGTTGGGGGCAATCCAGGTCTCCTTGGTCGTCCCTGCTGCTTCCAACAGGACATGTGCAAGGCTCCCTCTAAGCTGTGGAGTCTCATGAGCAAAAATCCTACTTTGTGAGCGACTGGCATTAAAAGCTGTGGGCGAGTGATTTGGCTACGGCATAGTTTGCCTCTGGAGCCACCCTTCCTGAGTACATTGTAGCATCTGCTCTCTGAAGCGGCCGTTTCCTCTGTGGGGGACTGATCTCTGTAGTCTGGGGACCAGTTGGAATTCTGGGAGAATTCCAGGGCCCACTTGGAGGTTGGTAACCACAGCTTCCCCAGCGTCACCATTTCGCGATCAGTTAGTTTGCTCTGGAGCCCCTCCTTCCTGAGCCGAGACAAAAAATGTGTGAGCCGGAGGCTAACAAACTGTGAGCTGGCTCACACTAACTCAGCTTAGAGGGAACCCTGGAGGACGGACTGGACAGAGCAATGCTCCCTCTAAGCGGTGGAGTCTTGAGACCAACAATTCTACTTTGTGAGCTACTGGCATTGAAGTTGGGAGCGAGCGATTTGGCAATGTGTCATAAATCAATTTGCTCCGGAGCCATTCCTTCCTGAGCGAAGACAAAAATGTGTGAGCCGGAGGCTAAAAAATAGTGAGCTAGCTCACACTTGCTCAGCTTAGAGGGACTACTGGACGTGTGCCACCCGGCTCCCTGGCCTATGTGCCCATTTTTAAGCCGTCGCCTGGGAAGATGGGGCATCGTTTTGGTTTCCCGGCTCTGCCCAAGCGCCTTCAAGCAGGCCTGAACCCAGGGGGAAAGGAGTCCACCTCTGTTGCCCATCCAGAAATCCTAGAACTACGTTAACGTAAGAACATAAGAGAAGCCAGTGTTGGATCAGGCCAATGGCCCATCCAGTCCAACACTCTGTCACACAGTGGGCAAAAATACTGGACGCCATCAGGAGGTCCAGCAGTGGGACCGGGACACTAGAAGCCCTCCCACTGTTGCCCCCCCAAAGCACCAAGAATACAGTACATCACTTGATGGAACATCACTTGACGTTACATTAGAGAGTCCCACTGCCGGCAAGCCACAGAGATAAAGCGGCCCATTCTCCCGGGAAAGCAGATTGGGTGTCGTAACAGGTCTCGGCGACGCATCACTCACCTGGGCTGGAGCGCTGTCGGTGCGGCAGCAAACGGGCTAGGCCCCGGGGCTCCCTGAAAGCCAGGGTTGGGGAGAGCTCCGCTCTTGGGCGCACAGTGCCTCCTTGGAGACCGTAGCCCCGTTTTGCAGAGAAGCAGCAGCCGGCTGCTGGCACTCCATGCATATTTGATGATGGCTATTATTCCCAGCCGCAGGCGTGAACGGAGGGGGCCGAGCTACCACTACAGGGGGAGGGGGGCAGGAAAAATCAGTGATACTGGGACAATTTAAGAAGAGCGCTATGTCTGTGCCTGGAGTTCCGGGTCATGACTGGAAAAAGGGCACTCCTACAGTGACAAAGAATCACAGGATGCAAGAGTTACATCCCCTGTGTGTCCCTGTATGAGTCCCTGATCAGGACGGTTGGTCTCTGGAGTTCTACTGCACTCGAATCTAATGGTTTTATTCCAGACTGTCACAGTGACTCTCTGAAACGGATCAGGATGTCGCTCCCTCTTGGAAGGCCAATCCAGAGCAGTGACTCATGCAGAGAGGCAGCAGGGAGACTGCTTTCAGGGGGCCCTCTGCCGTAGGAGCAATTGTGGAATCACACTGGGAAGCGGAGCTAAGATGGACAGCAAGGAGGCAAGGGACTCTGGCAGAGATGCAACAGGCAGACTCTTCCCCTGAATGGTAATTTGGGTGTACAGGCAGCACATGTTTGAGTCAGTCGTTCCTTGTGGCATATGGGGAGACTGATGGGCCCCCGGACTGAGAATTATTGGTTCAGGAAAACCCTGCCCTTGGCCAGATGAGAGGGGTTTATGCAAAGTTTTTCCTGGGTTGAAACAAGAATGATTTCAGCAAACTAATTTATGCAAGTAGCCAAGTCACTCGCTCACAAAGTAGAATTTTTGCTCACAGAACTCCACAGCTTAGAGGGAGCATTTGGGGGGGGGCATTAATATCTGGGAGACCCGGGTCCGAGTGCCCCGCTCTGCCACAGAAGCTTGCGGGGTGACCTTGAGCCAGTTACGCTCTCAGCCTGACCTACCTCACAGGGCTGCTGTGAGAAGAACAATGTTATTATTATTTTAATTTTACTAATAAATGCAGTTTCTAGACTGCCCTCCCCTGTGGAACGGGGCTCGGGGCGGCTTGCATCAATAAAAACATGCATACAGTCAGGGCTATTTTTGGGCAGGAACGCACAGGAACGGAGTTCCGGCTGACTCCCGAGTTGGCCACGCCCAGCAGGAACTCATTAGCATAATAGGCCACACCCAACAGCAGAAACTCATTAGGATTGGCTACATTAGGAGTGTGTGGCCTAACATGCAAAGGAGTCCCTGCTACAAAAAAAGCCCTGGGTTTGGACCACAAACAAGGTAAACAGAATAAGAAGCAAAAGGTGGGTGTGGCTGGATGACCACACTTCTGGTAACATGGGGGTGCGGCCTAATGTGCTAATGAGCTGTGCTGTCGTGGGTGTGACCTAATATGCTAATGAGTTTCTGCTGTTGGGTGTGGCTATTATGCTAATGAGTTCCTGCTGGGCTTTTTCTACAAAAAGAGCCCTGCATACAGTAGATTCATGGTTAAAACAATGGAAATACAATAATCAATCTAATTAGGTGGTGCTAGGACTTCCAACTGCGCCACTACCTCACAGGGGAGGGGAAGAAGGGAAGAGACAGGAGATCCTTCAGGGGACAGAGATCCAGGAAGGGTGCCAGCCATGATGGAAACCGGCGCTGTCCTCCACCAAACGCCTGGCGGAACGTGTCTGCCTTACGGGCCCCGCGGAACTGCATTTAAGTCCCGCAGGGCATGGATGTTACTCGACAGAGAGTTCCAAAAAGCCCTGGCCCGAGGACAGATGGATGTCTCTCGGGCTGGGGACCACCAGTAGGTTCTTATCTGAACCTGATCCGGTACTCCACCCGGACCTAGTGCAGCTCCTGCAGCACAGGCTGAATATGTGCTGTTCGCAGGTTCCCCGTAAGGACCCTTGCTGCCGCATTCTGGGCCAGTCGGGAGTTTCCGGGTCAGTCCCAAGGGTAGCCCTACGTTGAGTGAGTTACAGTAGTCTAATCTGGAGGTTGCATGGATTACTGTGGCTACGTTAGTGTGGGACAGGTAGGGAGACAGTCGCCTGACCCGGAGCAGCCGTAAAAACGCCGGTCTGGAAACATTTGTGATCCGGGCCTCCATATGTTGTAAGCCGCTTTGGGTTCCAACGGCGGAGGTGAAAAGCGGGGTACAGATATATGAACTAAACCGAATGTGTCACGTTTGTGCGTTAAGGTGGGAGTGAAGCCACTGCTCAGCAGGGGGTGATCAGAACAGATTTGAGAAGCCCCCCTGAGCAGGCAGCGGCAAAGCTCAAGAAGCAAGAGGCCAAACTCTCTTTCACTAGGACGAGCCAAAACGAGAGAAAAGCGCATACGCCTTCATGCTCTCCGGAACTCTTTACGGTGTGCGTGTAAAGCGCTGTCACGACTCGCAGCCAACTCGTGATGACCTCATAGGGTTTTCAAAGCAAGAGACCAACAGGCAGTTTGCCGTTGCCTGCCTCTGCGTGGCAACCCCAGACCTTCCTTGGGGGTCTCCCCTCCAAATACTAACCAGGGCCGTCCCTGCTTAGCTTCTGCGATCTGATGAGATCGGGCTCGCCTGGGCCATCCGGGTCAGGGCAAGAGACGAACAGAGGTGGTTCACCATTGCCTGCCTCTGCGTAGCAACCCTGGACTTCCTTAGGGGGTCTCCCAGCAAAATATTAACCGGGGACAACCCTGCTTAGCTTCCAAGATCTAATGAAACAGCTAGCCTGGGCCATCCAGGTCAGGGCAAGAGACAAACAGAGGTGGTTCACCATTGCCTGCCTCTGCGTAGCAACCCTGGACTTCCTTAGGGGGTCTCCCAGCAAAATATTAACCGGGGACAACCCTGCTTAGCTTCCAAGATCTAATGAAACAGCTAGCCTGGGCCATCCAGGTCAGGGCAAGAGACAAACAGAGTGGAGGGCCACATATGACTTTTTCATTGTTCCCCAAGACCAACTTCTGTGTTTCATTCCTGATCGACAGGAAAGCAGAGGGGAAAGAAAGGTTATTACAAGAAGAAACCAAGGCAGGGAAAGGGCATCCTCTCACCATACAAGAACGCGTGGGCACTGAGCGGTCGGGTTAGAACGGATAAAAGGAAGTCCTTCTTCACCCAAAGAGGGATTAACACGTGGAATTCACTGCCACAGGAGGTGGTGGCAGCTACAAGCATGGACAGCTTCAAGAGGGGATTGGATAAGCATATGGAGCAGAGGTCCATCAGTGGCTATTAGCCATAAGGTATAGAGAGGAACTCACAGGCTGGGGCAAGGGATGCTCTGTCTTCTTGGTGCTTGGGGGGGGGCAATAGTGGGAGGGCTCCTAGTGTCCTGGCCCCACTGCTGGACCTCCTGATGGCACCTGGTATTTCTGGCCACTGTGTGACAGAGTGTTGGACTGGATGGACCATTGGCCTGATCCAGCATTGGCTTCTCTTATGTTCTTAATATGGAGCAGAGGTCCATCAGTGGCTATTAGCCATAAGGTATAGAGAGGAACTCACAGGCTGGGGCAAGGGATGCTCTGTCTTCTTGGTGCTTGGGGGGGGAGGGCAACAGTGGGAGGGCTCCTAGTGTCCTGGCCTCACTGCTGGACCTCCTGAGGGCACCTGGTATTTTTGGCCGCTGCGTGACAGAGTGTTGGACTGGATGGGCCACTGGCCTGATCCAACACTGGCTTCTCTTATGTTTCTTATGTTCACAAACGAAAGTTTTAAAGCGAGAGGGATTCTTGCCAGGGGAAGGAAGGCACAGAGCAACTGCCCAAAATCTCAGGCCACCGATCAACGAACAATAATTCCCTGCATAGTACAGGGATCTCCAACATGGCGTCCGCCAAGCTTTTCAGAAAGTGGGGGGAGCCTCTGTAAGGCAGGGCTAGGTATTGGCTCCCCTCATTCAAGCAAAAGGGTTTCCTGCGGCTGCAAAGCGAGGAGGGAGGTGTCACGTTTGTCTCCGTCTCCTGTGCGTAGCCATTTTAGTATCTGGCTCAAAACGTCTGCAGCAGCCAGGGCCGGCTCACCCACTAGGCGAGCTAGGCATTCGCCTAGAGCGCTGGGCCTTGGATGGGGCGCTGAGCTGTGCCTCCCCCCCACCCTCTTCTTTTTCTTCTTCCCTCGCTCCCCGAGGAGGAGGCCAGGGGCCACAGGGGCAGAGGAGCGGGTCCCGCCGCAGGCTTGGCTGAAGAGAGGCACGCCTCCCTCCCTCCTCCCCCCCTTCAGTGGTAGTGGCGGCGGGGGGAGGGGGTGGTGGGGGCAGCAGCAAAAGTGTGGCTGGCTCCAGAGGTCTCCAGGTTTCCAGGCCCCACCGGGAGGTTGGCATCTGCGCCATAAGGCAGCCTCGCCTAGGGCGCAGAAATACCTCGAACCGGCCCTGGCAGCAGCCATTTTGGGGTAGCGCTCTCCACTCCCCTCTCAACATTTCATTGGTACTTGGCAGGCGCAAAAAAGTTGGCGACCCCTGGCTTAGTGGCTAGAACTCTCTAGAGAGAAAGCAGAAACCGTTTCTTTATTTCAGCCGACAGGTACATGGTTTTTGTGGGGTCCGGGGCCCGTGGTCACATTCTGGGATCGAGCCACGACAGCTGTCCGGGGGGGGGAGCGTTTCAGTCGCTGTTCTGCAAAATACACGTTGTGGGGTGGCGGAGGGAAGGCCTCGCTTCCCTAACCCCCACCCCGGGAAGTTGTTGACCTCTGAAGTAGAACACGGAAGAGAAGCAACTCCCATCGGCCGCCTCGTGGGCTGTCCCAGAGTCCTCCGGTTTTATCGCAACTGATTCTGAGGACATGCTTTGTCCATCCAGGGAAGTGGGGTACAGAAGTACTGCGTTTCTGATCCAGGAAGAAGATAATGCATTGCTCATCCCAGCTGGGGGTTGACCGAGAAGGAAGGAGAGACTCAGTCCCTAAATCCAAGGCAAATTCTTCGGGCGACCTCGGACCGGGTAGCTGATCAATCCAAAATTGACCCCCCCGTAGAGGGCTTCGAAGGCACCCAGGAGCATGCCAGGGCAGCGATGCTCAAACAAGAATCCATGCGCCAGCCGCCACCATATCCACGGTCTCTTCCTACCCCCATGCAAGCTTCGGGAAAGCGGTAGGAAAAGCCCGCGCACCCTCCGCCCTGACTCTTTTTGGCTTTTGCACAGGTCGCTGTTGAGTCGTGCCGGAGCGCCGCAGGGCAGGCCGAGGCACCGGCGGATCAGTGGCACGGCAGGGCGGGGCGGGGGGTTTACTTCTTGACTATCTGGATCACATCTTCGTGCTCCATCAGGTGGTTGAGTCCGACTCGCTGGGGGCTGTACTTGGTGCTAGTACCCTGGAAGAGCAAGAGAGGATTTTAGCGAGTCCCCTTTTTTGAAATGGGGGACTCACTCAGGCAAGAAGACGTGTGGCTTGCCTTGGATCAGGGGTGGCAGACTTGCTCAACTTAAGAGCGGCAGAGAATAAACACGAGAGCCGCAAGACAGGAACAAATATTACATGTCTTTATATGCACATTTGCTTTTTATTAACATTAAATGAGACTGCCAAAAGTAAAAGGGGAAAAAACAGAGGATGAAGAAGAAGAAGAAGAGGAGGAGGAGGAGGGGGGAGGAGGAGGAGGAAGAAGAAGTAGAAGAAGAAGAAGAGATTGGATTTATACCCCGCCCTTCACTTGGAGTCTCAGAGCGGCTTACAATCTCCTTTCCCTTCCCCTCCCCACAACAGACACCCTGTGAGGTGGGTGGGGCTGAGAGAACTCTGACACAAACTGTTCTTTCAGATAAAGCTGTGACAGAGTTTGTGACTGACCCAATGTCACATCAGCAGGTGCAAGTGGAGGAGTGGGGAGTCAAACCCGGTTCTCCCAGATTAGAGTCCGCACACTTAACCACTACACCAAACTGGCACCAAAGAAGAAGAGGAAGAGGAGGTGGAGGAGGAGACTGGATTTATACCCCACCCTTCACTCCCCAAAGGAGTCTCAGAGCAGCTTACAAACTCCTTTCCCTTCCCCTCCCCAGAACAGACACCCCGTGAGGTAGGTGGGGCTGAGAGAGCTCTGGCAGAAACTGCTCTTTTTCAAAAACAGCTCTTATCAGAACTACGGCTTGCCCAAGGTCATCCAGCAGGTGCAAGTGGAGGAGTGGGGAATCAAACCTGGTTCTCCCAGATCAGAGTCCGCACACTTAACCACTACACCAAACTAGGGAGGATTAATGCTGATTTTAACTTAAACTATTTATTGTAGGCCATCTTGGTGTAAACTGCTCTGAGCCCTACTTGTAGGGAAGGGCGCCCTAGAGCCAGTTTGGCGTTGTGGTTAAGTGCGCGGACTGTAATCTGGGAGAACCGGGTTTGATGCCCCACTCCTCCATGTGCAGCTGCTGGATGACCTTGGGTCAGGGAAAGAAGTTTGTAAGCTGCTCTGAGACTCTGAGTGAAGGGCAGGGTATAAATCCAATCTCTTCTTCTTCTTCTAGCAAATCCAATTCAAAAAAATAAAAAAATATAAAGACAAAAAAAAAAAAAACCTTACCCAAACCAGAGCGTATTTGAACTGACTGGCTAACGTCCGGTGAATTCGATGACACTGGAGGAGGAAAAAGAAAAGAAAGGGGGGTATTCGCAGCTCTTACAAGTCAGTTTCGCTTATTGCACTTCCTCGCCAGCCTTAACTCTTTCCAAAACGGATGTGTGAAGCCATGTCCCAGACTCTGGAAGCTCAAAACTTTGGAACTCCCTCCCCAGGGGAAAAGAGCAAGAGTCCAGTTGCGCCTTAAAGACTAACGAAATTTGTGGCAGGGGAGGAGCTTTCGTGAGTCACAAGACAAGTAGCCTCCGGAAAACGCGGCAACTGTCTTCCGAGTGTTTTTAAGGTAGCAGCTGGAGGAACGTCCGTCAGGGACAGCTTTGGCCTGGGAGGAGCTAATGCTGTGGTCCAGTTGGCATTATCTTTGCAGAGGGGGCAGCTTTCCCATTCCAAGACCCAAGACTTACCACATGCTCCACTGAGGCACCTTTCCGCAGAATTATGGCATCGGAGAAGTCAGGTCTCTCTGTGAGGAAGGGGGGGGGGATACATTAAGGTTAATAGGGCCTGTGACAGACGTTCGAAGAGAAGAGATTGGATATATACCCCGCCCTTCGCTATCCGGAAGAGTCTCAGAACGGCTTACAACCTCCTTTCCCTCCCCCTCCCCGCAGCAGACACCCTGTGTGGCAGGCGGGGCTGAGAGAGCTCTTTCGAAGACTGCCCTTGAGAGAACAGCTCCAAGAGAACTTGTGACTGACCCAAGGTCACACACTGGCAGCTGCATGCAGAGGAGATGGGAATCGAACCCGGTTCTCCCAGATTAGAGTCCATGCTCCTAACCACTACACCGGAGGGGGGGGGGACTTATCTCCTCTACTGCTTCCCTGTAACCACTAACCATTTCAGATTTTCAGGGGGGATCAAGTTCCCTAGAGTCCAAACTCTCGGAGGAGCTTCGAACTCTCGAACGTTCATACCCCGAAAATCCGGGCGTTCTCTAAGCTGCTACTGGACCTGAACCTAGCTGTTCCGCTGCAGACCGACGCAACTGCTGCTCCCTGAAACTGTTCTCAGTCCCGCTCTTAATCAGACGTCCCCCATTCCGAGCTCCCGACTTACGCCCTCTTTTCTTGGTGAAGATGCAGGTGAGTGCCAGGTATTCCCAAAGCATCTCCAGCAGGTAGTCCAGGTTGAGTTTCATGCCGCAGCTGGAAGGCAGGGAGAGGAAGGCGTCACCGGCAGCGGCCGGTCCGGGGACGCTGCCCCAGAGAACTCCCCCCCCCGCAACACCCGCTGCAAGGATCAGCACCCCCGAGTCACACGCTGGCAAAGGGCCCGGGGTCTGGAAGCGCCATTCACCTGATCACGACGCTGTGGGACCTCCGAGCCAGGCGATCAACTTCCTCCATCGAGATCTGGTCGATTTTGTTGTACACCTACGGCCAAGGGTAGGGACATTTACGCAGCATGTTAGCAGTCAACCACATCTCTCCCCGCCCCTATCTAAGGTTTGTTTGTTTGGTCATTCATTCATTATCTCTGGCAGGCTGCCCTTAGGACAGGCAACAACAACAATACTAAAAACAATACTAAATTAATCCAACAGGATTAACGATCCCGGGGCAACGCAGAGCTTGTATGCTAGCCAGGTTTAATGTGTTGCCATCAGCAGTATTATGGGGGAGATTCCAAAAAATCCCATTCGACAACAGATTGTGCTCTTGCTCGCAGGGGGAGAGAGAATCTCTGGAATACGTGCTGCTCTCGTGCACTTTTTATTCGGACTTGCGCTTTAGATTCATCGAGCCTTGGTTGAGAAAGTATTCAGGGAAACCTGATAAAAGTAAGATTTACTTTTTGTTGACAAATCAGAACGAAGAAGAAGAAGAAGAAGAAGAAGAAGAGGAAGAGGAAGAAGAGGAAGAGGAAGAGGAGGAGGAGATTGGATTTATACCCCGCCCTTCACCACCCAAAGGAGTCTCAGAGCGGCTTACAAACTCCTTTCTCTTCCCCTCCCCACAACAGACACCCTGTGAGGTAGGCAAGGCTGAGAGAGCTCTGACAGAAACTCCTCTTTTTCAAGGACAGCTCTTATCAGAACTACTGCTTGCCCAAGGTCGTCCAGCCAGGTGCAAGTGGAGGAGTGGGGAATCAAACCCGGTTCTCCCAGAGTAGAGTCCGTGCACTTAACCACTACACCAAACTGGCTCTCTTGGAAACTGTTGCAAAATTTTGGTATGAAGTTTTAACAAGACGTTCAGTATTCTTTGCAAACTGAGTTGTATGCTCTGTAGGTTATGCCAATAAAGACTGATTGATACTAAATTAATCATTAAAACCCAGTTTACTACAACAGTTGATAACCATTTAGAACTAACCAGTCAAATGGCAGTGCATGGTTTGGCACAACTTTGGTGCGTCTTCTCTTGGGAGAGACTGTATTTCAGGAGTGTCCTTGGATGTTAGGATGGTACCATAGCAGACGGACAGACAAAACCAAAGCAACAAAGCAGGGAAAGGCCAATATGGATGGAATTGGCGCCACCACAACCACAGGCCTGGCGGAATATCTTTGTTTCGCAGGCCCTGCAGAGCTCCATTAGGTCTCACAGGGCCTGGATCTCACTTGGGAGAGCGTTCCACCAGGCCAGCGTCAAAGATTCCAACCTTCTTGAGTGTGGAAACCTGACTTCCCCCCTCGTTCCTACAACTCTGCACCACAGCGTGTAAGTAACTACACATATTAAGCGCAGATGGAAAATAAGAAGCAACATTCAACCTTTGCACTACAAGAACACACATGACGTTGGGGGAGGGCTTCTGGAGTTCTGGCCCCGCTGGTGGACCTCCTGATGGCACCTGGGTTTTAGCTGCTATGTGACACAGAGTGTGGGACTGGATGGGCCATCAGCCTGAACCAGCATGGCTTCTCTTATGATCTTATGTCTGGGGCAGTGATGCTCTGTCTTCTTGGTGCTTAGGGGTCACGAGTGGGAGGGCTTCTGGAGTTCTGGCCCCTGCTGGTGGACCTCCTGATGGCACCTGGGTTTTAGCTACTGTGTGACACAGAGTGTGGGGCTGGATGGGCCATCGGCCTGATCCAACATGGCTTCTCTTAAGGTTCTTATGTCTGGGGCAGTGATGCTATGTGTTCTTGGTGCTTAGGGGTCACGAGTGGGAGGGCTTCTGGAGTTCTGGCCCCGCTGGTGGACCCTCCTGATGGCACCTGGGTTTTAGCCACTATGTGACACAGAGTGTTAGACTGGATGGGCCATCGGCCTGATCCAACATGGCTTCTCTTAGGTTCTTGTGTCTGGGGCAGTGATGCTCTGTGTTCTTAGGGCTTAGGGGGCACGAGTGGGAGGGCTTCTGGAGTTCTGGCCCCGCTGGTGGACCTCCTGGTGGCACCTGGGTTTTGGCCTCTGTGTGACACAGAGTGTTAGACTGGATGGGCCATCGGCCTGATCCAACATGGCTTCTCTTACATTCTTATGTAACCCGGGACCTTCTGGACATCAAGCAGAGGCTCTGCCACTGAGCCACGGACCCTCCCCATATCATCCAGGATCTCCGGTCAAGGTCCTTCCCGTCACCTACCACCTGGTCCTTTTAAGGGGAGAGACTGAACCTGGGACCTTCTGCACCTCCAGACAACCAAGGAAACATCAAGACGACAAACTGCAGACACTCTTGGCCCCACACTTATGGGGGAACGACACTCATCCTGCCCCAGCGTCTTCAAAGAGCGAAGTCTCCCTCCCAAAAAATACTCACATAAAGGCAGGGCATGTAGACCCGATTGCCAACGATCACGTCGATGAACTCATCAGGCGAGCAGTCTTCCCTGAAGAGGACCTCGGCGTTGAAGATTTCTCGAAGGGGGCAGAGTTAAGATTATAAAGCCATTTAGGTTTGTTTGGAGTCCCAACCTCTGTTAGACTAGGTAAAGGTGAAGGCTTCCCTTGCTCGAAAGCCAGTTGAATCCAACTCTAGGGGGCGGTGCTCACCTCCGATTCAAAGCCGAAGAGCCAGCGCTGTCCGAAGACATTTCCGTTGTCATGTGGTCGGCATGACTAAACGCCGAGGCGCACGGAACGCTGTTACCTTCCCACCAAAGCAGTCCCTATTTATCTACTTGCAATTTCTTGCTTTCAAACTGCTAGGTTGGCAGGAGCTGGGGCCAGAGAGGGGAGCTCACTCTGTCACGCGGCACTCGGGTCTCGAACTGCTAAATGTTTGGTTGGTGTCCTTAAGGTCAGGGGTTTCTGGCTTTGCTTTTACACAGAAGAAGAAGAAGAGATTGGATTTATTCCTCCGCCCTTCACTACCCAAAGCTGTCTCAGAGCAGCTGACAAACTCCTTTCCCTTCCCCTCCCCACAACAGACACCCTGTGAGGCAGGTGGGGCTAAGAGAGCTCTGACAGAAACTGCTCTTTTTCAAGAACAGCTGTGCCCAGAACTATGGCTTGCCCAAGGTGCAAGTGGAGGAGTGGGGAATCAAACCCGGTTCTCCCAGATTACAGTCCGCACACTTAACCACTACACCAAACTGGCTCTTTTTCAAGAACAGCTCTTATCAGAGCTACGGCTTGCCCAAGGTCATCCAGCCAGGTGCAAGTGGAGAAGTGGGGAATCAAACCCGGTTCTCCTAGATTAGAGTCCGCGCACTTAACCACTACACCAAACTGGCACACACACACACACACGCTCTCCCACATATGCACACACTGTTCCCGCATGCTTGGGTCCTCGTTTGACACTCTAACCCCTACACCGCACGGCCTCTCGTGACACAGAAGCGATTGCCATTCGTGTCTGAAGCAGCAAGCTCAAAGCGTGGCCCGCGGACGGCCGCCCCAAAAGGATACTGTATTCGTGGAGAATGAGCTGCACGAGTTTCTCAGAGCACTGGGTTAGCGTCACCGTCGAATTGAAGGAGATACCCCCTCCCTTCTTCGGCTGGAAAAGAGAAGGCGGGCTTCGTGAAAAGAGAGACTCCTCTGCCGCATTAAACCGGTTCACAGTGTGACCGAGTGGATGGACAAAGTCCCGGGACCTCCGTTGGCTAACCCTCCGCATGTGAATCCATTTTGGAAGGCAGACTACAGGGGTGGGAGTCACATGATCAGACACTCCTGCACGAAAACAAGTTCCCTGCAACTAGAAAGCTAGGTGCCAAGGAAAAGGGTTAAAGTCTGGCCTCTCCCTGCTTGTTGTTGTTGTTGTTGTTGTTCAGTCGCACAGTCGAGTCTGACTCTTCGCGACCCCATGGAACAGATCACGCCAGGCCTTCCTGTCTTCCGCCGTCCTCTGAAGTTGGCTCAAATTCATGTTCGTTGCATCCATGACACTGTCTAACCATCTCATCCTTTGCCGTCCCCGTCTTCTCCTTGCTAACCTTATGTAAAGAGAATGGGTGCCCCAGAAAGGGGGCGGGGATATCTAAAGTTGTACAGCCCTGACCTAGGACAACCACCTCAGCAGGAAGAAGGCCTCGTTGTATTTATTTATTATTATGTATTATTTGAAACCTCTCTTAGCTGTCTTTCTTTCGTACTGAGTTCACGGTGGCTTGCAGTATCAACCCACAGGAGGAGGAAGGAGGAGAAGGAGAGATTGGATTTAGACCCCGCCGTTCACTTGGGAGTCTCAGAGCGGGTTACAATCTCCTTTCCCTTCCCCTCCCCACCACAGACACTCTGTGAGGTAGGTAGGTGGGGCTGAGAGAGCTCTTTCGAGGACTGCTCTTGAGAGAACAGCTCTGACAGAACTTGTGACTGACCCAAGGTCACACCACCAGCTGCACGTGGAGGAGTGGGGGAATCAAACCCAGTTCTCCCAGATTAGAGTCCGCGCTCCTAACCACCACACCAAAATAGAGTACATAAAAATACATAAAACCAAAATTTAAACACAAATGAAACCGCCTTACACTGAATCAGACCTCTGGCCCAGCAAAGTCAACTCAGACTGGCAGCAGCTCTCCGGGGTCTCAGGCAGAGATCCTTCACATCAGGTCTACCCCCTGGTCCCTTTTTTAAACTGGAGGTGCCGGGGATTGAACCCGTGACTTTCTGTATGCCAGGCAGAGGCTCTACCACAGGGCCCTCCCCTGTAATACACGAACCCATGAAGCTGCCTCCTACTGAACCAGACCATCGGTCCATCAAAGCTCAGTATTGTCTACTCAGACTGGCAGCCGCTCTCTAGGGCCTCAGGCAGAGATCTTTCATATCACCCGATCCTTTAAACTGGATCCTTTAAACCTGCAACCTGACCCTTTAAACTGGAGCTGCTGGGGATTGAACCAGAGACCTCCTGCGTGCCAAGCAGAGGCTTCATCCCTAAGCCACCGCCTCTCCCCAAATCAAAATGCAGTGCTAAACGAAACAGTCTTCCATTTCATGAGACACATAAAACACCGTGAGGCGCATCGGTGACTTCTAGGGGTACCAGCTGACTTCCAAGATGGCCAGCTGACCAAAAGGAAGTCCACATGACCCAGCACTTGATCGTTGTTGGGGACAGACAAGGGGGCAACTCCTTTCCAGGGCCAGAGCCGTGCAGGTTGGCCTGAAATCTCGAAGTCAGGAGGGAGCTGCATTCCCCAGCAGAGGCCCTTTATCATATCGCTGCCTCGTAAGGGGTGTGTGTGTGAACCACGAGGTCTGAGCCAAGGCCGTTCTTGGGGCGTTCGTTCAAAAGCAGAGGGCAAAGCCACGTGAACCCCCCAGCAGAGCTCAGCCCAGGAGCATCCCCAGAAGAGCACCAGAGATATCATCAATCAAGGGCGAGATGTTCCTTCCGAGTCGCCCCGGGATTCCTCACCTTGAAGTAGATGTTGGGCTTCAGTTTGTTCAGCCGGATGCCCACCGATTCCAACTCCTTCTCCAACAGAGCCCTGCAGGGTGCAGACGATAAGTAAAAACGGATCGGGGTCACCGCGCAGTGTTCCCTCTAAGCTGAGTGAGAGCCGGCTCACACATTTTTCCCTTAGCTCAGGGAGGAGGGCTCCAGAGCAAACTGATTTATGTCGGAGCCATATCGCTCACTTACAACTTTAATGCCAGCAGCTCGCAAAGTAGAATCTTTGCTCACAAGGCTCCACAGTTTAGAGGGAGCATTGGTTGCCAGCCACTGGCTTGTATTTTCCAGACATCCAAAGGAAAGGGATCCAGACCCACTGCCCAATCCCAGTTGGAGAGGTTTGCCTGGAGCCGGGGTTAACCTGACAAACTAGGATCTGGGACAGCCAGGTTCGAATCCTCCCTGCTGTCATGGAAGCCCGCTGGGCGATCTTGGGCTGGTTGTGGGCCCTCAGCCTAGCATACCTCACAGGGTTGTTGGGAGGAGACCATGGAGGAGAGGGGAGCAATGTGAGCCACTCTGGCGAGAAAGCCGGGGCACAAAGGAAATAGAGTTTTTGATCAGAACAAGGATGCTCTTCTCCTTATATAGGCTCACCCAGACAAGGATATGGGAGAGCCAGGTTCGAATTTCCCTCCCTGCCACGAAAGCTATTTATAAAAAAACAAAAAGAGCCCTGCTGGGTCAGACCAGTGGCTCATCTGGCTCCAGCATCCTCTCCCACACAGTGGCCAATCAGGAGGGCCAAAAGCTCCTTTAGTGGTCCAACAAGCTTACCAGATGACCCTGGCCCAGTCACATGCTCTAGCCTACCTCACAGGGTTGTTGTGAGGACAAGAAGGAAATATTGGAGGAGGAGGAGGAGGAAGGAGAAGAAGGAAAAGAGGAAGAAGAGATTGGATTTATACCCCGCCCTTCACTACCCAAAGGAGTCTCAGAGCTGCTCACAAACTTCTTCCCCTTCCCCTCCCCACAACAGACACCCTGTGAGGTAAGCGGGGCTGAGAGAGCTCTTTTGAGGACTGCTCTTGAGAGAACAGCTGTGCCAGAACTATGGCTTGCCCAAGGTCGTCCAGCAGCTGCAAGCGGAGGAGTGGGGAATAAAACCCACTTCTCCCAGATTAGAGTCTGCGCACTTAACCACTGCACCAAACTGGCTCTCTAGAAGAAGAAGGAAGAAGAGGAAGAAGAAGGGTTGGATTTATACCCCACCCTTCATTCGGAGTCTCAGAGTGCCTTATAATTCCCATCCCTTCCTTCCCCCAGAACAGACACCCTGTGAGGGAGGTGGGGCTGAGAGTGCTCTTTCGAGGACTGCTCTTGAAAGAACCACTGAGAGAATTTGTGACTAACCCAAGGTCACCCAGCAGCTGCATGTGAAGGAGGAGTGGAGAATCAAACCCAGTTCTCCAGATTAGGGTCCGCCGCTCTTTACCGCTGCACCATTGGGAAGAAAAATGGGGATAAAACCCTATAAAACCAACCACTGAATTATCTTTGGAGGAAGCCCATCTGCCAGTACTATTCTTCTCACTGAAGAACCCCTTCTAAGTGCCAATGACTTGCTAACCCAGAATTTGAAAACTACCAGTTTACACTTCTCTCTTGCCTCCATCTGTGTGCTCGCTGGCTCTCGCTGCCACCCAAATACTCTCAGACAGTTAAGCAAGGCTTCGGTCAAGACAACCGCTTGCCGTTCCTTTCTACGGTCCCTGAGTTCCAGTGCAGTCAAATTACCCCCAATGCTCTGCCACACAGTAAACCTCCAGAACTTGGGAATGGCCAAAGCCTTCACATCTTTATGATTTTCGTCGCCGGCTGGTTCACTGGGGCCGCTTACCTCTGCACTTCCCCCTTCGTGGCATCCAACATCATGATGACAACGTCTGCCGTTCGGGCCACAGCGATTACTTGACGCCCACGGCCCTTCCCTGCAGAAGAAGGGAGCAGAGGGGGGGATTATATACTCTGACAGCATGGGAACTGGAAGCCAGAAGGCCACAGAAGAATCTGTAAGTGACCACATGAATACATACACGAAGCTGCCTTATACAGACGGAGACCTTCGGTCCATCAAGGTCAGCACTGTCTACTCAGACTGGCAGTGGCTCTCCAAGGTCTCACACGGAGGTCTTTCCCATCACCTCCTGCCTGGTCCTGTTTAACTGGAGATGCTGCCGGGGATTGAACCTGGGACTTTCCTTATGCCAAGCAGAGGTTCTACCACTGAGCCACGGCCCCGCCTTACAGCTCTCCAGGGTCTCAGGCGGAGGTCTTTCCCATCACCTCCTGCCTGGTCCTTTTAACTGGAGATGCTGGGGATTGAACCTGGTGCCTTCTGAGTGTCAAGCAGAGGCTCTACCACTGAGCCACATTCCCATTTCTCATTTGTAAGCAGTTTGGATATTGAACAGCCCTGCTGGCGACCAGTATTCTGCCACTTCCCTTCCAAACCTCCTCTCCTTTAACCCCGGGGTTTAGAAACCCGAGTAGATTCACACAAGCGGGGTCCGCGTTCCACACCTGACAGCATGATTTGCAGTCCTGTGGATGCATGCAATCTCGAGGACATTTCCCTAACTACGGGATGTGTTCAAAAATTAAGAGGTGGGTGGGAGAAGAACAGGGGTCCCCCAACCTTTTGGAGCACCTCTGGAGTTCTGACAGTGTGGTGGGTGGAGCCACCAAATGTCTGCTGCAGGAGGCGGAGCCAGCCGCAAAATGGCTGCCGCCGCTCACCTTCAGTCACCCAGTGGTGATCCTTGGGCTGCAGTGGAAGCTGCCGCCAAAGCAACCTTTTTAAAAATCTGCACTGCCCATCAAATCTCCAGTGGCCAATCAGAAGCCTTGCTGGGCAAAAGCCCCCTCTTTCCCCCTCCCACTTAGGAATGTCAACACAACACCAAACGAGTAGGACAAGACGACAACCTTGTGCGGCTCCTTCGATGATTCCTGGCAGGTCCAGAAGCTGAATGTTGGCCCCTTTGTACTGCAGACAAAACAAAACAGCTGTGTTATGTATACCGTTTAAATGTCTATGCATTTTACCGTCCAAACAGCTACAAGTCCCCACGAGGGTGTCAGAATTGGACCCTTGGTTTGGGGTCAGTCTGGATACGCACTGGTGTTCTGATGTACATAGCTAATTGCCCTGCTTGCTTGCACACTATCCCAAAAGCTTTATCTTTGTATTCTCACACTGGCTTCTTGTTCTCATGCTGATTGTAACACCTGCTAGCAATGAATCATCTCCTATACAAAGTCCTCCTCTGACATTCCCAGGACGAGGGGGTAGTTGAGACGTGCTTGGTTGTCTATTGTAGACAGTGTGCTTGGTACTCTTTTATGAGAAACTTCCTCCACAGTGGCCAGGAGATTGTTCGCTTCTCATGATGTCTCTTGGCCTCGCAGGAAGTCTGTTAGAAAAACATTCTCACAGTTTTAATTTCAGGGCTCTTTTTGTAGCAGGAACTCCTTTGCATATTAGGCCACACACCCCTAATGTAGCAAATCCTCCAAGAGCTTACAGAGCTCTTCTTACAGGGGCTACTGTACGCTCTGGGAGGATTGGCTACATTAGGGGTGTGTCACTTAATATGCAAATGAGTTCCTGCTACAAAAAGAGCCCCGTGTAACAGTACTTTGTTAACCTGTCTCTATCACATGTAACCATGACGTATGACTGTGGGCCACACCAAAGTTCTCGTAAGAGCTAAACTTGTATTACCTGCCAGTACTGTCAAAGCCTTTGATTCACCTGCAACTTTTCTGATTGCTAATAAAATCCATAAATGGACTTATTGCGTCTGAGAGTTACTGCAGAGTCTTACAGAGGGAGGAAAGCGGAAGAAACCAATTGAAATAGAAGAACGGAATTATTGCAAGGTGGCACAAAGATGGTAGTCCACACAGGACATTTCTGCAGCAGGCACTGAAGAGAGCCAGTCTTCTCCCCACTGCTAGAACGCCAGCCCTGTAAGTACCCACACATCTGAGGAAGGGATCTCTGACCCACAGACATTTTAGCCAGAATCAGGGTTCACAGTCTCTAACGTCTTTACTGGACTCCTGTTTGATATTATTGATTGTGACGCTGCTGAACAAGGACAGCGCAGCGATCTCTTGATGCCAACTTGCGCTGATCTGCCAAATGTGCGCTGATCTGCCAAATGTGAACAAATATACTGTGTATGTTATCTGTACTAACTGGATTCAATGGCAGCTGCTGGTGATATTTGTACAATCAGAAATCTATCTAGGGTATAGACGTTTTAGGGAGACGGTGCCAATTATAAACATTTTTTTTGCGTGGGCTACAAGAAGCGTTCCCTCTAAGCTGAGTTAGTGTGAGCTAGCTCACAGTTTTTTAGCCTCTAGCTCACACATTTTTGTCTTAGCTTATAAACGATGGCTCCGGAGGAAACTAACTTATGCAGTGGACAGATCACTCGCTCACAACTTTAATGCCAGTAGCTCACAAAGTAGAATTTTTGCTCACAAGACGCCTCAGCTTAGAGGGAACATTGGACAAGTGCTTGTGATTCTTTCTTTTTAATTTGCTGATAACTTATTATGACAACTTTGTTTTGAAACATTTTGTGAGTGTCTGGGGTTCTTTTTTTAACGTTGCTGCTGCTTTGAAAACAATTAAAACAATAGAGAAGTATGTAATAGTAAACAGTAAACGGAAGAATGTCCAATGTATGTCATTATGTTGATATACGCATTGTAATTAATGTAAATACGGAAAAAGAACTGAGGAAACTGAAAGGAATCATATTTAACGGGTGTGATAAGATAATAGGATTCAGAATAGGAAGTAACTCTTGGTTAGAAAGTAAGGATAACAGAAGTTAGTGGATTAGTTTGAGACCACTTTCTATTATTAAGAATTTTGGGGGTGAATAATAGAATAGATTGATGGAAAATTAGGTCAATAACCTGTATTATTGTTCACTAGAAAAAATAATAAATTGTGAATTTAAAAAAAAGAGAATGTAAAGATATTGATGTGAACCGAGACTGATTTTTTCATTAAAGAAAACAAACCTTGATCTTTTTATCAGCTCTGTATTTGCTTTTGTCTGATCCTGTGCGCAGAATTTTTGCTCACAGGACTCCACAGCTTAGAGGGAGCATTATTCCTAAGAAACCTCCTTTGTACAGGGACAACCTTGAAGCCAAACTGTGCCTGCTCTGCTATCATAGATAAAGAAACTATATATTCACAGGTGGGGGTGTAGAGAGCGCGAAAGGCAGAACACTTGTGAAGTGTGATTGGATGCTGAAAGGGGGGGCTCATTTGAACTGTCTATCTCTTTGGATTCTCCCGCCAGAACCTCAGTTCCGACACGGTACGGACCTAGCCTGGAACAACTTTATTTCTCAATAAACAAATCACTGCCAGAGAGTGCTGTTGAGAGTAACTTGGTCTGACAGTAGGCTGCCTTGAACCATGAGGAAAGGTGGAATACAAACGTCTTGATAAAAAGAAACAGTAACTTCCCCGCCCCCCCCACCATAGAGAACAATGGAGGGGATGGGGCAACTTGTTTGGGGGCCCAGAGAATTGGACCCTCTGGTCCAATGTTCTTGAACCTTGGTGGGTATCTTGGGGAGAGGCTCCAGCAGCTACCCTGCAAGTTTGGAGCCTCTCCCTCAAACCCCCTCCCCTCCAGCCCCCAGAATATACCCTATGTTTTCATCATTGACTTCAATGACCCACAGAATATAATGGAGCTGAAACTGACATTCCGCTGGCCAAAGGGCTCTACTGCCGAAATTGACATGCGGGCGTCTTTCTGCTGGCTGAAATTGATTCTGCCCAATTCGGCCAAATCCGAATCGGGCCGAATATTATTTTTTTTGCACACCCCTATAATAAATACATTTTCAAGCCCAACTTGTCTAGGTTTTTGGCAAACTCGTCTGAAGCACACTGGAAGACCCCAGTGAGAGAGAAGGACTGTCCAGTTTGAAGAGATGCAGAAGGTATGAAGACACCGGGGATCGCGGATCCTCCCACCCGTTGCGTCCCGGGGCCACCTGGGGCTGACCCCACCCCCTCTGAAGTACAACCGGCCTCCAACAGCACCGACCTCTATGACGCCAGGGATGCAGGTCAAGGTCGTGAACTCGTAGGACGCCGCCTCGCTGGCCGTGGAGGTCATCAAGCTCAGGAACGTGGACTGAAAGGGAAACGAGAGGTGTTGACGGCACCAGCAAGGGGGGGCAGGTCAAAAACGGGAGAAGCCGGGGTCCAGCAGTGGCCGTGAGCCCTGGTGACTGAGGGGAACCTCCAGGTTCAGAGGCATTCAACCTCTGGATCCCAGAGCCAGGAGGCAACCTCAGGGGAAGATGACGGACTAGATGGACTATCTGTCTGATCCAGCAGGGCTCTTCTGAGGTTCCTATCAGGGGAAGGCCTTGGCCTCTGTGCACGGTTGTTGGACCTCCAGAGGAACTGTTTGGCCCCTGTGTGAGGCAAGATGGTGAACTAGATGGACCCTCCCTGGTCTGATCCAGCAGGGCTCTTCTGAGGTTCTTATGAAGGCCTCAGCCTCTGTTGTTGGCCAGAGGAACTGGTTGGCCACTGTGTGAGACGGGCTGCTGGACTAAAGAACCCAGCAGGGCTCTTCTGATGCTCTTGTCAGGGGAAGGCCTCAGCCTCTATGCCCTGTTGTTGGCCCTCCAGAGGAACTGGCTGGCTGCTTTAAGAGACAAGATGCTGGACTAGTTGGAGTCCTTGTCTGATCCAGCAGACCATTTCTTAATGATCTCCCTGGGGGCACGTTTCCAGGTGTGTCACTTCATCACGTGTCTATGGATGGAAATCTTGCAAAACGGATTTGCACCAGGCTGCCCTCAACAGGAGCATGCCGCTTCTTTCTTTTCTAGTAAATGCATCATCCACAAACCAAAGCTGTCATCCTCCACTTGCCCGACCCTTCCCACTTCTCGCTACTGGAATTCTGTACCTCCTGGCCTCCATTTGTTGTCTCTGGATTCGAACATGGGTGAGAATTGCAACCCCTTCACTTTGTATCTGATGAAGAGAGCTTTGCCTCTCAAAAGCTTACATTCTGAAAAACCTTGTTGATCTCTAATGTGCTTCTGGGCTTGAATCTAGTATCTGAGAAAGGGTGCTTTGGGTCTCACACGCTTATATTCTGAAAATCTTGTGTCTCTCTAAAGTTCTACTTTAGCTTATCACCAGTGTCCCCTCTAAGCTGAGTTAGTGTGAGCTAGCTCACAGTTTTTAGCCTCCGACTCGCACACTTCTATCTTCGCTCAGGAAGGAGGGCTCCGGAGCAAACTAATTTATGCAGCAGCCAAATCGCTCGCTCACCATTTTAACGCCAGCAGCTCACAAAGCGGAATTTTTGCTCATGAGACTCCACAGCTTAGAGGGAGTATTGCTTATCACCCTCCATTTTCTTTTCCCTTGACTCCGCATCCTTCCTCTCTCCGATTTCGAGCCTCTCCCTTTAAAGGAACCCACATCAAAGATAGCAATTCTTGATTATTTTTTCTGTCACTGACCTTACCCACAGAGGGAAACCCGATCAGAGCCACCCGGGCATCTCCAGACTTCATCACATCGAACCCTTCGCCTTTCGCTGCGGCCGATTTCGAGGGCTCCAAGAGCTGCGCTCTGTATTTTGCGAGTTTCGCCTTCAGCAGACCCAGATGGTACTCGGTGGCTGGAGAGTACAGTTAAGGGGGGAGGGGAAGACACTCCATGAGCATAAATCTAATAAGCTTGGTCCAGCGGTTGAAATGCAGGACGACGATTCAAGAGGCTTGCTTGGTACCCTTAGGCTGGGCATGCTCAACCTCACGGACCCCCCAGGGTCATTGTAAGGGCAAATTGAGGGGTGAGAAGAAAGTCTAATGAAGGTAGGGTTCTCAAGTACTTACCGCGATCTGGCAGGGGAAACATGCTCCCCGGCCGGACCATTCCTCCCTGTAACGCACCATGCCGTCGCCAGGAAGTGACGCTGGGCGATGCTCTGGCAATGGGGCTGAAAACTTGATGGTACCATCGAGTTTCCAGCCCCATTGCCAGAGCATCGCCCGGCATCACTTCCTGGCGACGGCATGGTGCGGTGCGTCTGTTGTCCCCGCGGGAATGATCCTACGAACACGTCTGTGTCCCCCGCCGAATCCCGGTAACTACTTGGGAAGCCTGAATGAAGGGCCAATATTAAAAACCTAGTTAAAACTTATAATATACAAAAATACAAGTATTTTACTTTACAATTCTTTACTTTTTATTAGAGAGACAGCTAAAAACATACATAAGGGCCCAATGAAAGCCTCGTAAAAAAGTATAGCCTAAACACAATGACCTGACGCATTTCTGCCCCTATTGGGGCTTTCTTCAGAGATGCTGGAGAAGACTCTTGAGAGTCCCTTGGACTGCAAGAAGAACAAATCAGTCAATCCTAAAAGAAAATCAACCCTAACTGTTCCCTGGAAGGCCAGATAATGAAACTGAAGCTCAAATACTTTGGCCACCAAATGAGAAGGGAGCCCTCACTGGAGAAGACCCTGATGCTGGGAAAGATTGAAGGTCAAAGAAGACGGGGACGGCAAAGGATGAGATGGTTAGACAGTGTCATAGATGCAACGAACATGAAATTGAGCCAACTTCAGAGGACAGCGGAAGACCGGAATGCCTGGCGGGAGCTGGTCCATGGGGTCGCAAAGAGTCGGACTCGACTGTGCGACTGAACATCATCATCATCTTCAGAGGTCAAACAATATTGAGGTACACATAACTTAAATACATATTGCAATAAGATAACCAATAAGTGAATAATGGACCAGGAAGAGAAGAAGAGAGAAGAGATTGGATTTATACCCCGCCCTTCACTACCTGAAGGAGTCTCAGAGCGGCTTACAAACTCCTTTCCCTCCCCCTCCCCACCACAGACGCCCTGTGAGGTGGGTGGGGCTGAGAGAGCTCTTGACAGAAGCTGCTCTTTTTCAAGGACAGCGTGTGCCTGAACCATGGCTTGCCCAAGGTCATCCAGCCAGGTGCAAGTGGAGGAGTGGGGCGTCCGCGCACCAAACCACTACACCAAAGAGGAAGGTTAAGCAGCAAGATCTAAAGACACGTGACAAAGATGTTTTACTTTTATTCTTTTTCATAAACAAAGATGTTTGTGAGGCCTCAACAGGTGAAAGTCATGTGTCTGGTGCCAAATGCACAGCTGCTGAATTAGAACATTTTCCAATTAAGGTCCAAAAAACACCTGTGGGGCTATCAAAGTCAGAGCTAGAGTGTCTTCAAGCAAATAGCAGTCAACCCAGCATGTTTATGACAAGGGAAGCAATAGAGTTTAGAATATTCAGAGCTGGGTTACCTCCTCTCTTCTCTCCCTCCCTTACAAATCTCACACCTCCACGAGCTCCCTCCCTAATTCCTACCCGATTCCTGCCAGAGAGCTCCTATTTCCTGCCAGCAACGTCCACACCTGAATCCTGATATCTAAGGGTGAAATTGGAGTCAATAGCACTGTGCTTATATAGAAGAAGAGGAGGAGGAGATTAGATTTATACTCTGCTCTTCACTACCCAAAGGAGTCTCAGAGCAGCTTACAAGCTCCTTCCCCTTCCCCTACCCACAACAGACACCCTGTGAGGTAGGCGGAGCTGAGAGAGCTCTTTCAAGGACTGCCCTTGAGAGAACAGCTCTGAGAGAACTTGTGACTGACCCAAGGTCACCCCAGCAGCTGCATGTGGAGGAGTGGGGAATCAACCCCGGTTCTCCCAGATTAGAGTCCGTGCTCCTGACCACTACCCCAAACTGGCTCTTGTGTGTGTGTCGACTTATGCAGTTGATTTATGCAACCTCTCATGGGGTTTTCCAGATCAGACATGTTCAGAGGTGTTTTGCTGTTGCCTGCATCTATGTAAAGGGACATCAAGTCACAGCCAGCTTATGGGGACCCCAGCCAGGGGCTTTCAAGGTAGGAGAAGAGCAGATGTGGCTGGCTGTTGCCTTCCTCTGCGGAGCCTTCCCTGGTGGTTTCCCATTCGAGTACTGACCCTGCTCAGCTTCTGAGATCTCTTGAAGTTGGGCTACACCATGACGCCTGCCCTCCCTTATATTCTTACAATAAATTTAATTAATAAAATGAGCGCAGCTAAAGCATCACACTGCTTTACTTCACCAAGAGAGAGATGGCACCGGTAAGAAATTGAAAGCTATTTTCTTCCCAGCAAATATTCCAAAGCAATCAGCGACTCTCCCATTTCTTTGTGCACCTTTGTATGGGTGGAGTACCACCTGTTGAGCTTCAGCCTGTCCTGCAACCGACCCCTGGAAAATCAAGCCAGCTGTGAATCCTGTTAGGCTGCGTGCCATGCTTGACAAATTTTGATTGGCGATTCCCTCTATGATATGCTGTACTGTATGAAAATAGTTGGAATCTACTAACACTACGTCAGCTAATTGAAAACAACAATAGAGTTGCATATGCATTTTATTTTCCATGCTGTAAGGCCCGAGGAAGGCATTAGAAATGAGGTTTACACCCATTCTCGTAGTCTTGCAGTCGTCTTGCATTTCTGCACATTTCAAGTCTTCAGCGCTGCTCTACAACCCTAGAGGGTACTTTTTTGGTTTGTTCTTCTATGCATCTTTACTTGCTTGAGATTTCTATTAAAAAGTAAAAAGCCCAGTAGCACCTTTAAGGCTAACAAACTTTATTGTAGCATAAGCTTTCGAGAAACACAGCTCTCTTCATCAGATGCATGGAGGGTGTGAAGAAACTGGCCAGAGATATGCGCCTCCATGTATCTGACAAAGAGAGCTGTGCTTCTCGAAAGCTTATGCTGCAATAAAGTTTGTTAGCCTTAAAGGTGCTACTGGGCTCTTTGCTATTTTGCAGCTACAGACTAACATGGCTAACCCCTCCGGATCTTGAAATTTCTATGTAACAGATGGTCTTTGTCAAACGTATCCACTTGGATTTAGATTATGTTCTAATATATATCTCCTGCCAACCTAGCAGTTCGAAAGCAAGAAATTGCAAGTAGATAAATAGGGACCGCTTCGGTGGGAAGGTAACGGCGTTCCGTGCGCCTCGGCGTCTAGTCACGCCAGCCACGTGACCACAGAGAAGTCTTCGGACAGCGCTGGCTCTTCGGCTTGGAAACGGAGATGAGCGCTGCAACCCTAGAGTTGGATTTGAACTGGCTTTCAAGACGAAGAAGAAGAGATTGGATTTATACCCCGCCCTTCACTACCCAAAGGAGGCTCAGAGCGGCTTACGAATTCCCTTTCCCTTCCCCTCCCCAGCTGGGTGGGGCTGAGAGAGCTCTGACAGAAACTGCTCTTTCTCAAGAACACCTCGGACAGAACTATGGTCATCCAGCAGGTGCAAGTGTAGGAGTGGGGAATCAAACCTGGTTCTCCCAGATTAGAGAACCACTGCACCAAACTGACGAGCAAGGGAAACCTTTACCTTTATCTTTACCTAATATATATATTATACAGTATTGCAATGAGAGAATCGCAGATGCAACCTAAACACACGTAACCATTTTGAAAGTGACTAGCATCGTGTCTATTTCATACTTTGCATGTTATAAATCATAACATGCAAAGTATGAAACAGACACAATATAATTTATAATAGACACAATATAATAGACACAATATAATTCATAACAGACACAATATAATAGACGCAATATAATTTATAACATGCAAAGTATGAAACAGACACAATGCTAGTCAGTTTATAACTTATAAATGTAACTTGCACCGGGGCTATTGCCTTAGGGAAAGGAGAAGGGGCAACCTGCTCCCGAGGAGACCCGCCTGCGCAGCAACCCCTTTCCCCTCCCACCCAGCTCCAGCCCTCCTCCCACCCAGCTCCCTCGAGGCGGTGGCTTTTGCTCCGCCAGGCGGAAGCCCAGCAGCAGGTGAGGCTCCACGCCAAGCTGCAGCGGCTCCCCGGCCGCGCACTCGCCTACCTTTGTTCTTCTGGGTCCGGGCGATCTCCTTCTCGATCTCCGCGATCTTCTCCAGGATCCCCATCGCGGCGCTCCACCCCGGCTGAGCCGGACTCTCTCCAGGCCGGGAAGCAGCGCGCGACGGGCCGGGCAAGCGGCCCCGGAAGTAGAGCGCGCAAGCCGCCGGAAGTAGTTTTCAGGTGGTCCGTCGTTTGAATGGCCCCCCTCGGCGAACCGGAGCCGCGACTTTTCGTTCCGCCTCTACGTCGTTTAGCGTTGCCAACCCTTGATTGGGAAACATCCGGAGATTTTGCAGGAGGAGTCTTTGGAGGGCAGGGTTTGGGGAAGGACCTGTGCTGGGGTTATGGTTGCCAGCCTCCAGGTGGGACCTTGAGATCACCTAGGATTAGAGATGTGAAGGCCCGGAAAAAAACCAGGAAAATTCAGGGAAATTTTTCCCTGAAGCCTTTTCCCCCCCTGAAGCCTTTTTTTTTCCCCGAAAAATTGGAAAAAAGAAAAGAAAAAAAGATTATGGAACCTTTTATTAATATGATGAATAAAATATTTTAAGACAAGGTGTTCAAATATCTTCCAAATCATTTCTAATATATATATATATGGGATCAGATTGATCTAATTTCTGTGCACTGAGGACAAGCAAGTCCTAGGTTACAAACTGAACTCTCTCCCATGCAAGAACAAGATGCATTTCTTCCTTTAGGAGGTACTCTTGTCACAAGAAAAAAAAAGGTTTCAGTTTTGTTTTTGTATGTGGGTGGGTATTCTGTTTGTAATAATTGTTTGGATACACTATATTATTAATATTATAGTTGTGATAATTTCATGCAAAGTAAAAAATGTCCATAGTCATATTTTATGTTCCTAAAGCAACATAATGACTTTCAATCTGGAAAAGAAAAAAGAAGTGCTAATGTAGCATTTTTTTCAATTTTTCCAAAAAATTCCATTTCCCCCCCCAAAAACCATTTTTTTCCCCGCTAGCTTCAAAATTTCCGGAAATGTTTACATCTCTACCTAGGATTACAACCTGTGTTCCCTCTAAGATGAGTGTGAGCCAGCTCACAGTTCTTTAGCCTCCAGCTCACATTTTTGTCTCAGCTCTGGAAGGATGGGAAGGAAGAACTAATTCACGCAATAGCCAAATCGCTGGCTCACAACTTTAATGCCAGTAGCTCACAAAGTAGAAGTTTTGCTCACAAGACTCCATGGCTTAGACCGGAAGGTCGGTAGCTCAGCAGCTCGAGATCCGAGTGCCGCATGACGGAGTGAGCTCCCGTCTCTGGCCCCAGCTCCTGGCAACCTAGCAGTTCAAAAGCAAGAAATTGCAAGGAGATAAATAGGTGCCACTTCGGTGGGAAGGTAACAGTGTTCCGTGTGCCTCGGCGTCTATTCATGCCGGCCACACGACCACGGAGAAGTCTTCGGACAGCGCTGGCTCTTCGGCTTGGAAACGGAGATGAGCACCGCATCCCTAGAGTCAGATCCGACTGGCTTTCAAGCAAGGGAAACCTTTACCTTTACTAGCACCTTAAGGACCAACAAAATTTGTGGCAGGGGAGAAGCTTTTGTGAGTCACTGAAAAGGAAAGCGGTGACTGACGAAAGCTCATATGCTACCACAAGTTTTGTCAAGTCTTTAAGGTGCTGCTGGACTTTCTGTGGAATTATGGGGCCTTTTAGAGATACTTTTGCAGAAAAGCAAACCAGAGAGTGGAACAGCAGCCCGTGATCCACATGCAAACAAGGAGCAAATATATCTCAGGGCCCTAGAAAACAATCATGTCTTGCGCTGTTTGTTATGAGAAAGATCTCACATGTTTAGTCAACATGGTAGCTATGGGTAATGTCAACCTGTATAGCTACAGTTACACAAATGGGCTTTTCTTGTACTAGAAACCAAAACAGAAGGCCAGGGAGGGCCTTGAAGACAAACAGCACTTGTTGTATCGTCAGCTGTTGTTCTGCTTTTGTGTCGATCGCTTGCTGTTTGGTTATAAAAAGTTGCTGACCTCAAGCTCCAGCAGTGCTCTTTCCCCTCACTGTTTCAGGAGAGTAGTTATTCAGAGGCGAGTACTTATCGATTCAATGGATCACCAAGCGTGTGAGAAATTCACTGAGATGTCTTTAATGGGAATGCCAGCTTCTCCAAACAATGGGGCTCAAACCTGAAGAGAGGCGTGCACACCTCTCTTGCTTACCCAGCATATACACCTGTGCCCATTCATAGGCAAAGCACAGGAGACATTCTCTCATATTTCTACCACCTGGAAGTGGATTTCGTTCATACCCTGCCTTTCTCTGCAACAGGAACCTGAAGCAGCGTACATTTTTCTCCTCTCCTCCCTTTTAGCCTCACAACAACCTTGCAAGGTAGGTGGGACTGAAGAGGGTGGGACTGGCCCAAGGCCTCCCAGCGGGCTTTGATGGCGGGCCAGACTTAAACCTGCGTGGATCAGCAGAGCAGGAAACCCTCTGTGTCAGGTACCTGACATGCAAAAAAGGCACACTGTTGGCATCTTCCATGAAGATCTTGCTTAACTGTTAGATTGAAATTACTGAGCACTTTATTGATTGATATGTGATTGATTTATCCTGTTTTTATATGTCGGCACATGGTGCCCTGTTGTGAGCCGCCCTGAGCCCGCTCGCGGGGAGGGCGGGGTAGAAGTGCAATAATAAATAAAATAAATAAATAAATCGATGGTGCAACCTCATTTGGAGTACTGTGTACAGTTCTGGTCACCACACCTCAGAAAGGATATTATAGCATTGGGGAAAGTGCAGAAAAGGGCAACTCGAATTATAAAAGGGTTGGAACACTTTCCCTATGTGGAAAGGTTGGGACTCCTTAGCGCTTGGGACTCCTTAGCCTGGAGAAACGACGGCTGAGGGGTGACATGATCGAGGTTTCCAAGATTTTGCATGGGATAGAGCAGGTGGAGAAAGAAGTCCTTTTCTCCCTTTCTCACGATACAAGAACTGGTGGCCACTCCATGAAATTTCTGAGCAGCCAGGTTAGAACAGATAAAAGAAAGTACTTCTTCACCCAAACAGGGATTAACACATGGAATTCACTGCCGCAGGAGGTGGTGGCGGCGGCTACAAGCATGGATGGCTTCAAAAGGGAATTAGATAAGTATATGGAGCAGAGGTCCATCAGTGGCTATTAGCTACAAGGTATAGATAGGAACTCTCAATTTGGGGCAAGTGATGCTCTGTCTCCTTGGTGCTTGGGGGGGGCAACAGTGGGAGGGTTTTGGCGTTCTGGCCCCACTGCTGGACCTCCTTATGGCCCCTGGTATTTGTGACCATTGTGTGACAGAGTGTTGGACTGGATGGGCCACTGGCCTGATCCAACATTGGCTTCTCTTATGTTCTTATGAGGCTTCTGTGCTCAACTGTGTAAGCGGAGCAGAGGACCGACTTTTTAAAAGCCAGGGGCATGGCTATTAAAGCGACACCAACAAGTCTTGGAAACGGGGCTGTGCGACAGCTGTCTTTTCCTCTCCCGGCCAAGAGGCCACTTGCAGAGATAAAGACGGCCATCAGTGGACCAGCCCGGACTATTTTCGCCGCACATCAGCTGAAAGAATGCGCGGTTCTCTACGGAAGCCAAAATAGGTAGCCAGGCAGGAATGAAGCAGGGGACGGAGCTGGCTGCTATCGAGGATTTCCCAAGGCCACTCGGGAGGGTTAGGGGCTCTGTCTACATATTTCTACCCCACCCTTCTGAGGAGTTCAAGGCAGCCCGCCTGATCGTGCCTCCTCCACTGCCTCTTCCCAACAGCCCTGCGAGGTAGGCGAAGCCAAGAAATTGGACTGGCCCAAGGTCACCCACCAAGCAACGTAGATGGCTCTCCCAGGCCCCGATTGCAAACTCTAACCCCTACAACCTGTAGGGAGAACATTTAGATTCATAGTTGGTTTGGGTTTAAAATGAAGACCACGGCATTTATATATTAAATATAGCTCTCTGTGTCTGTATTAGCAAGCAGCTTTCAAAACACAAGGCAAGACTCCCAAAATGCAATGCCCGTCTCTTTGTTTCAAAAGGCACCTTTCCCCCGTCACGAACCCACATTCTTTCCCCACAGTTTAAAGCTCTACAGCAATTTCACACCCACACTGCCTCTTATCTCACACTGCGAACACAAAAGAACGTTCTGATTCCCTGGTTGTCATTTAGAATCCGAAGTGCTGTCTTGTGTTATTTTGAAAATAAAATATAAATCCTGGAATGTGAGGATGTCTCCTGCGCAAAAAGGTCTCACAGTTTAAAAAAACAACAACACCTGTCATCAACATTTGTAACAGCTCGTGCAAAAAAATCTTTGATTAGTTGCTGTAGATTTTCCGGGTTGTGTGGCCGTGGTCTTGCCATTGTAGAACCTGATGTTTTGCCAGTAGCTGTGACTGGCACCCTCAGAGATGTAACACAGGTCAACCTGAAAAATCAGCAGGGGCTGAACATGGCCTAACTCAAACAGGACACAGTATTTTGTTCCAAGACACTGAAAGGCTGGACAACACTCCCAATTCCCATGTCAGATTACACAGGGAAGCCATTGGAATTCATAAACATAAACACCATTTCAACAGGAAAGAAGAGAGTTTAAAAATAAATAGGGTATGGTTTCCTGTCCTGAAAAAAACAAAAGGCTCCACATCTGACAACAGCACTACAGATAAGAATTTCAACAGCCAATCCACATGCAAAAGAACCTCCTCAGGAAGCATAAGAACATAAGAGACGCCAATGTTGGATCAGGCCAAAGGCCCACCCAGTCCAACACTCTGTGTCACACAATGGCCAGAAATACCAGGGGCCATCAGGAGGTCCACCAGTGGGGCCAGGACATTAGAAGCCCTCCCACTGTTGACCCCCCCCAAGCACCAAGATGACAGAGCATCACTTGCCCCAGAGCCCCTATCTATACCTTGTGGCTAATAGCCACTGATGGACCTCTGCTCCAGATGCTTATCTAATTCCCTCTCGAAGCTGTCCATGCTTGTAGCCGCCACCACTTCCTGTGGCAGTGAATTCCAAGTGTTAATCACTCTTTGGGTGAAGAAGGACTTCCTTTTATCTGTTCTAACCCGACTGCTATGCAGTTTCATGGAGTGCCCACGAGTTCTTGTATTGTGAGAAAGGGAGAAAAGTACCTCTTTCCATACCTGCTCTATCCCATGCATCATCTTGTAAACCTCGATCAGGAAACAATCCATATACAAAAGAGCCTCCTCAGGAAAGCTCCTCCATTAGCATGTTCACAGCCTGGGGGACTCCTACAAGATAATGACTCAGCCCTACCCCACCTTCCTGAGTAGAGATAAATTACCTGCCTACCATTTTTTCTTCACACCTTGACACAGAGAGCACTCCGCCTTTCTGTGTTATACCTCTGGGGATGCCAGTCACAGCTGCTGGGGAAACGTCAGGTTCTACAGTGCCAAGACCACGGCCACACAACCCGGAAAATCTACAGCAACTAATGAACTCCGGCCGTGAAAGCCTTCGACAACAAATCTTTGATTAATTCTGTATAAATTGGAGTCCTCTTGGGCAGTTCGGGACTGGCTTTTGGGATTCAGGAGGCTTTTTCTCTCTCCTGGAGAACAAGGGTCAGTCTAGGAGCTCCTGCGCGCATGCTTTGTAGGAGAAATCTTTGTTTATTTGCTTGCTTATTATCTCATTAGGAAATAAGACTTGTATTGTTTAAAGTTCTGGCAAAGCGCCTCGCTGGCGTCTTGCCTGGAGAGCGCGGATACTTGATACAGGTTTAATAAAGTTAAGTTTTGTTTTTCTTTAAAACAATTTTGTAGTGGTCTTTAACGAGTCTTAAAAGGTTTCACTCATTCATTCTGCCTTCGGTGGGGAGGCATCGCCTGGCCCATACAAACAAGGGGAGTGGTGGCTTGCTCACACACAGAGACGTGTAAACACATTCTCCCAACACAACTGTGCTCAGTAGTAACACCCTTGCTTCGCGCGTAGCGAGCCCCGAGTTCCAGTCCCCTCCAGCGTCTCCGAATAAGAGTACAGACATGCAGCCTCCTTAAACAAATTTTTTTCCTTTAATTTGGACATCCATGACTCTGGAAAACCCGCAGAACCCTTTTCTGCACGTCGTCTATAAATACTCTCGTATATTCTCATTTACAAGTTAAGCTTTATAAAAACCATTTCCGCCCCCCCCTTCCGCGTCCAAAGGTCCCCCACCTCATAAGCAACACTGAGCTGTAACGAGACCCGGCTTGTTAAGAGTCCACCGCGAGCCCAACCAAATCACAGCTCTTCCTTCTGACACAGAGCAAAAATTTATAACGGTGGGGTGGGGGGAGAGAAGAGGAAAAGAGCCACAAAGCGGGCCACGAAGAAAAAAGGTTCCTGTTCTTAAAAGCCCAAGGGACCCTTCGAACTCTTTCTCTTTTTTTAAACAGATGCTCTGCCAACACCCACTTCTTTTTAAAGCCAGAAGGCCTTGGGGAGGATCATCGGATTGGGGTCCGACCCCAAGAACTCCGCAGACATCGCACCAACAGAAAAATGGTCGAGACGAGGCTAATTCCGCTCGCGAAAATCTAATTCTGCTCGTGAGAGGCCAAAGTTTTCTACAAGCAAAGGGAAGAGAGCTAAGTCGATGGCAACAGACGGTGCCCTTCGTGGTCTCCGCATCGATGCTTCCCCAAAACCCTTTGGAAGGGGTGGGTCACTGCTGGCCGTGAAGGTTTCGGAAACAAAACGTGGTTGGTTTTGAAAGGAACACGAGTGGTCTGACGGGAATCGATCTCTCGCTTCTGTGGCCGGGCTGGGATCCGGAGAGGCACGGGACACCTCCCCCCCCATGTCAACCTACGTGGTCCGTAACTTTTCGTCCACGGACAGACCTCTTCGAACTGCTTTAGCAAAAGTCTTAAGGGGTGTTCTGCCTTGCACCAGGGCGGGTGAGGAACTGCTCTTCTGGAAATACTTCTAAGGCCTCCCCCCAATTTGGAACTACCTGATGCATTCCCTGAAACCAGGGCCACCTTTTTAAGAGGGGGCTTTCTTTGCATGCCGCAAAGAGGAGACAGAAGGGGGCGAGTGCCGAGTCTCCACAAGGCAGTGCAGGCTAAGAAACCAAAGCTCTTTCGCCGGCTGAACCGTACGCCCCTCACCCCCTTGCCTTATGGGGTACGCTGGGGGTAAGGTAGACGGAAGACACCCCTTTACACCCACCTCCGGAGCCGATTCACATGACCCGGAGCGCCACTGAAGAAAAGCTTGCTTCCGCCCATGATAACTGCCGCTCATTCAACGGGTATCCCACCAAGGACACAACTAATCCCCCCCGACCAAGTCGTCCCCACGCCAGGTATGCCGAGCAAAAAAACCAAGGTTCTACGCAGAAGCAAGGTGAAGGTCACCACTCTGCTACCGTGACAGTGACCCGAGGCATCTTAGCTTGTCTGTATATCCAAGCTCTTCTGTAAAGGGCATGCGACGCCAGACCCCGTTATGGGGTCAGGCCTGGAAGGAGAGCGGACAGACCTCGGGTTGCCGCGCTGGCTGAGAAGACGTGGAAAGCGGGAAGGTGGGATCTGGTGTTAAACAGAGCCACGGAAGCATTCGGTTCGCCAAAGCAGATCTAAAGGGGCCACGTACGCTCTCCTGAGGGTCTGAGAAAACTCCCATCCGCTACAGCTTGAGGGGTTTTGGACAGTCTTCTCTGAAGGTACCGAACGTCACGTCGGATCCGTCCGCGATTCGCTCCCACGACTTGCGCTCTCTCTCCTATGCCTGTCTTGGAAACAGCAGGCGACAGGGATGGGACAATGAAATGTCGGCTTTCTTTACTTGCTACCTCGGTGGGTCCATGTTCGAGACCAGCCCCCC
>NW_015160210.1:1533085-1547745 GCF_001447785.1 Gekko japonicus
GTTGCAGCCCCGCCCCCCCCCCCCCCCCATGTAGTGAATTCCAAACTCTACTTTCAATAAAAGCGCCTCCGAGACCCTCACGGTTCCCTTCATCGGCAATTCAGCCCCGTGACACTGAATATATCGTCCCCCTCCCCCATGCAAGCTTGAATAAGAAAGCAGCAATTCACGACGGGGGCTTTCCTTATTTTAGGCTGCAAGTAATTTTTTTTTTAAAAAACCCCACAACCATGTTTCAAAGGTTCAACGGCCTCAGGGGGCCCAGACGCCTAGTTTGGGGCACAACCGCGTATGAGTCTCTTCTTCCGCCCCCAAGCAATTCAAGTTGCACGGCGAGAAAGAGACTTTGCAGCCTGTCCAAATCACGGACCTTTCCCCAATTCTTGTAATTAATTCTGGAGCGATTAAAAAGTAATAGAGCCACCCCCTTCCCAAGATACACCCTTATTCCGTTATCTTTTGGATTCTTCTGATGTGTTAAAAGACTTCACCCATGTGCTTTGGAGCACCTCTGTGGACCGTGACCTCTGCGAGCGAGCTTGAAGAAACTGAATCCACTCCCGGACCCACTGCCCGCACATTTCCCATGCTCCCTCGGAACTGCAGCACATGCACTGCCCCCAGTCTCGGCTACCCTGTCTACCGCCCAACCGTGCTGAATAAGGACACCGCTGCCCAAGGTTGGCGCGGCCCCTGTGTGCGGTAGTCAGAACCCTCGGCTGCCGGTTCTTCTGACACCAGCCGATGCCTCGCTGGTCTTGCTTTAAGCTACCTTGGAATCTGGTGTGTGTGTGTAGGGGGGAAAGCACTATATCTGCAAGGATGAGTTTTCCCCAGACAGGTCTGGTACTCGGCTGAAGCAAGAAGGACCACTGTTGCCCCCCCCCCCCGAGACAAAATCAGACCAAAGCCGGCCCAGAGGCAGAACAAGCCTCATGAGGACAGCCTTAACAAACAGGACAGATTTTTTTGACACCCCCCTCCATCCCCAAAAAACACACCAAATTTGGCACACGAGTCTCACATTACTGAACGTCAAAGTCCTAGCAGAGCAGTTTTTTTATTTTTGGAGGAGAAAAGTTCTTTGTCTGATGAGAATAGAGCGAATCCCGCTTTAAAAAAACCTCAAACACGCAGCATGGAAGGTCGGAGCCACGGGCTGACAGGTCGGTTTACACCCTGTTGTAAGTAAGATGCTTGCTGGGGAGGGCGGGCGGGCGAGCGAAGGCGGCGGTCCGACGTTGCGGGATCGTTACACGGAGCTCGGCCTCTCAACATGAACATTCACGGCCCCCTCTCCCAAAAACCAGTAAAGACAACTTGCGCACTTGCTGTAGCCTCCTTGCAGTGGTATCGGGAACACATTTGCACACACGCTGTATCCTCCTTGCAATCTGCAAAGGGACAATTTGCACACTGGCTGCAGCCTCCTTGCAATTTGCAAGGGACAATTTGCGCGACTTGCTGCAGCCTCCTTGCAGTGGTATTGGGAAAACGGGCCATAAAAAAAAAAGGAGTTCTCTCTCTCTCTCTGGATGTCTCTCAAGTTTTCCCTCCTGAGCTCTCTGACTATGCATGAGCAGAATTCCCACTTCAACCGAGCACTTCCAGCACAGCGGCTCGGGCCGTCGGCAGCCGGCTCGCATTCCCCGGGAGATCTTGCCTTGTTGGCCGAGGGGAATGGGCGTTTCGCCAGGCCCTCCTCCTCCTCTGGCCGGTCGCTTCCTCACAGAGGCCGCGGCTCACAGCCTCGAGCCGTGCGAAGGCTGGGTCGCAAAGCCGGTGCCCTCCTCGGGCCGGAGCCTGACGAAAAGGACCTTGGTGACGTGTTCTCCTCTGCTCGAAAGTGAAATCCGGCTAAGGACGGCTGACTCCTTCCACCCAAACGGAGGGCCGGGGGACGGAGCGCGCTCCGTGATCGACGGGACTAGCCGCGCAGTTCAGGAAAAAGTGCACTGGGGGGAAAAAGGGGGAGCTTTTCAAAGCTGGGTGAAAAGTTTGCAGAGTTCGCCACGCGGCCGGAAGGAGCAGTCCGGCCCCAACATCCACATTCCCGCAGCAGTCTGGTTTCTTGGCCAGGGGGAGAGCCCGGAGCCTCCGGTGCCGACAGGGACGCAGCCGTTGTCTTTGCGGAGGACGCTCCCTCTCCCTGGCCCCTCTGGCCTTCTCTTGTGATCGCCGCCGTTGCCGTCACCGGAATTCGTAAATGGGCACGCTGTACTCGGGGACGTGGGTCAGGTTCAGGGATTGGTACCTGAGGGGTGGGAAAAGCCAAAGAAACATTTCAAGGGAGAGAGTCTGTCCCCTATTTCGCTTAACGTTGGACCGCTGACTTTATTTAAAACACCGATCAGCGGCCTTTGTCCCTTACTGAGCTCAAAGTGGCCAACGTTATAAATAAAACACATACAAAGCACATTAGAAGAGAAGAAAAGAAGGTCACACCAGCAGCTGTGTGTGGAAGAAGAATAGATTGGTCTTATACCTCGCCCTTCACTACCTGAAGGTGTCTCAGAGTGGCTTACAATCTCCTTCCCCTTCCCCTCCCCACAACAGACACCCTGTGAGGGAGGTGGGGCTGAGAGAGCTCTCCTGAGGACTGCTCTTGAAAGAGCAGCTCTGAGAGAACTTGTGACTGACCCCAGGTCATCCAGCAGCTGCAAGTGGAGGAGTGGAGAATCAAACCCGGTTCTCCCAGATTAGAGTCCGCGCACTTAACCACGACACCAAACTGGCTCTCTGAAGCCAAGAAGGTTGCTGTGAGTGAAAACTCTCTGAATAACATCCTGACCGTTTTTTGCTTCTTTCCTGGAAAGACCATCTGTTAGTAATATCCATTTGCTTTTGTATCCTAATGCCCAACTGGCTCTCAAAGGAGTCCCAAAGCAGCTTACGATCTCCTTTCCCTTCCCCTCCCCACAACAGACACCATGTGCTGTGAGCAATGCTCCCTCTAAGCCATGGAGGAGTCTTGTGAGCAAAAATTCTACTTTGTGAGCTACTGGCATTAAACGTGTGAGCAACTGCATCAATCAGTTGGCTCTGGAGCCCTCCTTCCTGAGCTAAGACAAAAATGTGTGAGCTGGAGGGTAAAAAACTGTGAGCTAGCTCACACTAACTCAGCTTAGAGGGAACAGTGGCTGTGAGGTAGGTGGGGCTGAGGGAGCTCTCTCGAAAACTGCCCTTGAGAGAACAGCTCCGAAAGAACTGGTGACTGACTCAAGGTCACACCAGCAGCCGCATGTGGAGGAGTGGGGAATCAAACCCAGTTCTCCCAGATTCGAGACCGCAGTCCTAAGCACTACACCAAACTGAATACCATAAAGCCAGAATTTAAGATCACAATTCAGGATTGCTTTACTCAAACGCAAGCCCAAATAAAACCATCTTCAGCTGCCTCCAGATCAATGTTCCCTCTAAGCTGTGGACTCTTGTGAGCAGAAATTCTACTTTGTGAGCTGCTGGCATTAGAGTTGTGAGCAAGCAATTTAGCCACTGCATAAATTAGTTTGCTCTGGAGCCCTCCTCCCTGGGCTAAGACAAAAATGTGTGAGCCGGAGGCTAAAAAACTGTGAGCTAGCTCACACTAACTCAGCTTAGAGGGAACACTGTTCCAGATTCCAGCCTCAACCCCCAGCCTTCTCTCTCCCCCTCCCTCTCTGAAGCCAAGAAGTTCAGTTCTATGGCCTTTTTCTTTTTCACGTCCGGGCAGATTTGCATGCACCAGTCGAGACAGAAACGCAGATCGTGTGCTTGGCCTTGGCCAAGAGCGGGAAGAGCTGTGATCCGGCTGGCGAGAGGAAGGTCGAAAAGATCGGTCAAGAGGAGCCAGACGGCTCACCTGCGGAGCGAGAAGAGAAACCTTCCTGCCGGGGGGAGACCGAAGTTGGAAATTCTTACCATTCTGAACTCCTGTGATAATAATAGCCCTCTATAGACGCAGCGGATTTCTGGAAGCAGATGTAATAAAATCCGGCGAAGGAAGCCCCGCTGATGTCTTTGATGGTGTGATCGGGAACCAGGAACTGCTCCTGTGCACACGGGGAAAAAAATTAGAAACAGGGTGCATACAAATACCTGTAATGTCTTAAATGAAGGATGATAAAAAGATATGGGCAGTTTGAACCTTCTAGAGATGAACTGTAGGCAAAAATATGATTAATGGGCTCCTTATCTAGAGGTTCTGTAACGATTCAATTTTTTCTTCTTTTTAATTTGCTTTTCTTGGCAGTGTTAGTGAGGGAGATGAGATTGCGGGGAAAATAAAAACTACTATGTTTAGGCCTGTAAGCTAACCGTGTCAAAATGTGAAAGAAGATTCAAAGGGACTAGAATGCTAACATGGAAGAAATATATACTTCAACTAGAAATGTCAATTACTCAGATATATCTGTTCCTTTCCATCTTTATTTTTTCTCTTTTATAGAAAATAGATAAATATTAGTATATTAGTATATTGTAGATAAAATGAAATATAGCAGATATGATATAGCTAAATTAGGTATCGGGAATAGAATTTTGGTTTAAAGGTATATGTGATGAAATATAACCAAAGGAAGGGGGGAAATGGTAATCTGTATATAAAAATGTTGTGAGCGAGATCTTTGGCTAGATATGTTAAAATGCACTGCTCTTTCTTTTTTTTTCTTTTCTGTAATATCGATTTTAAAAAAAAGAAAAAAGAAAAAAATAGAAATAGGGTGCATAAGAATGTACGGCGCTAAATGAGCACAGAGTGTGTGCGCGAGGTGGCCTCGTGCGCCCCCTCGGAGGAAGGGGTGTCTGGTAGTACCGCGAGCCTCTCTGGGTCAAAGAGGACAGGAGAGTGACGGTGCTCTAACAGAGGCTCTCTTGAAGTCTTTGAAGGGCCGTCCCTAAGAGGAGGGTGGAGAGCCATGCTCCCTCTAAGCCGTGGAGTCTTGTGAGCAAAAATTCTACTTTGTGAGCTGCCGGCATTAAAGCTGGGAGCGAGCGATTTGGCTGCTGCATAAATGAGTTTGCTCTGGAGCCACATCCTTCCTGAGCGGAGACAAAAATGTGTGAGCCGGAGGCTAAAAAACGGTGAGCTAGCTCACACTAACTCAGCTCAGAGGGAACACTGGTGGAGAGGTGTTCCTGTGGGCAGCAGAGGAGAGGACTCGCAAGGATGGGTTTAAATTAAGGGCGGGAAGGTACCGGCTGGATCTTCGAAAATACTTTTTGACAGTCAAGTTGTGCAACAGTGGAATCGGCTGCCTGGGGAGGTGGTGAGCTCCCCCCCTCAATGGCAGTCTTGAAGCAGCCCTTACCTTCCACCTCATGAAGACAAAGTCATCGTTCTTCAGATCCTCATAATCGAAGTCATCCGAGTTAAATGTTTTTGCATACTGGTAAAAGGCCGGGAACTTTCCCTGGAAGAAGAAGAAGAAGAAGAGTTTGGATTTATACCTCGCCCTTCACGTGGATTCTCAGAGCGGCTTACAATCTCCGGGATTCCCCTTCCCCTCCCCACAACAGACACCCTGTGAGGTAGGTGGGGCTGAGAGAGCTCTTTCCAGAAATGTCCTTGAGAGAACAGCTGGCTTTCTCTACTGTGGCTCCTGCCTTGCGGAACGGCCTGCTCGAGGGGGTCAGGAATAGAGATGTAAAATCCCTGGAAATTTTGACGCTCGGAAAAAAACTGGAAATTTTCAGGAAAATTGAAAAAAGAATGCTACATTAGCACTTCTTTTTTTCGTTTCCAGACTGAAAGTCCTTCTGTTACTTTAGGAGCATAAAATATGACTATGGACATTTTTACTTGGCATGAAATCATCACAACTAGCATATTAAAAATAGAGTGTATCCAAACAGTTATTACAAACAGAATACCCACCCACATGCAAAAACAAAACTGAAACCTTTTTCTTTTCTTGTGACAACAGCGCCTCCTAAAGGAAGAAATGCATCTTGTTCTTGCATTGGAGAGTTCAGTTTGTAACCTAGGACTTGCTTGTCCTCAGTGCACAGAAATTAGATCGATCTGATACCATACATATTTTTTAGAAATGATTTGGAAAATATTTGAACACCTTGTCCTAAAATATTTTATTCATCATGTTAAAATAAAACGTTCCAATTTTTTTCTTTTCTTTTTTCAATTTTTCAGAAAAAAAACAAAAAAGGCTTCAGGAAAAAAACGGGGGGGGGGGGGGAAGGGTTTTTTCCAAATTTTTCCGTTTTTTTTCCGGGCCTTCACATCTCTAGTCAGGAAAACTCCTGCCTCTCTTGTATTTCCAGAAACTAGGCAAAAGGGACTATTCAAGGGGGCTTTTCTGCGCAGGTCATAAGTCTCACGCTACGCGAAACTGGTTTTACAAACTCGCTCGGATGACCGATTGGGACTTCTGACCAATAACTTCTGCGTTTAGCTTACTGTAAGCAGGGTCCTTGTATGTCAGTCTAGTACCACTTCATGTGTTGTATTAATACTTACGCTACGCTTCCGCTATTTCTGGTGGTCTCCCCATCCCCGGAGCCAGTGGAAAACGATAGTCCCGGAAAAGGGGGAACGACGACTCACCCAATGCTTACGGTCCACATCTTCGTCCGCGTCCCACTTCCGCGTTAAGAACGGGTGCTTTTTACTGATTATTTCCCCTTCAAAGAACGTTGTGAGGGTTGGATATTCCTGCGGGCGAGCAAAGTTGGAACGTCACTGTGATGAACTACGAAAAAACCCTCTGAGGGGAAGAAGTAGCAGAGGCTCACTCTGATTGGTGAGTCGCCTCCATGACAATGGAATGCATCCAGCAGGGGGCTGGGGGGGGGGGGAATGAGAGCTGACAGTTGGAAGGGTGGTTGGAGAGAGTCTTTTTGGGGAGAGAGGGAATCTAATGGAGGAGGGGGCCTTTTGAGTGGCTGCCTTTGGAGAGAAAACGCTCAGTCTGGGAGACAGTGGCAGGATGTCCCAGAGAGAGGGGCAGAGCCTGAAGGGATTGGCCAGAGTAACAGGTCAGACGCAGGTTGAAAAAAGAGACAGACATCCACTCACACAGGGACTAGTTGGGATTCAGAGCCTAATCAGGGGAACCCTGGGTTTATGGGTGGTATGAATTCACTTGTATCACAACTGCCTGCTTATTGTAAGGAACCTTCTGATAGGGTTTGTAATTTTTATTAGTTCTTCCTGAGTTTGGGAAAGCCTAAACACTGTTTATAGTGTTTGTAGCGGGCACTGGTTGGTTGCCAACTGTTTGCTGTCATAAAACCTTTTCCCCATTCCCCTGCCTTTCAGTAGAATAAATCTTTCCTCTTATTTCATTTTTAAACCCCGCTATTGGTGCCATTCTTTCATACCTGTCGGGAAAGGTTTGGGCTCCTGAGGCTCCCTTTACCTGAGAAGGGTTCCTCACAGTCACAAACACCGAAAATCCTGGCCAGGTAAAAGATGCCCTCTTTTGCACCCAGAGCCGCATACTCGATCCTGGGGCTCTGGGAGCCAGCTGACAGACATCCTTACAGTTCAATGACTTTTTTGAATTTATCATTACAAATTGTTTTTGGAAAAACTCCACCTGTGCATTTATTCCTGTGATTAACTTTACCTGTGAATTTCTACCTATCCATTGTGTCATAGGGAGATTTGTTCTGAGCACTATAGATGTCATATCTCTATAATTTACTATATCATTGATTTCTGGGCACATGCATTTTTTTCCTTGTCTACATACATTGCCGTGCCACTGCCGCTCATACCGTTTCTTTGGTACCCAGAGCAGCACGCTCGGTCCCCCGCGCCACGGGTCCCCGCACTTACCTCCGTAAGGCCTTTAATCTTCAAGTAGCCGCAGAGATAAGAGTTCTCCATGTCCACATGCTGGGGGGGAGGAAAAAAGGAAAGTCCTTTCGTGACCACACATGCCCTGGACGACTATCCCTAAAGGCCAGAGAGTGCGATGCTAAAAAATGAGGTTACCCTACCCACGTACGGCACACAAACGCCTTGAAGGAAGAATGGGACAGAAAATTAAGGTAGAAACAAACGAAAGATGGAGACGTTGGTGACCGTCAGGAGCCCGCCATCTTGTTTCCAACCGTGGCTAGCCAGAGGTCTCCTTGCGAGCAGGAGATGCAGCCGCAATCCCTACACCGCTTGCCCCGACTGCAAAGAGATGGTTCACTAAGGCCCCCGTCAAGCTACCGTGACAGAATAAGCTGCTGATAAAACCTTCTTGTGGATATATCTGTTCAGCTGCAAGGTCTTGGCTGGCGACACAGCTCCAAAGCACACGCCAAGCCCTTTAAGCAGAGCACGCCGTTCTGATCCCTCCGGCGCGGAGAAACTCTCCGGAGCCAAAGCACCAGGAAGCCTGCCAGCTAAATTAAGGTGACGCTGGGAAAAATATTAGTGGCTGCTAAGCAACGGCGGGCTGCTCTTTTAACATGCCGGCGCTGTGCCAGTCGGAGACCGTCCGCGTGCGTTTTACATTGTAGTAGAGGCGACGGGACACGGCGGCCAGTGGCTGCTAGTCGCATGCGACATTCTGGGCAGGGGAGATTTCCAGACCAGCCCTGATACACGGCAGCATCGTGTGCGCCTTGCTCCTTGCAAATTCCGAGTGACTTGATTCCGAGTGACTTGGAATTTTGTTTTCCAAAAGGGCAAGGATGGGGCAGGGGTTTCTGAAGCGGCTGCCGCCAAGCTGGGAAACTGACTCACTCGCCTGCCATGCAAGCAGCCACTCTGACCACATGCTTGCTGCTCGCCCAGAAGCGTCACCAAAACCCGATGGAGGAGGCGACATCCTCCAATCCCGCCCAGCCTGCAATTTTGGAGTCCCTCCCTGCCTCGGCCACCATGGGACCAGCTGGGGGTGTTTAGTTCTGGGTAGACTCCTTCCTTCATCCCTCTTTATCGTTTTCCCCGTCCTATGTAGTTTATTCAAAACATTTTTATGCCACCTTCACACCCAAATAGGGTTTCCCCGAGGCAGCAGACATCAAACAGTAAAACACCTCAGCTTAAAAACCCTTAAAGTATATATGCAACAATTCAATAAACAGAATTAAATGAAGGCTTATAAATGCATGTACAGGAGGCCAGTTACAGTTATGGCGGGTACATCAAACCAAACCAACAAACAAAAACCCCTCTTCATCAACGGGCAGAAGACAACAGTAAGAATCTAAGAAATGCACTGCAAGAGCAGCCCAATGGTCCATCCAGTCCAGCATCCTGTCTTGCACACAGGGGCCAGCCAGTTCCTCTGGAGGGCCAACGACAAGGCAGAGAGGCCGAGGCCTTCCCTTGAGAAGAAAATTAGAAGAGCCCTGCAGGATCAGACCAGTGGTCCATCTAGTCCAGCCTCCTGCCTCACAGAGGAGCCAACCAGTTCCTCTGGAGGGGCAGCAACTGGGTACAGAGGCCGAGGCCTTCCCCTGATAAGAAAACCAGAAGAGCCCTGATGGGTCAGACCAGTGAGGGTCCATCTAGTCCAGCATCCCATCTCTCACGGAGGCCAACCAGTTCCTCTGGAGGGCCAACCACAGGGCAGAGAGGCCGAGACCTTCCCCTAATAAGAACATCAGAAGAGCCCTGCGGGAATAGATGGATTGCTGCTCTGGGCTCTTGTTATGACTCATGAGTAGGGCATGGTAGAGACTGGCTTATGCTCATTCGGCCCTGGCAGCTGACTGCGAGACAGTGCAATACAGGTCTGATCCAGGAGCGCTCTTCTCAGGGGAAGACCTCAGCCTCTGTGCCCTGTTTTTGGCCCTCCAGAGGAACTGGTTGGCCTCTGTGTGATATGAGATGCTAGACTAGATGGACCCCCACTGGTCTGACCCAGCAGGGCTCTTCTGATGTTCTGATCAGGGGAAGGCCTCAGCCTCTCTGCCCTGTTGTTGGCCCTCCAGAGGAACTGGTTGGCCTCCGTGAGAGACGGGATGCTGGACTAGATGGACCCCCACTGGTCTGACCCAGCAGGGCTCTTCTGATGTTCTGATCAGGGGAAGGCCTCGGCCTCTCTGCCCTGTTGTTGGCCCTCCAGAGGAACTGGTTGGCCCCTGTGTGAGACAGGATGCTGGACTAGATGAATCACTGGTCTGGTCCAGCAGGACTTGTCTTATGACTCACAAGCAGGGCATGGAAGAGACTGGCTTGCCCTCACTTGGCCCTGACTGCAAGACAGTGCGCCCTGGGGCAGAGCATGCTGTGCCACAGTTGTTGCTACCACTTCTTCCCCCGCCCACCCCCAGCATTAAACACACCTGCCCTGGCAGTACAACCTGTGCCTTCCCAAAGCCTTCTATCTACATAACAAACAACTTGCTCCTTTACAGCCCATAGCCCAAAGAAGAATGTTGCAATGGTGTCCTGGTTAAGACCAGCAGACTCTAATCTGGAGAGCCGGGTTTGATTCCCCGCTCCTCCTCCACATGAAGTCTGCTGGGTGACCTTGGGCCGGTCACAGTTCTCTCTCTCAGAACTCTCTCAGCCCCACCTGCCTCGCAAGGTGCCTGTTGTGGGGAGAGGAAGGGAAGCCGATTTTAAGCCACTTTGAGACCCATTGAGGTTGAGAAAAGCTGGCTATAAAAACCGACTCTTCTTCTCCTTCTCAAGTGAAATCTGAAAGAAGCAGAGTTTATTTATTTATTTATTTTCATTGCATTTATACCCCGCCTTTCCCACGAACGGGCTCAGGGCAGCTGAAGAAGAATGAAGCAGCATTGAGCCAAAGTAAGTATCAACAAGCAGGAATTCAACAGGGAATGCGGTGTCTCCCTCCAGTAGATAAATAAATCAACACGGAAAAATTCAGCCAACCAACTAACCCTCTCCGGACATATACAGCTTTACATGTGAAGCAAGAAAGACGCTTATGACTCTAACTGGCGGGGGAACCGGCCAGGGTAGCAGGGAGAAAAATGGTGGCGCGGTGAAGGTGGAAAAACCAGGGTAGAAGGGAGGGAAATAGGAGTGTAACACAGGTGGAGATACGCGAGAAAAGAGCAGCGACCGTGAGACAGACATCAGAGCAAGGGTGCCGTGCTTCACGGAGATCCAGGTCTGTGAGAAAGGCTTGAGAGTATATTAAGGGTAGGAAGCATTGAAAAGGGTTACAGCAGAGGCCAGAATGCCAATCCCAGTGTGGTGGAAGCGGACAGGGACGCCTCCATGACAGGCGGGTCAAGCTTCAGGAAGCCATTTGGGGGAAAGAAAGAAGAGAGAGGAGAGGTTGGATTTATACCCCGCCCTTCACTAACCGAAAGAGTCTCAGAGCGGCTTACAAACTCCTTTCCCTTCCCCTCCCCACAACAGACACCCTGTGAGGTAGGTGGGGCTGAGAGAGCTCTGACAGAGACAGAAACTGCCCGTTTTCAAGAACAGCACTGACAGAACTATGGCTAGCCCAAGGTCATCCAGCAGGTGCAAGTGGAGGAGTGGGGAAAGGCACAACCTGGGATGAAAGCGAGATCTGGAAAACGTCACGAGGGGGTACCAGAAGCAGGGTAGATGGAAGGCGATGGAAATTATGTAGGGAAGAGGCGGCAGATGGGGGCAGATGGGTGGGGAAAGGTTAAGAGAACGGCACTTTGGGTCCAAAGGAAGGGACAGAGGGATATCCATGATGAGTTGCGGAACTGGATTATGTACACCCAGAATTTATACGCTCTGTAGGAAGGGAGGAAGATCAGACTGAAGATAGCGAGTGGAAAACAGGAGTGTTATCTTCAGTAGAATCTGGGATGGGGAAAACCACCAGGATAATATCTGGGGCGGAAACAGGAAGTCTACAGGGCAGGAGTGACAAAATCTGGAGCGAAAGGGGGGGGGGGACAGGAGAGTATTCTCAGATGTGGGGCAAGGGGGGGGGGAAACCAAATAACCAGTGTTCCCTCTAAGCTGAGTCAGTGTGAGCAAGCTCAGTTTTTTAGCTTCCAGCTCACACATTTTTGTCTCAGCTCGGGAAGGAGGGTTCCAGAGCAAACTCATTTAGGTAGCAGCTGAATCGCTCGCTCACAACTTTAATGGCAGGAGCTCACAAAGTAAAAGTTTTGCTCACAAGAATCCACAGCTTAGAGCAGGGGTGTCAAACATGCGGCCCGGGGGCCGGATCAGGCTCCCGGAGGGCTTCCATCAGGCCCGCAGTGGAACTGGCCATCTCCTGCTTCCAGTTCTGCTGCTGCATCATAGCTTGCTTCGCCAGACTCTCTCAGTCGCTCAGCCATTTCATGTTCTAACCTGGGTCCTAGACTCAGAACTCTGAGCATGCGATTTCTGTGGTAAATGTTGATAAATCAAAAGTAGGTTTGCAGCTTACAGAGCTAATGTTTTAAGCATGTTTTTTATTTTAAGTTTAAAAAATCTTTGTGCTTGTCTGCGTCCTTTATAAAGTTTATATCTTCGCTACCTGGCATTACATTTTATGACACACATGGCCCAGCCCAACAAAGTCTGAGTTATGTCAGATCACCAAAGTGCCGGCCCTCATAACAAATGAGTTCGACAGCCCAGGCTTAGAGGGAGCATTGCTGATAACCCTTTTTCACATTCCCCTGAGAACTGCCTGTAGCAGGATCAGGGACCTCTCCAGACAGATGCAGGCTACGTACACACAGCTTAAAGGGCCCACAGGAAAGGACATCAGATCCAGGGCTGAGAGGGGAAGAGAACTAGAGTGGAAATGGGGGCGCATCGGAGATAGGTCAACGGAATGCGGAGCAACCAGGCAGAGGTTACCAGAAAGATGCAGCCCTGAATATACACTCTCATGCATCAGAAACAGGGGCAGCGAGAGGAGGAAAAGACAACTGAAGCAATATCTGGAGCAGGGATATATCCAGCACAGGACACAGAACAGACATGCACATGCAATGTAGACTCTACATCTGGGGTGTCAAACATGCGGCCCAGGGGCCGGATCAGGCCCTCGGAGGGCTGCAATCCGGCCCACAAGGCCCTGGCTGTTTCCTGCTCCCTTTTCCAGTTCTGCTGCTGCTACATCACAGCTTACTTTACCAGCCTCTCAGTTGCACAGGAGAGACAGATAGGCAAGCCTCTCCTGTACAAGGTTTGCAGCTTACAGGTACACACCTGAAAAGCATACTCACGATTGCGACAGCACAGACAGTTGGATGCAACAATTCAGAGCAAGAGGTGTCAGTTATCAGACACTGTTAAATAGACAAAATATCGCAAGAGTGCTAGTGTTTTAAGCAGGTTTTATTTAAAGTTTTTTTAAAAAAAATTTAATTGTGTTTGTCTGTGTCCTTTATAAAGTTTACATCTCCAATAGCTGGCATTACATTTCATGACACGCATGCCCCGCCCCCAAAAGGTCTCATTTATGTCAGATCCGGCCCTCATTACAAATGAGTTTGACACCCCTGCTCTACATATTCATGAATCTTTCTGCATACACACACACATATTTATATATGCAACCACCTGCATATTAATGACCTTGCAGAGAACAGCACAGCATCCAGGGCAGGGGGGGGAAGAAGAAGGGTGGGAAACGGGGGTTAATTTTGGGGAGGGGGCAGTGGGGCATTGCCAGGGGATGAGTGTGTGTGTGCATGTGTGAGGCTCTCATATATCCATATATACTGTATTCACACGTGCACGCATATAACTGTCTATCCAGAGAGATACACAAAGCTTTACCTTTGGCCGTTTTCAACAAATCACTACTACCGACGTATATAATAAGGGCTGAAATCACACACAGGCCCGCACATCTACAGGTAGATAGTTTAAAAGGGTAGCCACACTGGCCTGCCGTGGAACAGCTCGAACCAAGTCCAGCGGCACCTTAGAGACCGACAAGAAGTTTCAAGGTATGAGCTTTTGAGTCAAAGTTAAAGAAATGGAAAACCTTGTTTGCCTCTAAGATGCTTTAATAGAGGAAGAAGGAAGAAGAGTTGGATTTATACCCTGCCCTTCGTTCGAGTGGCTCACAATCTCCTTTCCCTTCCCCTCCCCACAACAGACACCCTGTGAGGTAGGTGGGGCTGAGAGAGCTCTTTTGAGGACTGCTCTTGAGGGAACAGCTCTGACAGAACTTGTGACTGACCTAAGGCCACCCAGCTGGCTGCATGTGCAGGAGTGGGAATCAAACCTGCTTCTCCAGATCAGAGTCCGCTGCTCTGAACCACTACAGCACATGTACATACATCTATGTATACACACATCTATATATACATACATATGCAGCATAATTCAAACGAGACGAGGCCATTTCTGTCTTCTTCTATATTAGTTGGAATTTGCTTGGCTATCTGTCCCATAAGCCTCTGCTCTTTTGCTGGCAGCCTAGGCGTAAAAACTAAAGCCTTGCCCTGCAGATGTACCTTAGCCCGAATTCATATTTGACATTCCCCGTGCCAGGCGCCAAAGCTTAAACATACATACATTAGTTGTACCATATCTGCCTAGGTCTTTTTGACATTGTGGCTAATAAAATACATCTGGGCAAAAGTTCACACTAGCAATTTAAGATGGGCTGGTGCTTGTCAAGTTTGGTACATTCTCGACTGACACCTCCACACACACACAGACTACCTCTGAATGTCTCTTGCCTTGAAAACCCCACGGGGTTGCCATAATGAAGGCACATTCTACTACCACATACATTTATAAGCGCACGCACACACACACACGTGTGTGTGTGTATATATATATATATATATATATA
>NW_015160210.1:1547825-1550528 GCF_001447785.1 Gekko japonicus
ATATATATAATATACACACAGAGATACATATATATACACAAATACATGTACATTACTTCAGAACGTCTCTTTGCCATAAGTCAACTGCGACTTGAGGGAACCTTCCACTACCACATACACAATGTGTGCGCATTTCCACCTGTGTCTGTATATGTGTGTGTATAAACGTTTATGTGTGTGTACATGCTGCGGTGGCTCAAGTGGTTAAGACGTTGAACTGTGGGCTGTGGAAGGTTGGGAGTTCAGCAGTTTGAGACACGAGTTGCCGCATGACGGAGTGAGCTCCCGTCTCTGGCCCCAGCTCCTGCCAACCTGGCAGTTCGAAAGCAAGAAATTGCAAGTAGATAAATAGGTACCACTTCGGTGGGAAGGTAACAGCGTTCTGTGCGCCTTGGTGCTTAGTCATGCCAGCCACATGACCACAGAAACGTCTTCGGACAGCGCTGGCTCTTCGGCTTTGAAACAGAGATGAGCACCGCAACCCTAGAGTCGGAGTCGACTGGCTTTCAAGCAAGGGAACCTTTACCTTTACTTTACATGCATGTACGCACACACAAACAAACACATGTTCTTTACCTCTGAACGTCTCTCGTCTTGAAAACCCCAGGGAGTTGCCATAATGACAGCACTTTTTACCACCACATATATTTACACATGCACATTACTTCAGAATGTTCCTTTCCTTGAAGATCCTAGGGGGTTGCCATAAATCAATTGCGACTTGAGGGCACCTTCCACCACCACATACATTTATATTTGCATGCACGCACACACAGGTGCGCACGCACACATATTTGTTTATATGTGTGTGTGTGCGCATGTACACACACACATATTTACACACAACACTTATACAAACACACACATAAGCCCCTGAACATTGAATGCCTCTTGCCTTGAAAACCCCAAAGAATGGCCATAATACAGCACTTTCCACCACACACACACACACACCAATGCCTCTTCTAAGTGAGCAGAAATTCTACTTTGTGAGCTACCGGCATTAAAGTTGAGTGAGCGAGTGACTTGGCTACTGCATAAATTAGTTTGCTCTGGAGCCATCCTTCCTGAGCTGAGTCAAAAATGTGTGAGCCAGAGGCTAAAAATCTGTGAGCTGGCTCACACTAACTCAGCTGAGAAGGAACACTGATATAGATATTTATATCTATATACACACATCTGTGTACACGCATGGAGCACACATGCATCGCCGATTCGCCATGCGCACGCGCACACAAATATATTTATACATAACACTTATACACAGACATACACCTGGACATTACTTGCTGGCTTGAAAACCCCACAGGGTCGCCATAAGGGCAGAACTTTTATACCACCATCAGCACACAGAGACACATCTGTGTACACGCATGGAGCACACATGCATCCCCATGCACACACACTAAAATATATTTATACATAACACACACACCTGGACATTACTTATGGCCTTGAAAACCCCACAGGGTTGCCATAAGGGCAGAACTTTTATACCACCATCAGCACACAGAGACACATCTGTGTACACGCATGGAGCACACATTCCCATGCGTGTGCACACACACAACTATATTTATACATAACACTTATTCACAGACACACACAACTGGACATTACGTCTGGCCTTGAAAAACCCACAGGGTCACCATAAGGGCAGAACTTTTATACCACCAACAGCACCCACACAGACACATCTGTGTACACGCATGGAGCACAATGCATTCCCATGTGCGTACACACACACAAATATACTTATACATCACACACACACAAACACCTGGACATGACTTGCTGACTTGAAACCCCCACAGGGTCGTCGTAAGGGCAGAACTTTTATACCACCACCAGCAGCAGCACACACACAGACACATCTGTGTACACGCCTGGAGCACACATGCACCCCCATGCACATGCACACACAAATATATTTATACATCACACACACACAAACACCTGGACATGACTTGCATTCCCATGCGTGTGCACACACACACAAATATATTTATACATAACACTTATACACACACACACACCTGGACATTACTTCTGGCCTTGAAAACCCCACAGGGTCGCTGTAAGGGCAGAACTTTTATACCACCAGCAGCAGCACACACACAGACCCATCGGTGTACACGCCTGGAGCACACACGCACCCCCATGCGCGCGCGCGCACACAAATATATTTATACATCAGACGCACACACAAACACACCTGGACATGACTTGCTGCTTTGAAAGCCCCGTAGGGTGGGTGGCCTTTCCACCCACTGCGCCCATGCGCAACCCCCACCCGCAGTGCTCCCTCTAAGCTGAGTCAGTGTGAGCCAGCTCACAGTTTTTTAGCCTCCAGCTCACAGGTTTTCGCCTTAGCTCAGGGAGGAGGCCTCCAGAGCAAACTAATTTGTGCAGCAGCCAAATTCCTCGCTCACTAACTCAACTTTAATGCCGGCAGCTCACAAGGTAGGATTTCTGCTCTCAAGAAGACTCCGCGGTTTAGAGGGGAGCCTTGCCCGCCCGCGCACCGGCGCACCCCGCGCCTGACCTGGACGACCACCTCGACCTCGTAGGCGTTGCCCTTGGAGCGCTGCTGCCCGCGGAACTTGGCGCCGCTGTAGAGGCGGCTGGTGCTGACGCCGGGCTGCGCCGTGTTGATGGGCGGCGGCGGCTCGAGGCGGGCGGCGGCGGACGAGGCGGCGCCCG
>NW_015160210.1:1550684-1570970 GCF_001447785.1 Gekko japonicus
GTGAGCGCCGCCCCCCGCCCCCGCGACGGCGGCGCCGAGGGGACAAAACGCGTTTGTGACGCGGGGCCGCCAGGGCCCTTCCGCCTCCGGCCCGGGCCAAGATGGCGGCGCCCAGGCGGAGGGATCGATGCCGTGTTCGAGTTTGGGGAGGACGGGAGGGAGAGCCGGCGTCCGAGATTTGGGACGGCGGGGCTTGGAATTAAGAGAAAAGGAACGAGGCTGCTTTTTGGATAAGGGTGGGGAGGGGGTTTGGAGGAGGACGCGAGCCAAGATATTTTTTACCCTCCAGGATTTTGGAGGGTTGGCTCGTCTGTAAACTCCCCAGCTCTTTTTTTATTTAAAGGGCCCAGCAATCTCCAGATACTGCTCCTCTCTCAGGTTTCTCTAAGGACTGTCTTGCCCACCTCTGTGCAAAAACTTTCACCGGCTCCACTGCTTGCTGCAGCCTCTGTCGGTGTACGCGCCACGGCACATTGCTTGTGCATGCGGTGTTGTGCATGCGGTGTGCGTCGTGCGTGCATGTGCATTAAAAAAAAGAGCGGCCGCGCATGACCTGGTAGGGCAAGGGTTCTGAAGGAGGGCGAAGTTGCCGCTGGTTGGTTGCTTCTCGACCCCCCCCCCCCCCACACACACACACAATGTGGCGTGGCAGCTTGCGGAGCCTGCTTTCCGGCATACCTCTTTCGATCCGACGTGAACGTCCGGTTCTTCTTGCTCGTGGATCGGTATTTTTGCCGGCGGAGTTGAGGCGGCCGTATACGCCGCAGCCAGGTAAGTCTGCAGCAGGCAGAGCTGTAGTGAGATTCGGGAGGGACCCTGGCCAAGGTTCCCTCTAAAGCTGAGTTAGTGTGAGGCTAGTTCACAGCTTTCTAGCCTCCGGCTCACACGTTTTTCTCTCTGCTCAGGAAGGATGGGCTCCAGAGCAAACTAATTCATGCAGCAGCCAAATCGCTCGCTCACAACTTTAATGCCAGGAGCTCACAAAGTAGGAGTTTTGCTCACAGGACTCCACAGCTTAGAGAGAGCAGTGGTTGCAAGCAGTGTTCCCTTTAAGCTGAGTTAGTGTAAGCTAGTTCACTGTTTTTTAGCCTCCAGCTCACACATTTTTGTCTTAGCTCAGGAAGGAGGGGCTCCAGAGCAAACTAATTGATACAGCAGCCAAATCGCTCGCTCACAACTTTAATCCCAGTAGCACACAGAGTAGGATTTTTGCTCACAGGACACCACAGCTTAGCGGGGGCGTTGACGGTGGCTCAGTGGTAGAACATCTGCTTGGCATGCAGAAGGCTCAGTCCCTGTAGTCTCCAGATAAAAGTATCAAATTGTAGGCGATGTGAAAGACCTCTGCCTCAGACCCCGGAGATCCGCTGCCAGTCAGAGTACACAACACTGACCCTGATGGACCAAGGGTCTGATTCAGTATAAGACAGCTTTATGTGCATTCTTGTAAGGTTATCTCCTTCTCCGTCCTCCTTCCAGGTTCTATATTTTATAGTTCTCAGAAGACCTGATCTGTGGAGCCACTTACCAATCATGCTGGTGTGTGTTTAGGACATAAGAGACGCCAATGTTGGATCAGGCCAATGGCCCATCCAGTCCAACACTCTGTTGCACAGTGGACAAAAAAACCAGGTGCCATCAGGAGGTCCACCAGTGGGGCCAGGACACTAGAAGGCCTGCCACTGCTGCCCCCACCCCCCAGCATCAAGAATACAGTGTTTGGTTCTGCCCTAAGGCTCTTAGGGAATCTGATTGTCAGGCAAATTCCAGACTGAAGCAATGTTTATATCAGGTCAGAATCAGACCACTGGTCCATTTATCTCAATAAATGGCTGCCCTGGCTTACCAGGCAGAAAAGTATTTTTTTTTTCCCTAGCCTGCATCCTGAAATCCTTGCAATTTGAAAAGTGGGGGAATTAACCAGCGATCGTCTGCATGAGCGATCTGCGGTCTTTCTGGACCTAGGATCCGTGTTTAACCTCACAGCTGGCAGCAACATATCCACAGAGCTGCAAGCACAAGACAGGAAGTCATGTGGCATGAAGAGGAAGAGCCACAGTTATGGCCAGTGTTCCCTCTAAGCTGAGTTATTTATTTATTTGATTACATTTATATCCCGCCCTCCCCGCACGCAGGCTCAGGGCGGCTTACAGTACACAGGCGTAAAACAACACCATAGTTATGCAATCAAGGCACACAGTGCAATAAAAATACCGTTAAAACATTTTAAAAACAGTTAAATACAATGGGCAACTCCCAAGGATCCAGTGCGACTAACACACTTGCTCCCATTAGTAAAAAAAGGGCGACTAACACACACGCAAATCCCATTAGTAAAAAGGGGGGGGAATGCTATGGCCCCAATGTTCAATGGCCAATCAACCTAGCCCAGCGGTCCTGCTTTGCAGGCCCCAATTGGTGGTGGTGGTGGTGATTGCGGCGGCTCCTATTCAAAAGCCTGGCGGAAGAGCTCCGTCTTACAGGCCCTGCGGGACCTGATCTCCTCCGGGAGCTCATTCCACCAGATAGGAGCCGCCAGCGAAAAGGACCTGGCCCTTGTGGCAGCAAGCCTGGCCTCTTTAGGGCCCGGGGTCACGAGACGGTGTTGTGACCCCGACCGAAGTGCTCTTTGGGGCCTGTATGGGGCAAGGCGGTCCCTCAAATATGCCGGACCCTAGTGTGAGCTAGCTCACAGTTCTTTAGCCTCCGGCTCATGCGTTTTTGTCTCCGGCTCAGGAAGGACATCTCCAGAGCAGACTAACTGATGTAGTATAGCCAAATTGCTTGCTCACAACTTTAATGCCAGTAGCTCACAAAGTAGAATTTTTGCTCACAAGGCTCCACAGCTTAGAGGGAGCATTGGTTATGGCCTCATCTGGTGGTGGTGGTGGGGGCTCTGTTGGGGGTCTGGCTTGCTGTCGGAGGGGAGGAGAAAAGGCAGAGAAGAATCCTTGAATACGGGCATGGTGCTGGAGCTCCAGGGGGTGAGAAATGAGTACACCCAGGCCAAGGAAGGCTGCGCGGGGAGAAAAAAAGAGAAAGCAAGGGAGAACTTTTTTGCAAGGAGTGCTTTTTTGTCTCTAAACCTGCCTGTGTTAAAAAGAACCGTCTCTACTCCCAAGTAACCTTTAATTTGCTGTTTCACTTTTTCTCTGCAGATGGAGTTGAGGTCCGTGAGGGGCTATTTTGATGCAGTGGTTAAGGGCGCGGGCTCTAATCTGGGAGGACCGGGTTTGATTCCCCCACTCCTCCACTTGCAGCTGATGGATGACCTTGGGCAAGCCACAGTTCTGTCACAGCTGTTCTCTGAAGGACAGTTCTCTCAGAGCTCTCTCAGCCTCGCCTACCTCACAGGGTGTCTGTTGTGGGGAGTGGAAGGGGAAGGAGTTTGTAAACCGCTCTGAGACTCCCAGTAAAGGGTGGGGTATAAATCCAATCTCCTCCTCCTCCTCCTCCTTCTTGCCACTAGATATAGATGGAACACTCTGTCCAGGGCAATGGTGCTCTGTATTCTTGGTGCTTGGGGGGGGGGGAGTGGGAGGGTCCCTGGCGTTGTGTCCCCGAGGGTGAACCTGATGTCACCTGGGTTTTGGTCACTGTGTGACACAGTGGTGTTCTGGTGGGCTGAGGGTGTGATTCACTGTGCCATCGGGAGGATGCTGGGCTAGACAGACCACTGGTCTGACCCCGCAGAGTGTGTCGTAGATTCTCTCAGCATGCACACAAAAAAAGGCAGGGTGTGTGGCCTCTCTGCTCTATATGCATGTGCTCCAGAAGTGCCATCTCTCAAAAAGCCACCCAAGCAGAAGAATGCTGTGGCATTCTTGTCGTGACACGGCTTTATGCCAACCCTTGGTTGTTAAAGATCAGTAGTTTGGTGGTGGCGGTGCCTCTCTGGCCAACGTCTTTTACATCACCTACTTCCCCATCGTTTAAACTGTAGAGCCTGTATGCTCGATTCTGTGTGCTCGATTCTGCATGCAGACCGGATGCTCTCCCTCTGTGTTTCTCCCTGTGTAATGACGCTTTAACGCAACCCAGTTGTTTTCCAAACAACTAAAGACTTAGTGTTTGGAAAAGGAACTTGGTGTGTTTTCCACAAGCTCCACCTCACCCAGCAACTCAGCTGCTGCTTATTAATACAGCTGCCCTCCCCTCTTTTACTGCTAGGGGGTGCTGTCTTTAAAAGTGACAGAGTTTCTGCAAACAGTGCATCATGGGAAGTGTAGTTCTTAGATGAGTATTGCACGCAAAGCTTGCTAGTCGATTGGGAATGGACATAGCAGAAGTGGTTTCAAATTACTTAGTTCCCTCCTCCAAGTCACATGGACACATGAAGCTGCCTTGTACTGAATCAGACCCTGGATCCATCAAGCTCAGTGTTGTGTACTCAGCCTAGCAGCGGCTCTCCTGGATCTCAGGCAGAGGTCTATCCCATCACCTCCTGCCTGTAACTGGAGATGCCGGGGACTGAACCTGGGACTTTCTGCATGCCAAGCAGAGGCTCTTTCACTGAGCCACGGCCCCTCTTTACAGCTCTCCAGGGTCTCAGACGGAGGTCTTTCCCATCACCTCCTGCCGGGTCCTTTTTAACTGGAGATCCCATCACATCACCACGGCCCCTCTTTACAGCTCTCCAGGGTCTCAGGTGGAGGTTTCCACATCACCTCCTGCCTGGTCCTTGTAACTGGAGATGCCAGGGATTGAACCTGGGACCTCCTGCCTGCCAAGCTAAAGCTCTGCCACTGAGCCACAGACCCTTTCTACAGCTCTCCAGGGTCTCAGATGGAGGTCTTTCCCATCACCTCCTGCCTGGTCCTTTTTAACTGGAGATGCTGCCGGGGACTGAACCAGGGACCTTCTGCATGCCAGGCAGATCCTCTGCCACTGAGCCATGGCCCCTCTTTACAGCTCTCCAGGGACTGAGGCAGAAGTCTTTCACATCACCTCCTGCCTGGTCCTTTTAACTGGAGATGCTGCCGGGGATTGAACCTGGGACCTTCTGCATACCAGGCAGATGCTCTGCCACTGAGCCACAGCCCCTCTCTACAGCTCTCCAGGGTCTCAGGCGGAGGTCTGTCCCATCACCTCCTGCCTGGTCCTTTTTAACTGGAGATGCTGTGGATCAAACCTGGGACCTTCTGCATGCCAAGGAGATGCTCTGCCACTGAGCTACAGCCCTGCATCTTCAACATCAGCGGAAGGACTGTGTGGAGACAGGTGGATTGTGTGCAGAATGGGAACAAGCATTCTGATTAATTTCCTAATATCTTTGAAGGAAAATAAATTGCATTCAGCTCACTAGAGGTGATGTGGAAGAAAGAGATGCAGCTGAGAGAAACAGGGTGTGCTTAAAGACCTGACTGCTTCCTTTCTCTCTCGGTTGTCGTTTCTGTCCTAGCTGTATCGTTGCAGCTTTCTTTTAGTTTGCACTGTGCTCTTTAACTCTGAAGTGGCTTCCAGCGGAGGTCAGGGGACGGGATAGAACATTTTAAAGGAATGACTCATTGATTTCGGCAGACGAAGGCAGATCTTGCACTTCTTTGGATGTTGCATGTGGTGCATGAGAGGCGTGTTATCTGTGTACTGAGCGGAGATTTTCTTTTGCCCTTTCAGAAAGGAAGAGGTTTTACCAGAATGTGAGCATCTCCCAAGGCGAAGGTGAGCTTGTCCCCTCAGTTGTAAGCTTTGGGCTGTCATCTACGTGCCTGGAATAAATTCATCTGGAGCCTATCCGATCTCAAGGTGGTTTAGGCTGCAGGGAGGGTTAAGGGCCATGAAGGTGCTTCCAACTTGTGGCGAGTCCCTCTAAGCCGAGTGAGTGTGAGCTAGCTCACAGTTTTTTAGCCTCCGGCTCACGCATTTTCGCCTTAGCTCAGGAAGGGATGGCTCCAGAGCAAACTAATTCATGCCATAGACAAATCGCTCGCTCACAACTTTAATGTCAGCAGCTCACAAGGTAGAATTTTTGCTCACAAGACTCCACAGCTTAGAGGGAGCATTGAGGGCGACCCTATGAATGTAACGTCCTCCAAAACACCCTGTTGTTAAAAGCCATTCTCAGGTCTTCCCAAACGGATGTCTGTGGCTTCCTTAATGGAGTCGCTCCACCTAGGATTCTTGTCTTTTCCAGTGACAATTTCCTGTCTTCTCAGAATGTGACCAAGGTACGATAGCCTCGCTTGAGTCATTTTAGCTTCTAGAGAGAGTCCAGGCTTGATTCTGATGTAGAGCCCACTTATTTGTCTTTTTGGCAGTCCCTGGGGTATCCATAAAACTCGCCTCCAACACCACATTTCAAATGAATCTGCTTTCTTCATTAAGAACATAATATAAGGACATCAGAAGAGCCCTGCTGGATCAGACCAGTGAGGGTCCATCTCGTCCAGCCTCCTGTCTCACACAGGGGCCAACCAGTTCCTCTGGAGGGCCAACAACAGGGCAGAGAGGCCGAGGCCTTCCCCTGACAAGAACATCAGAAGAGCCCTGCTGGATCAGACCAGTGGTCCAGTAGTCCACCCAGTCCAGCGTCCTGTCTCATGCATTGGCCCACCAATTCCTCTGAACGGCCAACTACAGGGCATAGAGGCTGAGGCCTTCCCCTTATAATGAGCCCTGCTGGATCAGACGTCCATCCAGTCACACAGTGGCCAGCCAGTTCTTCTGGAGGGCCAACAACAGGGCGTAGAGGCCAAGGTCTTCCCCTGATGTTGCCTCCCAGCTCTGGGAGTCAGTGGCTTAGTGCCTCTGAATGTGAAGGTTCCCCTCAGCCACCATGGCTCATAGCCACTGATAGACTTATCTTCCATGAATCTATCTAATCCCCTTTTAAAGGTGTTTATTCCTGTGGCCATCACTATATCCACATCTTAAGCACTCTCTGCGTAAAGCAGTATTTCCTTTTGTCCTAACTGAACATGGGGAATACTGTGGCATGAATTAACTTGACCTTGGTCCCCAGGAATACCTCCTTACTTTTAAGGGTCTTTTCTAGCTCCTTCATGGCTGCCCCTTCACAGCCTCAGTCTCCTTCTGATTTCTTAGGCACAGTCTCACTTTTGGTTGATGATGAACCCAAGAAGTAGAAAACCTCGAACCATTTCGGTTCCTTCATCGTCAGGCCTTAGAGTTGTGTGATGACGGTAGGCCGATAGGCAAGGGGTTTCAAGCGCCCATCTCTGGGCAGAATTGAGCACAAGCTTTAGGGGAATACTGGGTTTGGATGGCAGGATTGAGGCAGGAACACGGGAACTTGACAGTCACGTAGTACGAGGGCGCGCGATCTTTGGCGTCGTGAGTTCTATAAAAACGAACCCGGTTCTTCCACCCCAGTTTCTAGTCCTTATGGTTAAGAAGATAAGCCAGAAAATATGCAAGCAAAGTCTGGCAAAGTCTCCGAAGTCAGAGGGAAGTATCTTTTCCAGTGGCTGAGCAGAAGCATACATAAATAACAAAATGAGAAGCAACGGTAGGCAAATACCCTTGCTTTGCATAACGTATGCAGTTAGCTCGGCGTAAAGGTTTCCCTTGCTCAAAAGCCAGTCGACTCTGCCTCTAGGGGGCGGTGCTCATCTCCGTTTCCAAGCCAAAGAGCCAGCGCTGTCCGAAGATGTTTCCATGGTCATGTGGCCATCATGACTAAACACCAAGGCGCACGGAACGCTGTTACCTCCCCATCAAAGCGGTACCTATTTATCTACTTGCCATTTCTTGCTTTCAAATTGCTAGGTTGGCAGGGGCTGGGGCCAGAGAGGGGAGCTCACTCCGTCACACGGCACTCGGGTCTCGAACTGCAGACCTGCAGACCTTCCAGTCTGCAGCTCAGTGTCTTAACCACTTGAGCCACCGCAGCTAATGCTCAAAAAGCTAGGGTCTCGAACTGCTGAACTACCAACCTTCCAGCCTGCAGCTCAGGATCTTTGTGTCGGCTTTGGATGGTGCCAAATCTTGGATTTTCTTTCCAAGCGCAGAGTTTGGGAAGCCCTGAGACCTAAAGGTGTATAAGGCCCTGCCCACGCAGAGCTTCCTGTACCAAAACCAGAATCTTTGAGGAATTTGCATTTTTCTGGCATTGATGGCCAGTTGTGCCGGATATAACCTTTCCAGGGGTTGACTTCTGAGTAGATCAGCTTGAGGTTGCTCCCGGGGGATCCGGATCACTCAGACTCTTAGAGTATGTTCCTTGCTGCTGACTTGGTAGCTTTATAAAATATATATTTTATAAAAAAACCAAAACACCCCGTTCTCCTTCAGGAGGTTTTGAAATCAACCTGGATCATCGGAAGCTGAGAACCCCCCAGAACAAGACCTTCGCGGTGCCCAGTGAGACCCTGGCTCTGGCGGTAGCGACGGAGTGGGAATCCCAGCGGGACACGGTCAAGTTTTTCACCATGCACCTGGCGAGTCAGACAGATCCCTTCCTCTTTCTGTTGCCTTCTCCTCCTGCCTTTCTCCGGACAGGGGAGCAGCCCCCCCCCCCCCCCCCCCCCGGCTGCTTCATCCTCACAATAACTCTGTAAGGGAGTTGAGGGCTGAGTTTGGATTAGAAATATGAGACTACTATTCCGGCCTGGAAGTGTCCATTACGGTAGGGGAGCAAGGCATGCTGGGAGTTGTAGTCCCTGCAAGCTTTCCCCCAACTTCTTGGCTTATGGGAGGGCTTTCTGTGTCAGCTCGGCTCCTGTGGAACAACCAGAGTGTTTGCTGTAGGAACTCTGCAGGTTACCAGCACAAGAATTTGAGTGGTTCATCGTCAAGATCTTCGGTGACTCGTGATTTCGTAATGTGTTGAGTCAGGCGATTGGTCTGCCAAGGCTAGTGTTGTCTACTCTGACTGGCAGCAGCTCTCCAGGGTCTCACCTAGAGGTCCCTCACATCACATACTACCTGAGCTTTTTAACAGCTCTCCAGGGTCAGGTGGAGGTTTTTCACATCACCTGGCTGGTCCTTTTAACTGGGGATGTTGGCGATTGAACCTGGGGCCTTCTGCATGCCAAGCAGGGGCTCTTCCACTGAGCCACGCCCCCTCTTTACCGCTCTCTAGGGTCTCAGGTGGCGGTCTTTCACATCACCTACTACCTGGTCCTTTTCACTTGAGATGCCGGGGACTGAACCAGGGACCTTCTGCACGCCAAGCAGAGGCTCTACCACTGAGGCACGGCCCCTCTTTACAGCTCTCCAGGGACTCAGGCGGAGGTCTTTCCCTCCCCTCCTGCCTGGTCCTTTTGACTGGAGATGCCAGGGATTGAACCTGGGACCTTCTGCATGCCAAGCAGATGCTCTGCCACTGAGCCACAGCCCCTCTTGACAGCTCTCCAGGGTCTCAGGCGGAGGTCTCTCCCATTACCTCCTGCCTAGTCCTTTTGACTGGAGATACCGGGGATTGAACCTGGGACCTTCTGCATGCCAAGCAGAGGCTCTGCCACTGAGCCACAGTCCCCTCTTTACAGCTCTCCAGGGTCTCAGGCGGAGGTCTTTCCCATCACCTCCTGCCTGGTCCTGTTTAACTGGAGATTCCGGGGACTGAACCTGGAACCTTCTGCATGCCAAGCAGAGGCTCTTCCACTGAGCCACGGGCCCTTCCTAGCTGCCTTTTACTGATGCAGAAGATAGGTCTACCAAGGTGAATCTTGTCTATTCTGACTGGCAGTGACTCTCCAGGGTCTCAGGCAAAGGTCTTTCAGATCACGTAGTACCAGGGCTTGAAGCCATTGACAGATTTCTCCTCCATGAATCTATCTAATTCCCTTTAAAAGCTGTTTATCCCTGTGGCCATTGATACCCTCCCTGGCAGCAAAATCTACATTTTAATCACTCTCTGTGATCACCTGATCGCTGAAGTCTTTCCAACAACCCCATGAAGTAGACCAGGTTTGTTTACCACAGAGAAGGGAGAAAATCCTGGCTTACTTGCAGAGGATGAGATTCAGGTTGGGGTCATGGTGGCTTTCCTGTTCCTGTGTTTGTAACCCATTCCTCGCTTTCCAGACAACCTTGTGTAACACCGCTCTGGACAACCCATCACAGCGAAGCAAAGAACAGCTCATCACAGCGGCTGTGAAGTTCTTGGAGACAGACACCATCTGGTAGGAGCGTCTGTGAAGTCCATTGCGGGCCAGGAAATCTAGAAGTCTTTTGAATTAGCATGTTGAACATAAGAGCCCTGCTGGGTCAGACCAGTGAGGGTCCCTCTAGTCCAGCATCCCGTCTCACACAGGAGCCAACCAGTTCCTCTGGAGGGCCAACAACGGGGCACAGAGGCCAAGGCCTTCCTCTGAGGTTGCCTCCTGGCTCTGAAATTCAGAGGTTTAATGCCTCTGAACCTGGAAGTTCCCCTCAGCCACCATAGACCTATCTAATCCCCTTTTAAAGCTGTGGCCGTCACTACATCCTCCGGCAGCGAATTCCACTTTTTAATCACTCTCGGTGTAAAGTAGTATGATGAAGCTGCCGTACACTTAAATTAGCTCACTGAACACACACATGAAGGCGCCGTCTACTGAATCAGACCCTTGGTCCATCAAAGCCAGTGTTTGTCTACTCAGACTGGCTGCAGCTCTTTGGGCTCTCAGGCTGAGGTCTTTCCCATCACCTCCTGCCTGGTTCTTTTCAACTGGAGATGCTGCCGGGGATTGAACCTGGGACCTTCTGCATGCCAAGCAGAGGCTCTTCCACTGAGCCACGGCCTCTCTTTACCGCTCTCCAGGGCCTCAGATGGAAGTCTTTCCCATCATCTCCTGCCTGGTCCTTTTCACTGAAGATGCCGGGGATTGAACCTGGGACTTTCTGCATGCCAAGCAGAGGCTCTTCCACTGAGCCACAGTCCCTCTTTACAGGTCTCCAGGGACTCAGGCTGAGGTCTTTCCCATCACCTCCTTCCTGGTCCTTTTTAACTGGAGATGCCAGGGATTGAACCTGGGACCTTCTGCATGCCAAGCAGAGGCTCTGCCACTGAGCCACAGCCCCTCTTTACAGCTCTCCAGGGTCTCAGGCTGAGGTCTTTCCCATCACCTCCTGCCTAGTCCTTTTTAACTGGAGATGCCGGGGATTGAACCTGGGACCTTCTGCATGCCAAGCAGAGGCTCTTTCACTGAGCCACAGCCCCTCTTTACAGCTCTCCAGGGTCTCAGGCAGAGGGCTTTCCCATCACCTCCTGCCTGGTCCTTTTTAACTGGAGATGCCAGGGATTGAACCTGGAACCCTCTGGATGCCAAGCAGAGGCTCTTCCACTGAGCCACCAGGTCCTCCTTACAGCTCTCCAGGGACTCAGGCTGAGGTCTTTCCCATCACCTCCTGCCTGGTCCTTTTTAACTGGAGATGCCAGGGATTGAACCTGGGACCTTCTGCATGCCAAGCAGAGGCTCTGCCACTGAGCCACAGTCCCTCTTTACAGCTCTCCGGGGTCTCAGGCTGAGGTCTTTCCCATCACCTCCTGCCTAGTCCTTTTTAACTGGAGATGCCGGGGATTGAACCTGGGACCTTCTGCATGCCAAGCAGAGGCTCTTCCACTGAGCCACGGCCTCTCTTTACCGCTCTCCAGGGCCTCAGATGGAGGTCTTTCCCATCATCTCCTGCCTGGTCCTTTTCACTGGAGATGCCGGGGATTGAACCTGGGACTTTCTGCATGCCAAGCAGAGGCTCTTCCACTGAGCCACAGTCCCTCTTTATAGGTCTCCAGGGTCTCAGGCAGAGGTCTTTCCCATCACCTCCTGCCTGGTCCTTTTTAACTGGAGATGCCGGGGATTGAACCTGGGACCTTCTGCATGCCAGGCAGATGCTCTGCCACTGAGTCATGACCCCTCCTATGTTAAGACAAAGCATGAAGACTGGGGACAACCAGGGGGCAGAGGCGGAGAGAGAAAAATTGCAAAGGTATAGATGCAGTTTAAGTGTGACTGACCAATCCGGTGACCAGCTGTGCTTTCTCCCTGGGTTTTGGGGTATCCCAGCTACCGGGTAGAAGAGCCTCCTGCCTTGGTGGAATTGCAGAAGAATGAATGGGACCCTGTGATTGCCTGGGCGGAGAAAAGGTGAGTGTGCAGAGTGGGAAATTACCCCTGAATACGCCTGCATCTTGCCGAGAATACTAACAGCTCATGACACAAAAGAGTTCACGCTTTCTTTGCTGAGACGTCATGGGGAGCGGAGGCGGTTGGGGCGGAATTTATGACGCAAGATTTTAGCTCTCCTAGGTATGTGGCGTTCTAGGGGAGACGTGGGAGAAAGCCAAAATGCTGCTCTGTTTTGCTGCGAACCTCTGCAATCCATTGATCCCACAATTCTGATCGCTGAGGCAAATTCCTTTCCCCTTAATTAAAATTGGAGGCATCCTTTGCTCTTGTGATAGGAAGGAATTGTTCACCTGTTCAAGACCCTCCCTCCCAGTTTGGTGCAGTGGTTAAGTGCGCAGACTCTAATCTGGGAGAACCGGGTTTGATTCCCCACTCCTCCACTTGCACCTGCTGGATGACCTTGGGCAAGCCTTAGTTCTGATAAGAGCTGTCCTTGAAAAAGAGCAGTTTCTGTCAAGAGCTCTCTCAGCCCCACCGACCTCACAGGGTGTCTGTTGTGGGGAGGGGAAGGGAAAGGAGTTTGTAAGCTGCTCTGAGACAGTAGTGAAAGGCGGGTATAGTAGTGGGTAGTGAAAGGCGGGGTATAAATCCAGTCTCTTCTTCTTCTTCCTGCGTGAGTCACTGGTCTGGATGTGACCTCTAATTGAACGGAGGCAAGCCCAGAGCAAGGATTCACGCAGAGACATGACGGGCAGCCTCCTCTGAGGGCTCACAGTTTTTCTGAGTATCAAGATGGAGTCAAGTGCAGTGGCAAATTTTAGCCACACCCAGTGGAGCCTGATTGGAAGGTGCCCAGGCCAGAGCAGTGACTCATTCAGAAACTCAACAAGCAGCTTCTTCTGAGGACAGGTATTTCTGCCGGTTCTCCATAGCAGGGACTATCAGAGGGTCCTAATTGTGCTCTGGCATGGATAGCACAGGCAAGCCCAATCTCGTCAGATCTCCGAAGTTAAGCAGGGACGATTCTGGCAAGTATTTGGATGGGAGACCCCCTTGGAATACCAGCAGTCGGGAGGCGTGGGCAGGCTTTATTCAGCCACCTCTCTGAATATCATCCTGGCCCCCAGTAGGGGTCACCATGACTTCCAGGTGCACACACGGTCAGTCACCAGAGGTTGCCATAATCAGTGTTCTCTTTAAGCTGAGTTAGCGTGAGCCGGGTCACAGGTTTTTAGCCTCCGGCTCATGCATTTTTGCCTTAGCTCGGGAAGGATGTGGCCCCAGGGCAAGTGAATTTATGCCACAGCCAAATCGCTCGCTCACAGCTTTAATGCCAGGAGCTCACAAAGTAGAATATTTGCTCACAAGACTCCACAGCTTTGAGGGAAGCATTGGCCATGACTTCCAGGTGTGCACACACTCACACACACAGATGGGGGGGGGGAGAAGAGAGGAGGTAGCATTAACCCACAGCCAGCAGAAAAGAAGCTAGGCCAGAGCAGCAACTCATGCAGAGGGGCAGCGGGCAGCCCCTCTCGTGGGCGGGCGCTTTGGGCTCACAGGAGCTTCCAAGTGATTCAGTCGGTTTATTTGCCTTGGCATGCTGACAGCTCCTCTCAGGAAAGGCTGTTCAAAGACACTCAACTTCACAGGGCAGCTCCGGAATGCCCTTAGAACTGCCCTGGTGGTGCTGGGTCACTTTGGGTCGTTTCCGGTCCTGGTGGGGATCTAACCCGTGCCCTCTTTATCCTCCCTCCCTCCCTGCCCCCAAACAGGTATAACGTGGTCATCGGCTCTTCGACAAGCATCCTGGGTCCCAGCATCCCACAAAGCACCAAAGACACCTTCATCAGTCACCTGGCGTCATACAACACCTGGGCTTTGCACGGTACAGGCGGTGCGGTGCTGCAGCTTTCCTGTAATCATTCCTCCACCCCGACATTTCCTATTTGGGGCGGGTGTCGCATTAAACTGGAAGCATCCTTCCTGAGATGGGATGTCCCGAGTCAAAATCTGGCTACTGGAGATGGATTGGGGCCGAGGAACCTTGCCCCCCCCCCCCCCAAGTCTAAACTGTAGTGTGAAACTTTTAGGGCCACTTTGGGTTTTTAAAAAGTATCTTTTTGAGCCAGGAAGCTACATAGATCGGTGGTGGAGGCCACTTTATGGCGTAGTGCAGGGTTGTTGAACTCATTTGTTATGAGGGCCGGATCTGACATAAATGAGACCCTGTTGGGCTGGGCCATGTGTGTCATAAAATGTAAATGCCAGGTAGCGGCGATACAAACTTTATAAAGGACACAAACACAAAGGGTTTTTTTTTTACTTAAAATAAAAACATGCTTAGAACATTAGCTCTGTGAGTTGCAAACCTACTTTTGATTTGTTGACATTCACCACAGAAATCTCATGCTCAGAGTTCTGAGTCTAGGACCCAGGTTAAAACAGTGATTCAGTGAGTGATTAAGAACATAAGAGACGCCAATGTTGGATCAGGCCAAAGGCCAATCCAGTCCAACACTCTGTGTCACACAGTGGCCAGAAATACCAGTGCCATCAGGAGGTCCAGCAGTGGGGCCAGGACATTAGAAGTGCTCCCACTGTTGACCCCCCCAAGCACCAAGAAGACAGAGCATCACTTGCCCCAGAGCCCCTATCTATACCTTGTGGCTAATATCCACTGATGAACCTCTGCTCCATATGCTTATCTAATTCCCTTTTGAAGCCGTCCATGCTTGTAGCCGCCACCACTTCCTGTGGCAGTGAATTCCATGTGTTAATCACTCTTTGGGTGAAGAAGTACTTCCTTTTATCCGTTCTAACCCGACCGCTCTGCAGTTTCATGGAGTGCCCACGATTAAGAGAGTCTGGCGAACAAGCTATGATGCAGCAGCAGAACTGGAAGCAGATGGCCAGTTCCACTGTGGGCCTGATGGAAGCCCTCCGGGGGGCCTGATCTGGCCCTCGGGCCGCATGTTTGACACCCATGGTGTAGTGGTTAGACTGTTGGGGTAGGAGCATGGAAACCTGTGTTCAAACCCTCCCTCTGCTCCTCTGGGTAATCTCAGGCCAGTCACTGTGTCAGCCTGTCCTACCTTGCCAGGTCATAGAATCATAGAGTTGGAAGAAGGGCATAGAGACCATCTAGTCCAACCCCCTGCCCAATGCAGGACCAGTCTAAAGCATCCCTGACAAATATTCGTCCAGCCTCTTCTTGAAAGCTGTCCATGAAGGGGAGCTCACCACCTCCCCAGGTAGCCGATTCCACCTCTGAACCACTCTGGCCGTGAAAAAGTGTTTCCTAATCTCCAGCCTGATACCTTTCTGCATGTCATTTAGACCCGTTGCTTCGGGTCCTCTCCTCTGCTGCCAACTGGAACAGCTCCTTGCCCTCCTCCAAAGGACAGCCTTTCAGATATTTAAAGAGAGTGATCATGTCCCCCCTCAATCTCCTCTTCTCCAGACTAAACATTCCCAGGGCCCTCAGCCTTTCCTCGTAGGGCTCAGTCTCCAGACCCCTGATCATTCTCGTCGCTCTCTTCTGCACCCTCTCGGTTTTGTCCACATGGTAAGGATAAAACCGAGGAGGGGAGGGTTGTGTGACCCACTTTGAAGTCCTGGAAGGGAATTATACTATCCATCTGGTTTTGTATTCATTTTAAGATTTTTTAAGCCCCACCCTCTGATCTATGAATGTAGCCGTTAACCGTTTCGTTCCTGGACAAGACTGTAAAGGAGGAAGGGCAGTGTCTGGTTGTTGGTGTTGTAACTTACAAGACTCACGTCTCAAACGTTCGCCTTGGGCCTCTCCAGTTACTCAGTCTTTTAGGGAGCAAGTAAACACTCCTATCCATTTTGTATTAGGAGAAAAGAGCAAGAGTCCAGGAGCACCTTAAAGACTAACAGAATTTGTGGCAGAACAAATTTAGAGTCCAGTGGGGCACCTTTAAGACCAGCCAAGCTTTCGTGCGCAAGGCCACACTTTTTCAAATACATTGGAATGGCAGGTGAGGTTCTAAACTTATAGACTTGTAGAATTTAACAGCAAATTAACAGGATGACGTTTAAGTTAGGCAAAGTGAAAAATTAAATAACAAGTTAGGATAATAAGGTCAACAGTTTTAAAGCAATAAATATGTCACAGTAGCAGATAAATATCTAAAGGTGTTTTTTCTAATTATGGGAAGTAACAGAGTTTTAATTATCTTCTCTCAGGCGTGGAGGGTATGAGCTTTTGTGAGTCACTGCTCACTTCTTCAGATACAGCGCCTCCCCCGCCACAAATTTTGCTAGTCTTGAAGGTGCTCCTGGACTCTTGCTCTTTTCTGCTGCTTTGTTGTTGTTCAGTCGCACAGTCGAGTCCAACTCTTCACGACCCCATGGACCAGATCACGCCAGGCCTTCCTGTCTTCCGCCGTCCTCTGAAGTTTGCTCAATTTCATGTTCGTTGCATCTATGACACTGTCTCACCATCTCATCCTTTGCCATCCCCGTCTTCTTTGACCTTCAATCTTTCCCAGCATCAGGGTCTTCTCCAGTGAGTGCTCCCTTCTCATTGGGTGGCCAAAGTATTTGAGCTTCAGTTTCATTATCTGGCCCTCCAGGGAACAGTCAGGGTTGATTTCTTTTAGGGTTGATTGATTTGATCTTCTTGCAGTCCAAGGGACTCTCAAGAGTCTTCTCCAGCACCATAGTTCAAAAGAATCTATTCTTCGGCGCTCGGCCTTCCTTATAGTCCAACTCTCGCAGCCATACATGACTACTGGGAATACCATTGCTTTGACCATGCGGACTTTTGTTGGCAGGGTGATGTCTCTACTTTTTATCATGCTGTTTAGGTTCGCTATCGCTTTCCTCCCAAGGAGCAGGCGTCTTTTAATTTCATGGCTGCTGTCACTGTCTGCGGTGATCTGGGATCCCAGGAACGTGAATTCTGTCACTACTTCCACGACTTCCCCTTCTATTTGCCAAGGAGCGATGGGGCCGGATGCCATGATCTTAGTTTTTTTGATGTTGAGCTTCAAGCCCACTTTTGCGCTCTCCTCTTTTACCCTGGGCAAGAGGCTCTTTAGGTCCTCTTCACTTTCTGCCATTAGAGTGGTATCGTCTGCATATCTGAGGTTGTTGATCTTTTCCCCAGCAATCTTAATTCCCGCTTGCGATTCATCTGGTGATTCATTGTGATTCTGCTGCTACAAAGAGACTAACACAGCCACCCATCTTGATCTAATTTTGTATTAGAATATTCATCTCTATGAGGATGCTTGTATACTTTTCAGCTGTTTGCCTTTCTCTTGGTCATTTGAAAACAGAAACACCCCCCCTCCATGCCCTTATTGTTGCTGAAACACTGGAGAGAGAATTATCCTACATCCAGTGATCCAATAGAATGAGGACCTTACAACTTAAGAAACCTCTGAACGTACGCACATAGATGACAATTGTGCCATAGATATATTCTGAGATATCTTGAAACCTCCTAAAGACTTGGCACCATTGTTATATTTTTTTTAACATTTCTGTTTGGGGTAATTGAAATAGAAAAAGAGAGTGTGACGTCCTTGCTTACTGGGGAGACGGTTTTACCTTTAAAACACATGAACACGGTAGAGGAAGGACTATTTTGATTGCTGGGATAAGTTTAAACGAAAAATGATTTATTTAATAAAGAACAAACTAGGTTTCTGGTTATTTTGGACTGTTGCTGAGGAAAGGAACTTGTAAATATAACTGGCAAAGCTTGGCGTCATGAACAGTCTCCCAAACTCCACTCTGACAGGCTTAGACAGTCTAACCTCTCTCATATATATATATATAGTCACCCAGGCTAAACTCTTTGTCTTATTCACACAGAATAGACTCAAACTCTCATAGTCACACAGACTAAACTGTCTGTCAGTAAATTTTATCAGTCTTTAAGGTGCCACTGGACTCTTGCTCTTTTCTTCTGCTCCAGACAGACTAACGCGGCTACCCATCTTGATCTATCTCCATCTGATTTGGGATATTTTTCCCCTCTCTCACCAGGCATAGAATACATGATCACCCAGCTGAAGTCTCTGATTCTCTCAGTGTGCCTCCTGGACAAAAGCCTGACGGTGGAGCAAGCTGTCCTGCTGTCCCGCCTCGAGGAGGAATACCAGGTGAAATCTCACCTGGGGCCGAAATCTGCAATTTGAATGGCAGCTCTCCCCCTTTAAATTTGGGGGCGGGGTCCCCAGCTCTGCAGCTGTGAGGAGATGTTGTGGGCATTGGAGGAGGAGGAGATTGGATTTATACCCCGCCCTTCACTACCCAGAGGAGTCTCAGAGCGGCTTACAAGCTCCTTTCCCTTTCCCTCCCCACAACAGACACCCTGTGAGGTAGGCGGGGCTGAGAGAGCTCCGACAGAAACTGCTCTTTGGCTTGCCCAAGGTCACCCAGCCAGGTGCAAGTGGAGGAGTGGGGAATCAAACCCGGTTCTCCCAGATTAGAGTCCACACCCTTAACCACTGCACCAAAACTGGCTCCTGTTGTTTTTAAAACCGTAGGGAGGGCTCAGGGTTTCTTGTGGGGGGCATGAACTTGTAGTGGATTAAAGCAGGCGACTGACAAGAGCGAGAGCATCCGTTGGACTGCACGGGGTTCGAATCCTGCTTTGCTTGTTTTGGGTGGCCTTGGCCAAAGGTACCTTGGTTCTTCTGTCTGGGCATCGGGCTACGACGTCCCTCAAATGCTTCTCCCCCAAGTGTGTATAAAATGGAAACGCTGGAATTCCAAACCAAGGCAACCAGAATTCCATGGCAAACGGTTGAATCTCCCTGCGTGCACAGGCAGCGCAAATGAAAGAGGATATTTGCATGCATTACCTTATCTCGAACTATTCAGATGGCTTCCGCTGAGCTTAGCCCTCTCGGAGCGGGTGGTAATCTATGCAGATTGTGTACCGATTTTGCATGATTGACACTCTATCAGCCAGTCAAGGGTGGGAGCGGGGGAGGAAAATAGCATCACCTCTTATCTACTTAGAAACAATAATAATCCTCCCCCCTTTTAGGTTTCTGCTTCCACGCTTCCACATTCATCTTCCCAAGGCAACAAGGCTAGGAACTTTGCTTACATCACCAACAGGAAAGCTAGCATGTCCAGGATCCCACCTTCGGTGTGTGCTAATTTTTGTCCTGGCGGCAGGATGGCGGTTGCATAGGTGCATCACTCTGCCATAAGAATACTGGGTCCTTCCACATTGGGGTAGCTCGTCTGGAACACGGCTTGCAAGGACATTTTACAGCACTTTGTGGAACCTTCAGCTAGATGGTTTTAGATGGTTTTAGTTAGCATTGCATTTGGAACGATTTAGATTTGATTACTGGTGGCCCTAATTGGAGTTCTAAAACTGTGACTTTTTATGGGTTTTATCACTGATTTTATTGTTTTTTTAATAACGTTTTATAAACCTTGTAAGCCACCCTGAGTTCTGCAAGGGGCACAGGTGGCTAATAAGTGTTCTAAATAATAATAATAATAATAATAATAATAATAATAATAATAATAATAATAATAATACAGTAGGTAATAGACAGTTCGGAGAGCGCTTCTAAGCATGTCTGCTCAGAAGTATGTCCCATGCAATTTACTGGGGCTGCGGTGGCTCAAGTGGTTAAGACGCCGAGCTGCAGACCAGAAGGTCGGTAGTTCAGCAGTTTGAGACCCGAGTGCTGTGTGACAGAGTGAGCTCCCGTCTCTGGCTCCAGCCAACCTAGCAGCCCGAAAGCAAGAAATTGCAAGTAGATAAATAGGTACCATTTTGGTGGGAAGGTAACAGCGTTCCGTGCGCCTCGGTGTCTAGTCACGCCGGCCACATGACCATGGAGATGTCTTCGGACAGCGCTGACTCTTCGGCTTGGAAACGCATCACTAGAGTCGGATTCGACTGGCTTTCGAGCAAGGGAAACCTTTACCTTTGCCTTTATTCCCAGGAAGGTGCCTTTTAGGATTGCAGTCATAGTCTCTCTCTCGCTCGCTCGCTTATATGGAGCCAAATGAAATATCTTGCATTCGCTCATTTAAAAACCCAGTTCTGTCCTAACCTCTCTCATCCTCACTTATGAGCCTTACGGACATGACTGTTAAGGACACAACAAAAGCCAGTGTTGGATCAGGCCAATGGCCCATCCAGTCCAACACTCTGTGTCACATGGTGGCCAAAAATACCAGGTGCCCTCAGGAGGTCCAGCAGTGGGGCCAGGACATTAGAAGACACCCCCGCCCACCAACACAGGCAGCGGCACACCAC
>NW_015160210.1:1571181-1592469 GCF_001447785.1 Gekko japonicus
TCTGTCCCCCCCCCCCCCCCCAAGCACCAAGAATACGGAGCAACCCTTGACCCAGACCAAGAGTTCCTATCTCTGCCTTGATGGACCTCTGCCCCAGATGTTTATCCAATTCCCTCTTGAAGCCGTCTATGCTTGTCGCTGCCACCACCTCCTGTGGCAGTGAATTGCATGTGCTAATCACTCTTTGGGTGAAGAAGGGCTTCCTTTTATCCATTCTAACCCGACTGCTCAGCAATTTCATGGAGTGCTCTCAGTTTCATCGACTGTTCTGTGAGCTGACTGAACATCCAGACAGAAAGAGAGAGAAAGAAAGGATATGAATGCACTGGTGCTGCCCCCCCCCCCCGACTGCATGACTGCTGGCTGTTGAGCATGGTGCCAACGTGCAGAGATATTTCTCCTCCTGTGGCCAGCAAGGCTTGGGAAGCAGTGGCCCCAGCCACACGGAAGGGAATACTATGTAGGCACTGTGCTTGCGAACTGGTGATCATGGAGAGGCCGGGGGGGGGGGGGGGAAACGCAGGGCCCGCTCTAGAGATGTGAAAGCCTGGGGGGGAAACGGAAAAATTCCGGGGGGAAACCGGTTTTTCCCAATTTTTTCCTGAAGCCTTTTTTTGTTTTTTTCCGAAAAATTGGAAAAATTGAAAGAAGAAAAGAATTTTTTTTTATTATGGAACCTTTTATTTTAACATGATGAATAAAATATTTTAAGGCAAGGTGTTCAAATATTTTCCAAATCATTTGTAAAAATTACGTATGGTATCAGATTGATCTAATTTCTGTGCACTGAGGACAAGCAAGTCCTAGGTTACAAACTGAACTCTCCCATGCAAGAACAAGATGCATTTCTTCCTTTAGGAGGTGCTACTGTCACAAGAAAAGAAAAAGGTTTCGGTTTTGTTTTTGCATGTGGGTGGGTATTCTGTTTGTCATAATTGTTTGGATACACTATATTTTTAATATACTAGTTGTGATAACTTCATGCCAAGTAAAAATGCCCATAGTCATATTTTATGTTCCTAAAGTAACAGAACGACTTTCAATCTGGAAAAGAAAAAGGAAGTGCTAATGTATCATTTTTCAATTTTTCAGAAAATTTCAATTTCCCCCCGAAAAAAACTGGGGCGAAACGGGGTTTTTTTCCGAGCTTCAAAATTTCCGGAAATTTTACATCTCCGTCTCCCACTCAGCACTTTCAGCCAGTGTGTGGAAGGGCTACGGCATGGCGCACGAGAAGAAAAGGACCAAGGGGTTTCCAGTACAGAAATGCTTCTCCCAAGGGGGATGGAGCACTTTCCCTAGGAGGAAAGGCTGAAGAGTCTGGGACTTTTAAGTTTAGGAAGGAGACGGCTACGGGGGGACGTGATAGAGGTGTAGAAAATTATGCATGGGGTGGAGAGAGCTGACAGAGAAATTTTTCTTTCTCTCTCGAAAGACTAGAATTTGAGGGCACCCAATGAAGCTGATGGGCAGTAGGCTTAGGACAGACAAAAGGAAATACTACTTTACATAGACAGTGATTAAAAGGTAGAATTCGCTGCCAAAGGATGTAGTGATGGCCACAGGAATAAACAGCTTTCAAAGGGGATTAGAAAGATTCATGGAGGAGAGGTTGATCAGTGGCTACTAGCCATCGTGATGGAGGGGAACCTCCACAGTCAGAGGCACTAAGCCTCTGAATCCCAGAGCCAGGAGGCAACATCAGGGGAAGGCCTCAGCCTCCCTGCCCTGTTGTTGGTCCTCTCCAGAGGAACTGGTTGGCCCCTGTGTGAGACGAGATGCTGGAGTGGATGGACCCCCACTGGTCTGACACAGCAGGGCTCTCCTGATGTTCTTCTCAGGAGAAGGCCTTGGCCTCTTTGCCCTGTTGCTGGCCCTCCAGATCAGTCACGTTTCTTGAGAATTTTTTCCAGAGGGCAGCCACGTTGGTCCACAGTAGAACAGCCGGATTCAAGTCCAGGAGCGCCTGAGAGACCAACAAGTGTTTCAGGGTGTGTGCTTTCAACAGTGAAAACTCAAGGGGTCCGACTAAGAGAGCACAAACTCTCGAAAGCTGCTGCCCCCAAAATTTCTGGTCGGTCTCAGCGGTACTCCCGGACTCGGGTATTTTTGAGAACAGTGAATCTTCTCGAAGGGGAGGGCAAGGTCCCAACTGGAGAATCAATACACACACACACACCCCGGAGAAGGGCACGAGGAACGATTCTTCTCACATCCCGTTTTGTCTATTTCTCTTTTCCTCAGATCCAGCACTGGGGGACCGTGGAGTGGGCCCATGACTACGACGCCTATGAGCTGCGTGCCCGCACGGCCGCTGCCACCCTGTTCGTTCACCTGTGCTCGGAGAGCTCCACCATCAAGCACAAGCTGATGCAGGACTGAGGCTGGGGAGGGGCAGAGGGAGAAGGGCCCCCGATCAGACTGACTGACCGAGTGGGGCAGCCAGCAGCGCTGAAACCAGGACTCAAGGGCTAGCGGCGCACCATAGCCTGGTCTTGATTCTCCCCGTGGGCCTGCGCCAGGCAGCACTCACAGTGTCGCCTGCGTCTATTTCTCCAGTGGTCTTGGGTGAAAGGCCGAGGGTGTTCCAAGTACCGGGGCCTTCTGCATGGACCTTGCCCCAACCTCCCTGCGAGCCATGGAGTCCTGTCTCGTTTTGGGAAACGGTGGGCAGTCCCAGCTTCATCAGGAACCAAATTGGCTCCTCTGTCTTACCTGGGGACAGCTTCGCTGCGAGTATCAAAATACCCGTTCGGTCATTGAGAATGCGAATTGAGGTGTGGCCGAATTTGCGTTCTCTAAAGCCTTTTGGAGATTTACAGTTGGCTGGAGGTTCTCTCCCAGTTCTGGGGTGGGAGTGGGCTCTTCCTGCCCTCCCTCGCCCCTTCCCTCCTGACCCCTGCAGATAGGTCCTACCCCGGCTCTGCCGCAGGCCCCTGAAGCCTGCTAAAACGTTCTCGCAGCACAGCCACAGTGACTCTGCCTCCCCCGAACTGGAGTAAACGCTGCTGTTTTGCCACAGCCAACATTTTGTCTATATATACTTTAATGAGAGCTTCACAACGGGTTGATTCCCATGCCAGAGCGTGGCTTTGCACCCACAGGGCTCTACGTTCCGTCCCCACAGAGTGGCTGTTACTTTTCGGTTCCCTACAAACCTTCTGGTGTGAGTTGCCTTTGTGTCATTGGTCAAACACGGTGCTTAGCTGATCCTGTCGATGTCCCCCCTTTTTGTGATGTGCGTGAAGAAGTGCAGCAGGGGTGGCGGTGGAGTCCCTGTGGGCATTTAAATGGTTTGTGATCACAGCACCTGTTTCATCTGAGAGCTGCAGTTCCTCTCAAATTTCCATGCAGGCTGGGTTTGTTTTTTTTTAAATGTAGTCATTTTGATCATTAAAGGCTTTGGGGGCTGATTCTTCTGCCCCCTTCCACTGGGCTACATCTCCGTTGTTCGGGGGAGAGGAGCATTTTCAGTGGGTTGTGAAACGAGACCTTCCGGCGGGTTCCTTTCCTAGCTGTCGGAGAGCCCCGTGTCCAGAACCAGGGAAGCGGCGGCAAACAGCGGCGGGGAGAGTGGGCTACGCTTCCATAATGTCCATGGTCTCCAGCTCGTTGTGGAGGTGGTCGATGAACTGGTTGATCTCCTTCACGCGGTTGCGGTTCCTCGTGATTTCACTTTTGTGAACCTGCGGGGGGGGAGAGACTGAGCGTGGCGGCTCTGGGGCGGTTTCATCCTCAGCCCACTCGGGGGATGCTCCTTGGGGACCCCAAAGGTGAGCCAGACGGGAGGAGGGGTCCTCCTTCCACAAGGCTGTAATTCCCCCACTGCTTCCAAAGCAACAAGGGGGATGCCCTCGCGGTCAGTGTCCTTCAGGGAGGACCGGGCCCATAGGCAGGATTTTTAATTCAGGAGGCCTTTCAATAAGTCAGGGAGTTGGGGGGGGCGCTCGGTGGCAAGTCAGGGGGCCGGGCCCCCGAAATGCCCCAACTGTAGCTACAGGTCTGGGGAGGACCCTCGCACTGCTGGCTTGACCTACCTTCTCTATCAGAGCGGAAGCCCAGCTGTTGGCTTTGGTGATGATCTCGTCTTCCCGGTTGTCGATCTTCAGAAGGTGGATGTCGTGCGAGGCGTTGACGGCGTTGACGATGGTGTCCTTGTCCACAAAGAGCTAGGAAGTGGGGGGGGGGCGAGGGAGGAAGTACTGATTTTATTCTGGGTAAAAGCGTTCCATGCGCCTCGGCATTTAGTCATGCCGGACACATGACCACGGAAACGTCTTCGGACGGCGCTGGCTCTTCGGCTTGGAAACGGAGATGAGCACCGCACCCCTAGAGTTGGATTTGACTGGCTTTCGAGCAAGGGAAACCTTTACCTTTACTAAAAGCAAATGGTGCTTTCTGGGGATCCGCACCAGGAGAGCTTTGGGCAGGGTGAAGGGGGGTGGGGAAGGTCTCACCATCCGAACGTCGTCTGGAATCTCTTCTTCGAGCTCGCTTTTTACAATTTTCTCCAGCGTGTTGATGGCGATTTCTAGGAGCTTCTCGTGGTGGTGATTCTCGAGATCCCGGCACTGCGCCATTGTACGGGGAAAGGTTAAGAAACCAACAGGGGAAATTGAGGAAGCCCAGGCTGAGAGCCCTGCCTGCAGAACTCTGGCTTTCATACTCTGTGCCCTGGCTGGCATCTAGTTTTTAAGAAAGACCATGTTTGGGTGAAAGGCCAGCAAGATGGGCTTCATTCATGGACTCAGTTTGGCACAAACCAAGACGCGGGGAAAAGACTCCCTAGTGTCAAAAGCCATTGAGGCCTTGGCACAAACCAGGATAGAGGCAAATGGCTCTGTAGTGTCAACAATAGAGGCCTTTGCACAAACCAAAACACAGGCAAAGGGCTCCCTACTGTAAACAACAATGGAGGCCTTTGCACAAACCAAGGCACAGGCAAAGGGCTCCCTAGTGTAAACAGCAATGAAAGCCTTGGCAGAGCCCTCTGGTACTCTGTATTTTGGCTAAGGCTGCTGCAACACTCCCCAGCCCTGCCTTTTTCCTGTCAGAACAATTACGCTCTGCCTCTCTCTGCATTTGTTATCCCCTGGGGTCTCTGAACTGAACAAGAAAGCTACCGTTAACAACACAGACATAAGCACTGGGTGACCTCGGGCCAGTCACAGTCTCAGCCTGACGTACTTCCCAGGGAATAAAATGGAGGAGAGGGGAGCGATGTAAGCAGTGTTCCCTCTAAGCTGAGTTAGTGTGAGCTAGCTCACAGTTTTTTAGCCTCCGGCTCACACATTTTTGTCCTAGCTCAGGAAGGATGGCTCCAGAGCAAACGAATTGATGCAGTAGCCAAATCGCTTGCTCACAACTTTAATGCCAGTAGCTCACAAAAAATAATTCTTGCTCACAGGACTACACAGCTTAGAGGGAACACTGGATGTAAGCTGCTTTGGGTCCCTATTGGGGGGAAAGGTGTGGCATAAATGAGGAAAATAAATAAAATTAACAGCCAAAAGCACAGAGTAGCCCCCTCTCTCCATAAAACCCCTCCGAATATCAGCCCATTTGTATTCCGAGAAACGCCTCTAAAGCAGTTGCGGGAGGTGCAAAGGTCTAGTAACCTGCAACCCAGGCACTCTTGTCTCTGTCTTTCAAGAGACTCGTTCAGACTAACCTTTGCCCTTACCCATACACAGAAGAAGAGAATGGATTTATACGCCACCCTTCAGTACCCAAAGGAGTCAGAGTGGCTTACAATCTTCTTTCCCTCCCCCTCCCCACAACAGGCACCCTGTGAGGTAGGTGGGGCTGAGAGAGCTCTTTTGAGGACTGCTCTTGAGAGAACAGCTCTGAGAGAACTTGTGACTGACCCAAGGTCACACCAGCAGCTGCACATGGAGGAGTGGGGAATCAAACCCGGTTCTCCCAGATCAGAGTCCGCGCACTTAACCACGACACCAAACTGGCTCTCAGCCTCCAGTCTGAACCTCCAAGAATGGAGGGGAGAACCTTGGAAATCTCAAATGATTTGAGTGATTCAGATGTGAAGCAGGCCCGCTCTTCAGCCACCGGAAGGATATAGCCCTTGCTCGTTCTCTATGAAGATGGAGACCAGGTCGGAAATGTTCCGTTCAAAGTCTTTTATGACTTCCTGCACGGGAAAAAAGAAAAGAGAAAATGAAAAGGCCTGCGTCTACAGGAACTAAGCTCATCGAAATTAAATCTGCTCTTTTGACGCCTGGAGGGATTTTTTTCTCTGTCATATTTACTGCCTGATTATTGTTGCTCGGAGACGAGGTCCCAGATCGGGGAAGACAGTTTTAGATGGGTAGCCATGTTAGGTTGCAGTAAAAGAGCAAGATTCGAGTCCAGGACAACCTTGAAGACCAATAAGATTATTTGTGCTATACCATGTAACAGATAAAATCGATAAGATAATATGATAATATAGTATGAGAAAATGGTAGAATATATCAAATAAGTCGTTATACTGATCTTTTAAGTTTCTGTCATATATATATTTTCAAGCTATATTCTTATGCCATTACACTATATATATCGTGTTCAATGGTCCCTCTAAGCTGTGGCATCGTGTGAGCAAAAATTCTACTTTGTGAGTGACTGGCATTAAAGTTGTGAGCGAGCGATTTGGCTGCAGCATAAATCAGTTTCCTCTGGAGCCATCCTTCCTCAGCTAAGAGAAAAAGGTGTGAGCCGGAGGCTAAAAAAAACCTGAGCTGGCTCACACTGACTCAGCTTAGAGGGAACACTGATCATGTTATATATCTGTTAAACTATTATGCCGTATGCCTTTTTATATATACACATGTATTCTGATAAAATAACGTCCTCAGTATCTGTCAAGTTTGCCCTTACATTATGTTTTTGCTAATTATATTCCCTATCCCCCCCCCCATTCCTTTTTTCTTTCTGTATCCCTTAAAAAATTTAAAATAACATTTATATAGAGACCAATAAGATTCCCAGGACAGAAGCATTCGAGAGTCAAAGCTCCCTTCATCAGATATTTGACAAAAGGGAGAAAGTGACCTGATGAAGGCAGCTTTGATTCTCAAAAGCTTATTGGACAGGACAAGCTCTTTTTTTTACCCTTTTTAGTGAGTATTGCATATGCGTGTGTGTGGCTGCGTGCCTGGAAGCCATGATGACATCAGCCGACCCCTCGTGGGGCTATTTATTTCATTACATTTATGAATCGCCCACCCTGCAAGCAGGCGAGGACATTTCAGAGAGCGGGCTTGATATTGCCTGCCTCTGCCTCCCGGCCCTGGTATTCGCTCCTGAGATCTACCCAGGCTACCCAGCTCAGGGCTGTTGGTCAGGACAATCTTGTTAGCCTTTAAGGTGCTTCTGGGCTCAGTCTTGCTCTTGGACTGGGGAAGGGCGTTCTCCCTTGTGGCGCCAGCACTCTGGGATTTATTTATTATTAACATTTTTACCCCGCCCTCCCCACGAACGGGCTCAGGGCAGCTTACATGGGGGCACAAGCCCGTGCATAAAAACAGTATAAAACAGTAAAACTATAAGTCACAACAAAAACAGAATAAAGTGCTCCATACAAACAAGGTGGTCTCTGAAGATGGTATCAATCCTTTCACTGGGGTGATATTGTCCTGTCGATGGTCCAAAGCCAGTCCAGCAGTATCAGTGCCATGCAAAATTGTGACTGATCTTCCTCTATGATTTATTTATTTTTAGCCCACCTCTCTCCCCGATGGGGATCTAAGGTGGCATCTGTAATTCCCCTCCCATTTTATCCTCACAACAACTCTGCGAGGTGGAGTGCGTGTGCCTGGCGCAAGGTCACCCAGTGAGCTTCCATGACGGTGTGGGGATTCGAACCTGGTTTGCCCAGATCCTTCTCTGACTAGAGATGTAACATTTCTGGAAATTTTGAAGCTAGGGGGAAAAACCAGTTTTTTTCGGGGGGAAACTGATATTTTCGGAAAAATTGGGAAAAAAATGCTATATTAGCACTTTTTTTCTCTCTTCCAGATTGAAAGTTATTCTGTTACTTTAGGAACATAAAATATGACTATGGACATTTTTACTTGGCATGAAATTATCACAACTACCATATTAAAAATATAGTGCATCCAAGCAATTATTACAAACAGAAACCCCACCCACATGCAAAAACAAAACTGAAACCTTTTTCTTTTCTTGTGACAACAGCACCTCCTAAAGGAAGAAATGCATCTTGTTCTTGCATTGGAGAGGTCAGTTGGTAACCTAGGACTTGTTTGTCCTTAATGCACAGAAATTAGATCAATCTGAGACCATACATATTTTTTAGAAATTATTTGGAAAATATTTGAACACCTTGTCTTAAAATAGTTTATTCATCGTGTTAAAATAAAACGTTCCGTAATCAATTTTTTTATTTTCTTTTCTTTTTTCAATTTTTTCCAATTGTTCCAAAAAACAAAAAAAGGCTTCAGTGCTTCAGGGCAAAAACAGTTTTTTCCCCAAATTTTTCCGGTTTTTTTCTGGGCCTTCACATCTCTATGTCTGACACTCTAACTGTGACATCACACTATCTAAGGAAGCACTGGGTGTGTCCTGCTTGAGTCCTGAAAACACTCCCTACAAAGTGTGTCCCCAGGAGAGGACACTGTAAGGATTAGAACTTATGGATCTCAAGGCTGTCGTTAGTTGTGATCAAGCTGTAAGTTTTGACAGGTTAGTTGCAGCCTGTTTGGGCTGGGCATTAATTAAAAGCACCTGGCGGTCTTGACAAGCTGGCAAAAGAGGCTTATATCTGGTTGCCTGCTAACAACAGAGATTAACCTAATTATGCCCTGATTGGCTAAAGGGAGCCATGAGGGCGGACAAAAAGGAGACGCTGGAACAGTCCAAGGTGGCTACCTAACAGGGCAGCAGCCATATCAGAGAAGACAGAGGCTGAGGCCTCTATGACTTCCAGCCAGAATGTCGTAGACTGTTCTGTTGGAGTGGACTCTCTCTCTTAAGCCTTCAGGTGAGAAAGTAAAATTACCCCAGAGAGGGAACGTAAGAACATAAGAGAAGCCATGTTGGATCAGGCCAATGTCCCATCCAGTCCGACACTCTGTCTCACACGGTGGCCAAAACCCAGGTGCCATCAGGAGGTCCACCAGTGGGGCCAGAACTCCAGAAGCCCTCCCGCTGTGGCCCCCCAAGCACCAAGGATACAGAGCACCACTGCCTCACACATAAGAACGTAAGAGAAGTCATCTTGGATCAGGCTAGTGGCCCATCCAGCCCAACACTCTGTGTCACACAGTAGCCAAAAATACCAGGTGCCATCAGGAGGTCCACCAGCAGTGGGGCCAGAACTCCAGAAGCCCTCCCACTGTGCCCCCCCCAAGCACCAAGGAGACAGAGCACCACTGCTCCAGGCATAAGAACGTAAGAGAAGCCATGTTGGATCAGCCAGCAAGTATTTAATGTTTCAGGCTCAGCCTCTGCCCAGCACAAGTATAGTGTTGTTGTTTTTTGCTACTGTCGTTATTTGAGAGTGATTCTTGCCTAGCAAACACTCTTCATTATCTGAATAAATGCAGAGATGTTTTTTAATCTGCTGTGTCAGGAGGTTAAGTATGCAGACTCTAATCTGGGAGAACCGGGTTTTATTCCCCACTCCTCCACTTGCACCTGCTGGATGATCTTGGGCAAGCCATAGTTCTGGCACAGCTGTCCTTGAAAAAGAGCAGTTTCTGTCAAGAGCTCTCTGAGCCCCACCTACCTCACAGGGTGCCTGTTGTGGGGAGGGGGAGGGAAAGGAGTTTGTAAGCCGCTCTGAGACTCCTTTGGGTAGTGAAGGGCGGGGTATAAATCCAATCTCTTCTTCTTCTTCCATCCTCAAAGGGAACCCAGAAGCTAAAAAGCCTCAACAAAGGACCGGGACCAGCCAGTGAGACCCCCAAGGGCCCCAGGTGGCTGGGAGTTCAGTGCCTGAGAACGAGAGAGGGATTGTCCTTGGTCCAGACAGACACAAAATTGCCCTATCGGACCGGCTCGGCCTCACCTCCAACTGGTCTACCAGCTGCATCTCCATAGTCATCAGTGTTTCGGAGAGCTTCGTGATGCCGTCGTTGTACTCCTGGAGCCTGGCCTCCAAAACCTCGGTCTCGCTGGCGGTCTGAATCGCGTCCAGCGCCTGTGGGGCACAGCAAGATAGTGAGGGGTTATCGGCTATCTGGTTAACAACAGAACGAGAACTCCCCCTTGTTGGTGGTCGTAAGTCTTGTTTTCGAAGCAGCGGTGCTGATAGGGCAGAATCGCTCATCAGTGCCACTATGTATGCACCCAATCAACTTATTTAAACCAGGCAGCTGTCAATGCTCATATGTGGGTGTAAAGCCTGCCCAGGCGACAGATCTCTGGTGTGCTAAAAGAGCACCTGTAGAGCCCAAAGGCTGAGTCTAGACGAGCCACTGAGCACGCACCATGTCACACGGGCAAGTACTGGGGCAACGTTTAAAAGCAGGCCCAAGAAAATATTGGCAACTTTTAATAGTCTAGTATGCAAGCGGAAGATCACAATAAAGGCGGCCAACCCTAAGGCTTAGCTTCGGATACAGAGAGCAGGACAGCGGAGTGGACCAGGAGTGCAATCTGAAGGGCCGGGGGCGTGGCTCAGTGGCAGAGCCTCTGCTTGGGATGCAGAAGGTCCCTGGTTCAATCCCTGGCATCTCCAGTTAAAAAGGATCAGGCAGATGATGGGACAGACCTCCGCCTGGGACCCTGGAGAGCTGTAAAGAGGAGCTGTGGCTCAGTGGAAGAGCATCTGCTTGGCACGCAGAAGGTCCCCGGTTCAATCCCTGGTATTTCCAGCTAAAAAGGACCAGGCAGGAGGTGATGGAGAAGACCTCTGCCTGAGACCTTGGAGAGCTGTAAAGAGGGGGCTGTGGCTCAGTGGAGGAGCCTCTGCTTGGCATGCAGAAGGTCCCAGGTTCAATCCCCAGAGGCATCTCCAGTTAAAAAGGACCAGGCAGGAGGTGATGGGGAAGACCTCCACCTGAGACCCTAGAGAGCTGTAAAGAGGGGGCTGTGGCTCAGTGGTAGAGCATCTGCTTGGCATGCAGAAGGTCCCAGGTTCAATCCCCGGCATCTCCAGTTAAAAGAACCAGGCAGGAGGTGATGGGAAAGCCCTCCACCTGAGACCCTGGAGAGCTGTAAAGAGGGGCTGTGGCTCAGTGGTAGAACCTCTGCTTGGCAGGCAGAAGGTCCCAGGTTCAATCCCCGGCATCTCCACTTAAAACGACCATTGGACACTTACCGTGAGTGGTCCTTCTCCTCTGAGGACAGGAGGACATCTCCATGGGTTATTCCCACCGTGCCAATAGGGAGGCAGGAAGTAGATTTTTTCCCTTCCTGTTGGCGCCCTCGGAATATCCCCTCCAGTTCTGGGACTCCGAAAGCAGTTTGATGAACAGCCTGAAACCATAAAACTTTGCCCTATAACATTAACTATGAACTGTAACTGTATTAACTCAACACTCCCCCTTAAAAAGAGGTGAGATAGAGAGATCAGCACAAAGGAAGAAAAACCATAGAAGAAGATGACAGTGGGAGGGCCGAGATGTTCTCCTGACCTCAGAGGAGAAGGACCACTCACGGTAAGTGTCCAATGGTCGTTCTCCCTCTGAGGCGGAGGACATCTCCATGGGACCTCCCCGAGCAGTGTCCCCTATTCGGGTGGGTCATCATCGTCTTCCAGGGAAATTGCGTGCTGAAGTACTCTTCTTCCGAAAGCTGCTTCCGCAGACGCTATGGTGTGGATCTTATAATGTCTTGTGAACGTCGAAATAGACGACCACGTTGCGGCCTTGCATACTTCTTCCACTGATGCCCTGTTGATCAGTGCGGCATTAGTAGCCGCACTCCGTAGAGAGTGTGCTGTGATGCCTTTGGGAGGATTGCGACCCGCCGCCTTATATGCCTCCACGATGCAAGACTTTAGAATCGAGCTGATGGTAGATTTAGCCAACTTTTCGCCCTTACGGGGTGGAGAAATACCTATGAACAAGGAATCAGATTTTCTCCAAGGCTCAGTTCTTTTGATATAGATCTTTAGTGCTCTCTTAACGTCTAGAGTGTGCCAGAGACGTTCTTTAGGGTGTTGAGGATGAGGACAGAATGTCCGTAGACACAACTCCTGAGAACGGTGATATCGAGAATCTACCTTTGGCCGAAATGTGGAATTTGTAATAAGCACCACCTTGTCCTTGTGGAACATGCAATGAGACGGTTTCATGGATAAAGCACCGATCTCCGACACTCTTCTTGCTGACGTGATTGCGACAAGGAAGAGTGTCTTCATTCGTAACCATCTAAGACCGACCTCTCTGAGTGGTTCAAAAGGTGGTTTCATTAACGCGTCCAAAACCACATTCAACCTCCATGTGGGGAAACGATGTATCTGTGGAGGAGATATGGCGACCGCCCCTTGTAGGAACCGTTGAACTTGGGGGTGCTTAGACAAAGGAATGCCCTCTAGAGTGGGAATTACTGTCGCGATTGCCGCCAGCTGTCTGCGTAAGGTGGAAGCTACCAGTCCAGTGTCCAAACCGTCCTGCAGAAACGCTAGTAAATCAGGTACCGATGGAGATAGTGGGTTGATCTTCTTACGCCGGCACCAACGAACGTACGCCTTCCAGGTAGTATTGTAGATGCGTGTCGTGGATTGCCGTCTGGACGCCATGATAGTGTCCATGACCTGTTTGGAGAATCCTAGTTTTGTCAAACTTTCCCGCTCAATCTCCACGCGGTCAAAGACAGCCATGCTGGGTCTGGGTGCCAGACCGGACCCTGGTAGATCATATCTGGAGACACCGGTAAGACCATTGGTGGTAAGATGGACATTTTCTGTAATGTCGAGAACCACGGACGTCTCGCCCAGTGAGGAGCCACTAGGATGACCTCCGCCTTGCAATCCTTGATTCTGCGAAGTGTTCTGGCTATCAGAATGAACGGTGGAAATGCGTATAACAGACCCGGGGGCCATCTCGTGGTCAGCGCATCTGTCGCTTCCGCGTTCTGGTGGAAGTATCTGGTATAGAATCTTGGTAGTTTGTGGTTGTTGGGTGATGCAAACAGAGCCAGTACCGGCTGGCCGAATCGATCCACTATCTTGGCGAAGAGATCTGCACTCAGAGCCCACTCTCCTTCTTGTAACACCTGTCTGCTTAGCCAATCCGCTTGAACATTCTCGATGCCTCTTATGTGCTCTGCTCGCAGAGACGCGATGTTCTTCTCTGCCCACGTTAAGATCTTCAGGGATTCCTTGTGTAGACGACAGGATCGGGAACCTCCCTGCTTGTTGAGGTGAGCCTTCGCCGCAATATTGTCTGTTCTCACCAGGACGTGCTGTCCCCGTAGCTGTGGTGTGAAGTGAAGCAGAGCTAGGCGGATTGCTCTCATCTCCAACAGGTTGATCGGGAGTGTTTTCTCTGCCGGTGTCCACGCCCCTTGTACTGGTACCCCTTCGAGGGTCGCTCCCCAGCCCTGTAGACTGGCATCGGAGAACAGTTCCATGAATTGACTTACATAATACAGCTTTCCTGACATCAGGTTGTTTAGATCTGACCACCATCTCAGGCTTTGTTTCACCTGGAATGATACCTGCAGGTTGATCACCTTTCTTTCTATGATGTTCAGCTGATGAGGACGTAAGAACATTTGCAGAGGTCTTGCATGTATGCGGCCCCATTGTATCATCTCTATGCTGGCAATCATGAGGCCCAAGAGACTGGCCAATTCCATCAATGGGGTGGATCTGCTGTTGAATACTCTCGTCACGCTGGATTTGATCTTTCGCGCTTTGGATGCAGGTAGAAATAAGGCGGTCCGTGTCGTATCGATCTGTGCCCCGAGGTGTTCCACTTGTTGACTTGGTGTTAGGCAACTTTTCTCCCAGTTTATCAAGAATCCATGATCTTGTAGACATTGAAGCGTCTTCTGGGTGTTGAAGATAGATTCCTGATGTGAGTTCGCCCGGACCAACAGGTCGTCGAGGTATGGATGAACGTGTATCCCTTGTGACCTGAGGTGACTCACCGGGTTTATGAGCAACTTGGTGAAGAGGCGGGGAGCTGTTGATAGGCCGAATGGAAGCGCCCGGTATTGGAAATGTTGTCCACAGATGCAGAAACAGAGGTATTTCTTGTGTGCAGGATGTATCGGCACATGCAGGTATGCCTCTGTCAAGTCTATGGACGTGAGAAACTCGTTGGGGGACAACGAATCCGCTATCGATTTTAGCGTTTCCATTCGAAAATGTCGAGGGCGTATGAATTTGTTTAAAAATTTTAAGTCCAGGACTGCCCTCCAGTCCCCATTTTTCTTGGGCACCATGAAAAGGATGGAGTATACTCCTCGTCCTTGTTCGTTGAAGGGCACAGGTTCTATGGCTCTGATGTTTAATAGATGTTGAAGAGCCTTGTTGACAATGGACCTTTTGTTTAATGATTTGCTTGCTGGGGACTGAAGAAACCTCTCTGGTGGTTGATGTACAAATTCTATTGAATAGCCCTGAGACACTACTTCTACTGCCCAAGCATCCGCTTGTGCTTCTATCCAAGTTCTTGTAAAGTGTAGAAGTCGTGCCCCCACGGGGATCTCTGCATAGTCAATTTTGCTTTGCCTTGGAATCCCTTGCACCTCTGTCGCTCCTGTTGAACTGCGATCTATGGAAGCGGGGGTTGAAGGATCCTCGTCTACCAGTTTGTCTAGACGAGTCCCAGGAGGTCTTCTTGATGTCCTGACGAAACCGCGGCAGAGTATGGTGTGACCGAAAGGACTGCTGATTGCGTCTATCCACATTTCTCAAGGAACGAGGCATAGCTTTCTTTTTATCTTTTGTTTCAATGAGAATGCTGTCGAGCGTCTCACCAAACAACCTGTCACCCTGGAATGGATATGCGGTGACAATAGACTTAGATAGAGAGTCTGCCTGCCAGGCCCGCAGCCAGAGCATTCTCCTGGCAACTGCCGTCGAAGCCAAGCCTCTTGAAGCGAAGGAGATGATATCCAGGGTAGTGAAAGAGTCGGATTTAAGCGTACGGGAAATACCTTCCAGCAGAGCTCTGTTATTGTCTGGCACTAGTTGCAATAGTTTTCGCAGCCATACTATGGAAGCTCTAGCTGCGATCGAAGCCGTAGACGCTGCCCGCACCATCATGGCGATGGACTCGTGGACGCGTCAAAGCGTAGCCTCCAATTTCTTGTCAGAAGCCTCTCTGATATTGCCCAGTCCGTCTTCTGACACCAGACCCGCCGTTTGGAGCGCTGCCACTGGTGCGTCTACTGGGGAAACCTGCAACAACTCATCTGCATAGTTAGGCATTGCATATAATTTTTTAGTAAACGAAGGAAACTGTTTGTTTGTCACAGGTTTATCCCAACCAGATCTTAATTGTCGTTCAAAATACTCAGGGAATGGGAACACCTTTTCAGTAGGCTCCTCTGGTGGAAAAAATTCACTATTGCCGCCAGATTTGGACCTAATTTTGGCCTTGGCTGCTTTCTGGTATTCAGAGGCAGGCACGTCATGCAATTCAAGAGCTTTTACAGCCTTGGTTAGAAGGTATTGATAATCCTCTGATTTAAAAAATCTGGAAGCCTGCTCAGGAAGTTTTAATTCCTCAGACTCATCTTCTGACAGAAATTCCCCTTCCTCTTTCTCCTCAATGGAGGAGGTGGTGGACTCTAATTCCTCCCTCCATTGGTGGTATGTGGATGTCCCCAGCTGGTAGGGGGGGCGAGGGGGGGCCTTTTTTGCTGCCTTTGTGGGCCATCCAGACGGCACAGGTGCATGACAGTCAGAGATAGGAACCTCCTGCTGTTTTACTACTTCAGACCTGTGAACCTTTGAGACCTCCAGCTGCACGGATCGTCTAATGAAATCCATCAACTCTGTGGGATCTATCAGTACCGCGTTGTTCGGGGGCTTACCGCCTTGTGCGCCCTGAAGGTCACCGACTTCCGACGCTGACTCCATCTCTCCCTCAGGCACCCCCGATAGGGATCCAAGGCCCGAGCCTGGGTCCCCAAGATGGCCGCCGCCCGTCCGAGGACGCGGCGAGAAAATGGCGGGCTCATCCGAATCTGGCTGCAAGCAGCGTTTCTGGGTGCTGCGCGCCGCCGCTGAGACTCCCGCAGCCGTCGTTGGGGACGCGCGATCAGACCGCGAAGGTTGATCGGTCCCAGAGTGATCCCGGTGCGTCGCCACTATGGTGCGCATGTCTCCCTCGTCGCTTGAGGAGAAGGCCTCGGGAAGCTCTTTGGTCGACATTGTGGCTGCGCAGCCTCTTCGGGTCAACGGACCCCTCTTTCGCTTCACTCCGAGAGCGGAGCAGAAGGAGTAAAGGGTAAGAGAGGTTAGAAGATAGAGATTAGAAAGGAAAGAAGAAATAAGGGCAATCAGGCTGAAAAAAGGGAAAATAGACGTAATAATTTCTAACACTAGCTAGCACTAGCCAAGTTGTGCTGCTTCTCCCTATGAGGCAGGAACAGAACTGGAGGGGATATTCTGAGGGCGCCAACAGGAAGGGAAAAAATCTACTTCCTGCCTCCCTATTGGCACGGTGGGAATAACCCATGGAGATGTCCTCCGCCTCAGAGGGAGAAGGACCAGGCAGGAGGTGATGGGAAAGACCTCCACCTGAGACCCTGGAGAGCTGTAAAGAGGGGCTGTGGCTCAGTGGCAGAGCATCTGCTTGTCATGCAGAAGGTCCCAGGTTCAATCCCTGGCATCTCCAGTTAAAGGGAACAGGCAGGAGGTGATGGGAAAGACCTCTGCCTGAGACCTTGGAGAGCCACTGCTGGTCTGGGTAAACAATATGGACTCTGATGGACCCAGGGTCTGAGACAGCAGAAGGCAGATTCATATGTCCCTGTGTAAACGACAACTGTCAGGCAGCCACCTGTTGGCTATCCTACCACTTTGGGTGACCTGACATTGACCAGACCGGGGCCTTTTCTATCATGGCTCCAGTTCCGTGGAAGAGGTGAGGGGGATCCCCCTCCCTGGAGATCTTCAGGAGGCCTTGCAAGGCCTGCCTGTTTAAAGGGTTTTCGAGATGGATTGAACAGAAGGGGCTGATTTTGGTGTCTGCTATTTTTGTTTTAGGTCTTGACTGAAAATGTTTTCCACTCTTGTAAGCTGCTTTGGACTGCAAGGAAAAGCGGGATATAAATGTGATAAACATGTAAAAGGGGGGGGTACACTGGAAGGGAACGGTCCGCCACGTACCAGGAGGCGCTTCTCTTCGAAGTCGGCCATGATCTGGTTCCCCTGCTCGCGGTTGTCTTCCAGAGCTTCGTTGAGGCACTCGTAGAAGAGTGCCACCTCAGCCTTCCGCTTCTCGTGCTGCTTCAGGCCGTACTCAAACAGGTTCTCGCAAATGGTGACAAATTTGCTCTTGTAAGTGGCGCGGGAGTCAAGGAAAAGGCCGCTGCGTTACGGATTCCCCACCATTTCTTCTGGAAATGGGCGAAGTTGGAAGGAGGAGCCTGGTTGCTCTCTTTGAGAAGGAAGGCCCCGTTTACTAGGCTCCATGTGAGGGAGCAGCAGCAGCTCGGGGCCTTTCCAGCAAAGAGTCTGACTCCTCAAGGTAGTTCAAGGGGGCAGCCACGTCGGTCAGCAAGAGAAGAGCACAATTCGAATCCTGTAGCAACTTTAGAGACCAACAAGATTGGTCTGAGAGAGAGAGGTTTGACACTTGAAAGGACATACCCTGGAAATCTTGTTGGCCTTTCAGATGCTACTGGACTGAAATCTTGAATCCCCATATAAGGACTCAGCTGGATGGATCCACTCCCACAACATTCCCAGGTCCTCCAGGGCTTGGCTCTGACCAGCTCTCAGCCACAATCTGCTCCTAGCGTCCCTTTCTTGGCCTTCACCCTCTGCTCCCTGTCGATGATGTCTCTTGGGTCCGCTTCCCTGAGCTTTGCCCAAACACCCTGTCAGTTCTTGACCAGGTCGGAATAGAGCCTGCGGATCCGTGTAAGGAATCGCATGAACTTTGTGCGCATTCCATTACATTTTTGATAGTGGTGGGCATGTTCCTACAGCTGTGTACCCACATGACAGGAAGCCACCGTTAGTCTCTCAATGCTAATCTGTTCTGCAGCGGTATACATGTGTGTGCTGTTCTGACCCATGGGGAGATGCAGTGAGTCAGCAACCCAAGTGTGGACAAAAACCTAAATGTTCCCACAGGAAATGACATTGAGGCACAGCTCCGTACCACTTTGCAGTCCTTTTCCAATCTGGCAGAGAAGAATCAGGAGAAGTAGATCAGTTAGAAGAACAAGAAGTGGGACCTGCGATACTCACGCGCGCGGGGGGGGGGGACTATTCCCTGCAGAAGCAGGAGAAGCCAGACAAAAGGGGAGGATCCAGTCCAAAGCCTTTCAGTCGATGTTTAGAACGCCCAATGTAATGTGCATATTGAAGCAAGAGAAGTGGCAGCAGGTGAGTCCAGCAGGCAGGCCGCCAAGCCTTCTCCCCCTCCCCCTCCCCAGTGGTGGTAGTGGCGGCGAGACAGTTGCCAGAGCGTTCTCTGCGCATTAAACTTTTCAGATTTTTCTGCACTCCTGGGGACTGCCCCAAGTGTGCAGGAAAATCTCTGTGCCCCCTATCCACACAGAGAGGGCCTCTTGGCTATTAGTATATAGACAAGGGGGGACCCGTGATCAGTGTTCCCTCTAAGCTGAGTTAGTGTGAGCTAGCTCACAGTTTTTTAGCCTCTGGCTCACATATTTTTGTCTTCGCTCAGGAAGGGTGGCTCCAGAGCCAACTAATTTTTGCAGTAGCCAAATCGCTTGCTCACAACTTTAATGCCAGTAGCTCATTCAACAGAATTTTTGCTCACAAGACTCCACGGCTTAGAGGGAACATTGCCCGTGATACTCGCGGGGGGGGGAGGGAGGCAGAGGAGGAAGCAGCAGGAGGAGGTAAGTACCCCCCCATCCTGCTGGTTCCCCCCTCTCCTCCAACCCCCTTGCCTTCCCCCCCTTGCCTCCCCCCCCCCCCCCTCCCCCCCTGGGCAAGTTCGCTATTAGATATATAGATTGGAGGAGGAGGAGATTGGATTTCTACCCCACCCTTCACTACCCGAAGGAATCTCAGAGAAGAAGAAGAGAAGAGATTGGATTTATACCCTGCCCTTCACCACCCAAAGGTGTCTCAGAGCGGCTTACAAACTCCTTTCCCTTCCCCTCCCCACAACAGACACCCCTGTGAAGTAGGTGGGGCTGAGAGAACTCTTGACAGAAACTGCTCTTTTTCAAGGACAGCTGTGCCAGAGTTATGACTTGCCCAAGGTCATCCAGCCAGGTGCAAGTGGAGGAGTGGGGAATCAAGTCCGGTTCTCCCAGATTAGAGTCCGCACACTTAACCACTACACCAAACTGGCTCCTTTCCTTCCCTGGTTTACAGCCTCCTTTCCCTTCCCCTCCTCACAACAGGCACCCTGGGAGCAGTGTTCCCTCTAAGCTGAGTTAGCGTGAGCTAGCTTACAGTCTTTTAGCCTCAGGCTCACACATTTTTGTCTTAGCACAGGATGGCTGGCTCTAGAGCAAACTAATTTATGCAAGTAGCCAAATCGCTCACGCAGAACTTTAATGCCAGTGGCTCGCAAAGCAGAATTTTTGCTCACAAGACTCCACAGCTTAGAGGGAGCATTGCCTGTAAGGAAAGTGGGGCTGAGAGTGCTCTCTCGAGAACTGGCCTTGACAGAACAGCTCTGAGAGAGCTTATGACTGACCCAAGGTCAGCTGCATGTGGAAGAAGAAGAGATTGAATTTATACCCCTCCCTTCACTACCTGAAGGAGTTTCAGAGCGGCTTACAATCTCCTTTCCTTTCCACTCCTCACAACAGACACCCTGTGCGGTAGGTGGGGCTGAGAGAGCTCTAAGAGAATTTGTGATTGACCCAAGGTCACACCAGCAGCTGCATGTGGAAGAAGAGATTGGGTTTATACCCTGCCCTTCACTACCTGAAGGCGTCTCAGAGTGGCTTACACTCTCCCTTCCCCTCCGCACAACAGCCACGCTGTGACTGTGAGGTAGGTGGGGCTGAAAGGAGCTCTCTTGAGAACTGCCCTTGAGAGAACAGCTCTGAAAGAACTTATGACTGACCCAAAGTCACTCCAGCAGCTACATGTAGAGGAGTGAAGGATCAAACCCGGTTCTCCCAGATTAGAGTCCGTGCTCTTAACCACGACACCAAGGATACGCAAGAGACCCAGGGTGGAGAGTGACCGGCAGTGAGATGTGGAAGTCAAGTCTTGCTTGGTTTTAGGCAGCTGCTCAGAATCAGCACCTGGAGAGAGCTCCCTGGACAGCAGGTGTTGATTCAACAAAGTGCAAAGCTCAGTTCTAGCAAGAGGAAGGGCTGGGGACAGCTCCCAAGGATACCAGGTGCTGACTGGGCCCCGAGTCCAGCCGAGTCTTTACAACACAAAGCGGGGCCCTGTGACTGCCATAGCCCCATTCCTCGAGTGACACTTCAAAGAATGTCAAGGGCAGCATACTGACTTGGAATTGTATTGGTATTTGAAATAGCTCTATTGAATATGATAGGTAAAGGTCAAGGTCTCCCTTGCTTGAAAGCCAGTCGAATCCGACTCTAGGGTTGCGGTGCTCATCTCCGTTTCAAAGCCGAAGAGCCAGCGCTGTCCGAAGACGTTTCCGTAGTCATGTGGCCGGCATGACTAAACACCAAGGTGCACGGAATGCTGTTACCTTCCCACTGAAGTGGTACCTATTTATCTACTTACAATTTCCTGCTTTCGAACTGCTAGGTTGGCAGGAGCTGGAACTAGAGACGGGAGCTCACTCCATCATGCGGCACACTCGGGTCTCGAACTGCTGAACTACTGACCTTCTACAGCCTGCAGTTCAGCGTCTTAACCACTTGAGCCACCGCAGCTCCTATTGAATATGATACCGGAGGATTATAAATTAAATGACAAATATTTGTTAACATATATAATGACTACTGCAAGAATATTAATGCCCAAATACAGGAAACAAGATAGAGACCCAACAAGACAGGAAACACTAACTAGGTTGATGGAAGTAGCAGAAATGGATAAGCTAACCTTACTTCTTCAAGGGAAAGATGAAAGTGTATTTGTTAAAAGATGGGAAAGAATATATAACAGGATTTATACTAGACAAGGGGGCGGGACCCACGATACTCGCGAGGGGGGGAGGGACCTCCACACAGGAAGCAGCAGGAGGAGGTAAGTTCCCCCCCATCCCGCCGGTT
>NW_015160210.1:1595407-1616871 GCF_001447785.1 Gekko japonicus
CTGGGGAAAAGATCAACAACCTCAGATATGCAGATGATACCACTCTAATGGCTGAAAGTGAAGAGGACCTAAAGAGCCTCTTGCTCAGAGTAAAAGAGGAGAGCGCAAAAGTGGGCTTGAAGCTCAACATCAAAAAAACTAAGATCATGGCATCCGGCCCCATCACTCCTTGGCAAATAGAAGGGGAAGTTGTGGAAGTAGTGACAGACTTCACGTTCCTGGGATCCCAGATCACCGCAGACTGTGACTGCAGCGATGAAATTAAAAGACGCCTGCTCCTTGGGAGGAAAGCGATGGCGAACCTCAACAGCATGATAAAAAGTAGAGACATCACCCTGCCAACAAAAGTCTGCATGGTCCAAGCAATGGTATTCCCAGTAGTCATGTATGGCTGCGAGAGTTGGACTATAAGGAAGGCCGAGCGCCGAAGAATAGATTCTTTTGAACTATGGTGCTGGAGAAGACTCTTGAGAGTTCCTTGGACTGCAAGGAGATCAAATCAGTCAATCCTCAAAGAAATCAACCCTGACTGTTCCCTGGAAGGCCAGATAATGAAACTGAAGCTCAAATACTTTGGCCACCAAATGAGAAGGGAGCACTCCCTGGAGAAGACCCTGATGCTGGGAAAGATTGAAGGTCAAAGAAGACGGGGACGGCAAAGGATGAGATGGTTAGACAGTGTCATCGATGCAACGAACATGAAATTGAGCCAACTTCAGAGGACGGCGGAAGACAGGAGGGCCTGGCGGGAGATGATCCATGGCGTCGCGAAGAGTCGGACTCGACTGTGCGACTGAACAACAACAAGAAGTATCCCCCTGATATTTTTTTCAGGTTTTTAGATTTTTGTGCACACCTGGGGACTGCCCCAAGTGTGCACAAAAATCTCTCTCCCCCCCCCAGGTGCCCTCGATGCGCGGATTTAGGTATCCGCACGCAGGGGACGCCTTTCGTTATTAGATATATAGATAGGGAATCTTGACTTAAATGTAGGAAAGAATGTAAACGTGTAAATGTTAAATAATATACGATGACTGGAATGACGAAGATATGTTAACGTGAATTACGATGGAAAAGCATAAATAAAGAAGTTTAAAAAAACTGCACTCTGTTTTCTCGATCAAAGACCCCCGGGGAAAACAAACAATCTTGGGTTGTTGGTGGCTTGGTTTGATTCCTCCACTGAACTGTCTACACTGCTGGTTTCTGGTTTAGGGGGGCTCCTTGCCCTAACCGCAAAAAGTCCACGGGGAGTTTCCCATCTGCAAAAAGTTCGTGGGGAGTTTCGCATCAGACTAGTTCTACCAGAGTCAGGATGTCTGAAACAGGATGTTTGGTGTAGCGGTTAAGAACACGGACTCTAATCTGGGAGAACCGGGTTTGATTCCCTACTCCTCCTCCACATGCAGTCAGTTGGGTGACCTTGGGCAAGCCACAGTTCTCTCAGAGCTCTCTCAGCCCCACCTACCTCACTGGGTGTCTGTTATGGGGCGGGAGGGGAAGGGAAAGGAGACTGTAAGCTGCTCTGAGACTTTTAAGTAAAGGGGAGGGTATAAATCCAATCTCTTCTCTTCTGCCTTCACAGGGGTCATTGTGAAGAGAATCTTGATACCAATGACAGTTTCCAGTGGGTTGCTGTGTTGGTCTGCGGTAAAACAGTGAGATCTGAGTCCACTACGGTTGTTTTTCCCCCCGGGGTATCTGATGAAGGCAGCTTTGCCCCCAAAATCTCGTCAGTCGTTAAGGTTCTACGGGACTCAAATCTCCTTGGTTCCTGTAAATGTATCCTCTCCAGTCCAAGTGGGCTCTCATACTCGACAGGAAATAATAACAATCATATGGCATTGTGTGTGGTACAGCCAGGAGATCCTAAGATTGTCTGGCAGCCTGAAGTTCTGGCTCTTTTAACAATATTCACCACTAGGTGGCAAGCCAGACCTGTTTTTTGTGCTGAGAGAGCTCTGAGAGAGCTGTGACTGACCCAAGGTCACCCAACTGGCTTCAGGTGGAGGAGCGTGGAACCGAACCCGGTTCTCCAGGTTAGAGTCTGTTGCTCTTAACCACTGGCTCTCTACCTGTGAGGAAGGGGGCCAGTAGGTGTTTTTTGGGGGGCGGGTTACCGATAACGTCCCCTGCTCAAAAATGGGCGACTAGTTGTTCTGAATCAGGCAGGATATGTCTCCAGCAGTTCCGGCACTCCAGGGAGGTACTCCAGTTTGGAAGCCTCGGGATCTTCAACATACATGCTGTCGAAGAGGAAGGAGCCGTTGAGATATTCCACGTAAGCTGCCTGAGAGGACAAAGGTCATGTGGTCATGTGGAAAAAGCCAAAAGGAACAAACAAACAAACCCTGATGTTTTAAATTTACATGGCCCTGAATATATTGCATATTATTATTCTGGTTTAGGAAATGGCCTGCCTGAGGAAGAAGAAGAAGAGATTGAAGAAGAAGAGATTGGATTTATACCCCGCCCGTCACGACCTGAAGGAGTCTCAGAGCAACTTACAAACTCCTTTCCCTTCCCCTCCCCACAACAGGGACCCTGTGAGGTAGGTGGGGCTAAGAGAGCTCTGACAGAAACTGCTCTTTTTCGAGAACAGCTCTGAGAGAACTTGTGACTGACCCAAGGTCACACCAGCAGGTGCAAGTGGAGAAGTGGGGATGCCACTATCCTGGACTTCCACAACCTATGCAAAACTGAACTATCCAAGAGGGCTTCTCTGCACAGGTAATAAGGCCGCCCAGCACAAAACGGTTTCACGACCTGACTCGGATAAACGATAAATGTGGAATTCGCTGCTAGAGGATGTCGTGATGGCCACAGGAATAAACAGCTTTAAAGAGGGATTAGACACAGACACGGAGAAGCAGTCTATCAAGGGCCAGTAGCCATAGTGACTGACGGGACCCTCCATATTCAGAGTCACTAATGCTCTGAATCCCAGAGCTGGGAGGCAACATCAGGGGATGGCCTCGGCCTCTGTGCCCTGTTGGCCATCCACTGCGTGGGACGGGATGCTGGACTAGAGGGACCCTCACTGGTCTGACCCAGCAGGGCTCTTTTCAAGTTCTTATCTGGGGAAGGTCTCAGCCTCTGTGCCCTGTTGTTGGCCCTCCAGAGGAACTGGTTGGCCCCTGTGTGAGATGGGATGCTGGACTAGATGGACCATTGGGCTGATCCTGCAGGGCTCTTCTGAGGTTCTTATTGGGGTAAAGCCTTGGCTTCTGTGCTCTGTGGTTGACTGTCCGGAGGAGGCCTTCTCACAACAGATGTATAGCCCGATCTTGTCAGGTCTTGGAGGAAGAAGGAGGAAGAAGGAAGAAGAGGAGGAGGAGGAATAATAATTTATACCCCGCCCTTCACTCAGAACGGCTTACAAACCCCTTTCCCTTCCCCTGCCCACAGCAGACACCCCCTGTGAGGTAGGTGGGGCTGAGAGAGCTCTGAGAGAACTGCCCTTGGGAGAACAGGTCTCAGAGAGCTTTGACTGACCCAAGCTCACCCAGCAACTGCATGTGGAGGAGGAGTGGGGAATAAAACCCGGTTCTCCCAGATTAGTCCGGTGCTCCTAACCACTACACCAAACTGGCTCTAAGCACAACCCGACAACGGTGCCCCTCGGCCTTTCCACTGCTTAACTTGACAAGACACTGAGACTCAGTAAAGCTCTGAAGGTGAAATGAGAGATTGAAAATTCAGTTTCCTTCCAGGCCATTCCCCAGGCCAGACCCCACAAACATATTAAACATAAGCTTCAATTTTGAAAATTTATTTAACACTAAATAGCAGCCAGCAATATAAGCAAAAGCACCCTCTGTGGTCCCCCCCCCAGTCCCTTGGTGCCCTAAGCACATGCCTGTTTTGCTTAGTGGTCAGTCCGGGGCTGAATGTGTCCCTGCAGAGGTCAATCATTAAACATTTGCCAGCGTGGAAGAGAATCCAGCACCAGTTGGATTCTCTGTCTGCTCTGGCGACAGGCGGCCGGCCAAAAGGGGAGAAACATACCTTGTGGTAGTCCAGCTCCTTCTGCTTTGCCTTCTCGGCCTCCTGTTTGGCCAGGGCCACGGCTTCTCCTTGCTTCATCTCCTCGATGGCGTACTGGTATTTGACGAAGGCAATCTCCTTCTGGGCGACAAGAACACGCGCACAGAGAGAACTCATGCAGACCAATCTTCATTTGCAAGACAAGCTGATTTGGGGACATGGGGGCTGCTGAAGGCCCAGTTTGCTGCCATCTCTGTCCTCAAATAGTGGCAGTACAGGAGGCAGACCTACCTTACAGATTTGGCTTACCAGGGAACAAGGGGGTTACATGAGAACGTAAGAGAAGCCAATGTTGGATCAGGCCAATGGCCAATCCAGTCCAACACTCTGTGTCACACAGTGGCCAAAAATACCAGGTGCCACCAGGAGGTCCAGCAGTGGGGCCAGGACACTAGAAGCCCTCACACTGTTGCCCCCCACAAGCACCAAGAAGACAGAGCATCCCTTGCCCCAGTCTTTAGGTAAAGGTAAAAGTCTCCCTTGCTCAAAAGCCAGTCGAATCCGACTCTAGGGATGCGGTGCTCATCTCCGTTTCCAAGCCGAAGAGCCAGCGCTGTCCAGAGACGTTTCCGTGGTCATGTGGCCAGCATGACTAGATGCCGGGGTGCACGGACCACTGTTACCTTCCCACCAAAGCAGTCCCTATTTATCTACTTGCAATTTTTTGCTTTCAAACTGCTAGGTTGGCAGGAGCTGGGGCCAGAGACGGGAGCTCACTCCGTCATGCGGCACTCGGGTCTCGAACTGCCAAACTAGAGACTTTCTGGTCTGCAGTTCGGCATCTTAACCACTTGAGCCACCGCAGCCCGTTCCTATCTATACCTTGTGGCTAACAGCCACTGATGGACCTCTGTTCCATATTAAGAACATAAGAGAAGCCAATGTTGGATCAGGCCAATGGCCCATCCAGTCCAACACTCTGTCACACAGTGGCCAGAAATACCAGGGGCCATCAGGGGGTCCAGCAGTGGGGCCAGAACGCCAAAAGCCCTCCCACTGTTGCCCCCCCCCCCCGCAAGCACCAAGAATACAGAGCATCCCTTGCCCCAGACCGAGAGTTCCTATCTACACCTTGTGGCTAATAGCCACTGATGGACCTCTACTCCATATATTTATCCAATTCCCTCTTGAAGCCGTCCATGCTTGCAGCCGCAGCCGCCACCTGCGGCAGTGAATGCCATGCATTAATCACTTTGTTGGGTTACCAACAGGTTGACTGCTTGTCGCCACCTGTTCTCCATGTCTCTGTCTAGTATAGGGGTCCCCAACCTTTTAGAGCAGGGAAGTCAAATATCAGGGTGGGCAGAGCTACTGCCAGGGGCAGATGAACCATTAAGCAGACTAAGCACGTGCTTGGGGCACCAGGGCCAAAGGGGGCACCACAAAGTTGGGGAAAGGGTGAAAAGCCTCGTTTGTACAGTATATTGTGTTATTGTATAAATACATTTTTGTATTGCTGCAACCTGCATTGTATATCTGGTCAGACAGGTCAACAACTAAAATGGACTGGGTCAGTGTGGAAAGGAGGGGGAGCACCGAGATTGGTCAGTGCTGAGGGCACCAGCGAGCCTTAATCCGCCCCTGGCTACTGCAATTGTGGCTTTAGCATGGAGGGACAACCTCAAGCTCGAGCGTGTCCAGAAGAGGGCAACCAGGATGGCGAGAGGATTGGAATCCAAGTCTTACGAGGAAAGGCTGAAAGAGATGGGTCTGTTTAGCCTGGGAAAGAAAAGGCTTAGAGGGGACATGATTGCAGTCTTCAAGTATCTGAAGGGCTGTCATGTAGAAGATGGAGCGGATCTATTCTCTCTTGCTCCGGATTGCAAGACTTGATCTAATGGGTGGAAATTACAAGGGAGTCGTTACCAGCTAAATATCAGGAGAAACTTCCTGTAAGAGTGGTTGAGCAGTGGAACAGACTGCCTCGGGAGGTGGTGGATGCTCCTTCGCTGGACGTTTTCAAGCGAAGGCTGGACAGCCATCTTCCGGGTATGTTGTAGGGCTCTCTTTCGGCTATGCTCCTGCAGAGTGCAGGGGGTTGGACTGGATGACCTGCAAAGTCCCTTCCAACTCTAACACATTCTATGATTTTATGATCTGCAGCAATCAAGCAGTGTGGAAGCATCTGCCCAGTGCTGTACCGCTGGCTCTCCAGTCCACCCCGTATGGGTTTTCCTTTGCACCCCCCTCACAGTCCATGGGGCTTTGCAGTGAGGATATACCAACTCGCAGCTTACCAGCTGCTGCCTTTTCTCCAGTTCGTATCTCCGGCACCTGGCATCACGTTTTATGGCACACACACCCTGGCCTGACAAAGTGACGTTTATGTCGGATACGGCCCTCATAATGAATGAGTCCGACACCCCTGTTTTAGAGCCGGTGGGCACCACTGCAGTTCTGAAACAGCGTGGCAGGTGCGGCCACACAAAGGTCTTGAGCTGTAGTGGAAGCTGCCGCCGAAGCGATTAAAAAAAAAATCTGCACAGCTGATCTAATCCCCAGCAGCCAATCAGAATCCTAGCTGGGCAAAAGACCCACCTGGCTTCACCTACTTCTGAAGAGACTTGGTTGGCACCAGAAAAGGTGTTGGTGGGCGCTGTGGTGCCCAGGTGCACCATGTTGGGGGATCCCTAGAAGAACGTAAGAACAGCCCTGCTGGATCAGTGCAGCGATCCCTCTAGTCCAGCCTCCTGTCTCACACAGGAGCCAACCAGTTCCTCTAGAGGAACCCCAGCAACAGGGTAGAGAGACTGAGGCCTTCCCCTGAGAAGAACCCCAGAAGAGCCCTGCTGGATCAGACCAGGGAGGGTCCATCTAGTCCAGCATCCTGTCTCACACAGGAGCCAACCAGTTCCTCTAGAGGAACCCCAGCAACAGGGTAGAGAGGCCGAGGCCTTCCCCTGAGAAGAACCCCAGAAGAGCCCTGCTGGATCAGACCAGTGAGGGTCCATCTAGTCCAGCCTCCTGTCTCACACAGTGGCCAACCAGTTCCTCTGGAGGAACCCCAGCAACAGGGTAGAGAGGCTGAGGCCTTCCCCTGAGAAGAACCCCAGAAGAGCCCTGCTGGATCAGACCAGTGAAGGTCCATCTAGTCCAGTCTCCTGTCTCACACAGTGACCAACCATTTCCTCAGTTAGGGCCAACAACAGGGCAGAGAGGCCAAGGCCTTCCCCTGAGAAGAACCTCAGAAGAGCCCTGCTGGATCAGACCAGTGAAGGTCCATCTAGTCCAGTCTCCTGTCTCACACAGTGACCAACCATTTCCTCAGTTAGGGCCAACAACAGGGCAGAGAGGCCTTCACCTGATGCTGCATCCTGGCACAGATGTGGAAAGGCTCTGTCCTTCATCCAACTACAAATCCCTCCTCTCTAAGGCCCAGGCTGTGAAAACTCCACTGTCCAAATCCAATGGCCATCTATGCAGGCCAGATGGTACAGAGGGATGTAACGATATATTCACCCTGAAGTAGAACAATGATGACAGCTCATGGGCACAATGACAAGAGCAGTAGCAGGTAGACAGCCCGTTTTTGGGGAAGCCCTAAAAGCTCTGAAAAGTAGGTTCTTGTCCCCTGATGGCATAGAAGACCGGGACAGAGTGAGAGTCAGATAAGGAAATGCTTTGGGATTGGTTTCTAGACCTCATGAACACATGGAAAATGAAAAACGGGCACTGCCGGATTAGGACTGGGCCTTGGGCTCTTACCGTACTGTCTTCCACCATCCTAAAATCCAGGTACACGAGGTCTGGAAGATACGCTGCAATGTACATGGTGTACGCTTCGTTGTCACACACTGGATTCCCGGCAAGGTTCAAGGTGCGCAATTCTTTGAACTTCCTGAGGTAGACCAGCTGTGGCAGAAAGACGAGAAATCAGCATCCCCATAAGGAATAATTATTTATATGCTTTCTTGGGTTATTATTAATGTATGGCATTGTGTGTCAAATAGCCAGGAAATCCTAACATTGTCTGGCTGCCAGAAGTTCTAGCTCTTTTACCGTTATGCACCACTAGGTGGCAAAGTAGACTTGCTTTTTAAAGCAAGAGACATTTCAGAGGTGGTTCGCCACTGCCTGCCTCTGCGTCACGACCCTGGTAATTGTAAGGGGCACGAAGTGGGAAATGGGGTGTTTCACTATATCAGCTCCTGTTTGTTGAGTTTCAGAGGCATCCTTTGACCATCAAGATTGGCAAGCAGTGCCCTGGCCTGAATAGCCCAGGCAAGCCCAATCTCGTTAGATCCCGGAAGCTAAGCAGGATCGACTGTGGTTAGTACTTGGATGGGAGACGTCCTTGGAATACCAAATCGGGAGGACGGAGGCAGGCTTTATTCTGCCACCTCTCTGAATATTCTCCAGGCCTTAGCTGTTGTAGATTTTCTGGGTTGTATGGCCGTGGTCTTGGCATTGTAGGACCTGAGGTTTCGCCAGTAGCTGTGACTGGCATCCTCAGAGGTATAACACAGAAAGATGGGGTATTCTCTGTGTCAAGGTGAGAAAAAAATGGTAGGCAGGTAATTTATCTCTACTCAGGAAGGTGGAGTAGGGCTGAATCATTATTTTGTAGGAGTTCCCCCAGGCTGTGAACATGCTAATAGAGGAGCTTTCCAGAGGAGCTTTCCAACCTGAAAAATCAGCAGTGGCCGAACATAGCCTAAGTCAAACAGGACACAGTATTTTGTTTCAAGACACTGAAAGACTGGACAACACATCCAATTACCATGTCAGATTGCACAGGGAAGCCATTGAAATTCATAAACACAATTTCAACAGGAAAGAAGAACATTTAAAAATAAATAAGGCATGGTTTCCTGTCCTGTCCTGAAAAACACAAAAGGCTCTACATCTGACAATAGCACTACAGATAGGATTAGAATCCACATGCAAAAGAACCTCCTCAGGAAACAGGAAACCTCCTCAGGAAACAATCCATATACAAAATGGTAATTTATATCTACTCAGGAAGGTGGGGTAGGGCTGAGTCATTAACTTGTAGGAGTTCCCCAGGCTGTGAACATGCTAATGGAGGAGCTTTCCTGAGGAGGTTCTTTTGTATATAGATTGTTTCCTGATGAAGCTTCCTGTTTCCTGAAGAGATTCTTTTGCATGTGGATTCTAATCCTATCTGTAGTAGAAACAATTAAAACAGAATTAGATAAAAACAGAGCAATACAGTTAAGAATATTATAAAATATAAAGTGGCTGTACATCTGACAATAGCACTACAGATAAAATTAGGATTTAACAATTTAACTTCAATTCTTGAGAGGACGTAACAAAGAAAACCTTGAGGATACATACCGGTAGTTAAGATTTTACAAATGGATAGAAGAGTACAATACATAAAACTCTCAGACATATAACCGAAATAAAAGGAAATAAGAATGGTACAGTTAACTGTATGCAAAAGGTAGATGTGAACATTATAAGGTGGAAAAAAGAAATGAATGTTTTGGATACATTATGAGGTCAATAACTAGGTTAAATAAGGATACAAATGGATTTCCCTCAATACGTATTTATGTACGTTTGTCTTGTCTGTCTTGTATATGAAATTTTAAAAATCTTAAAAAAAAAAAAAAGAGTCTACTCTCCAAAGGAGCCGTATTCTCCATGTGAACTGTTCCCTGTAGTCCGGAGACAAGGCTGTAAATTCTGGGAGATCTCCAGGCCCCACCTGGAGACTGGCAAACCTAGATGGGAGTTCTTTCTTCTCTGGGAAAAAGCGGCAGCCCTGTGGCCATCATATGGAATACTGTGTACAGTTCTGGGCGCCACACCTCAGAAAGGGTATTATAGCATTGGGAAAAGTGCAGAAAAGGGCAACTGGAATGATAAAAGGGTTGGAACACTTTCCCTATGAGGAAAGGTTCAAGCGCTTGGGGCTCCTTAGCCTGAAGAAACAACGGCTGAGGGGTGACATGATCGAGGTTTATAAGATTATGCACGGGATAGAGCAGGCAGAGAAAGAAGTACCTTTCTCCCTTTCTCACAATACAAGAACTCGTGGGCACCCCATGAAACTGCTGAGCGATCGGGTTAGAGCGGATAAAAGGAAGTACTTCTTCACCCAAAGAGTGATTAACACTTGGAATTCACTGCCACAGGAGGTGGTGGCAGCAGCTACAAGCATGGATGGCTTCAAGAGGGAATTGGATAAACATCTGGAGCAGAGGTCCATCACTGGCTATTAGCCACAAGGTATAGATAGGAACTCTCAGTCGGGGGCAAGGGATGCTCTGTATTCTTGGTGCTTGGGGGGGGGGCAACAGTAGGAGGGCTTCTGGTTTCCTGGCCCCACTGCTGGACCTCCTGATGGCACCTGGTATTTTTGGCCACTGTGTGACACAGAGTGTTGGAGTGGATGGGCCATTGGCCTGATCCAACATTGGCTTCTCTCTTACGTTCTCTTATGTTCATCCTGTCAGTCAAACTGACAGGAATTTCCCCCCCAATACAGACTGTCCCTGCCTCATTCTCCCATCAGTAACATGCACATTTCAGCCTCTGCCCACGAGCCACGTTTTAAAGAGGAGCCGTTCAATCTCGAATGTGTCCACTTAAGAGTAAGTCCCACTGAGGTGACTCAACTGCAACCCCAGATCGTTCCCCTTTGCCGACACTTACGTTTTCTAGGGTTCCTATATTGTTATTCCCGATCGAGAATATCTGCAGCTGTTGCAGTGCATCCAGATTCTCGATCTTGGAGATCCTGTTGTTGAACAGGCTGAGATCTTTCAAGTTCACCAGAGTGCTGAGACCTTCGATGACTTCGATGTTGTTGAATGACAAATCTGGGGTGGAATGGGGAAAAGAGTTTCCTTGTTGGAGTTCACAGAGAGAAGAAGAGGAGGGGGAGGAGGAGGAAGAGATTGGATTGATACCCCGCCCTTCACTCAGAGTCTCAGAGCGGCTTACAATCTCCTTCCTTTCATTTCCCCACAACAGGCACCCTGCGAGGTAGGTGGGGCTGAGAGAGCTCTTTTGAGGACTGCCCTTGAGAGCACAGCTCAGAGAGAACTTGTGACTGACCCAAGGGCACACCAGCAGCTGCATGTGGAGGAGGAGTGGGGAATCAAACCTGGTTCTCCCAGATTAGAGTCCACCGCTCTTAACCACTACACCAAACTGGCTCTTTGGAACAGTTTAAAACCTTTATTGCTAGGCGGTTTCATATTCACACAAGCAGATTTTTTTTTTAAAAAAAGGATCGGACTCAACGATCCTTGCTGCTACTGCATGAAATGATTGTTGCTCTGGGTACTACTCGAACAAGAATGTAACTGGATCATCTCCTCTTGCTTTGGCGCCTCTGTCTACAGGGGAAGGCCGGCATGGCTTGGAAACAAGAGCCATGGCTGGGCTCCGAAGGTCTCCAGTAGTAAGGAGTTTGGCCTTGCTCCGTCTTGGTCTTAAGTAGACAGAGGGTTTTGATCAGGGGTCATTTCCTGCAGGAGCGCACAGGAGCGGAGCTCTGGCAGTAAAGGGCCCAGGGGGCAGGCACATGCAACAAGCCCCACCCCCTGCTCCCAGCAGCCCTCAGTTAGAGCAAGAAGCAGCCAGGTAAGCTGCAGAGCCCCCCCCCCCCGGGTCCCCAGTCCAAAACAGTCCAGTGGCACCTTTAAGACCAATTTTTATTCAGGTACAAGCTCTCCCTCCTCTGCGAGGGCAGATCTGCACATCCCCCCCCCCATAGCTAGCAATTCAAAACAGTCCAGTGGAGTCTGAGCGGTAGGTGTTGCCTTCTGACACACTTCCGGTGACGTCAGGGGGTGTGGCATATGCAAATGAGTTATGCTAATGAGCTCCTGCACCTCTTTTTCTACGAAACAACCCCTGGTTTTGATAGCCTTTTTGGGTGGTGTCTGTCCAAAGCCCTGCCTTTCTGGAACAAAGTTGTCGAGTTAAAGAACCAGGTATCCTGGAGATGAGCACTCAAGCAGGGCTGGGAACTATAAGATGGTTTGGAAGAAACAGAGCTGGAGAGGGCCTCAGAGGTCATCTAGTCCAACCCCCTGCACAAGGCAGGGAATTCACAACTACCCCACCCCCTGCCGCCCAGTGACCCCTATGCTATGCCCAGGGGAAGGCAAAAAAACCTCCAGGATCCCTGGGCCAATATGGGCCTGGAGAAAAATTGCTTCCTGACTCCAGTTGGTGATCAGCATTTCCCTGGGTGTGTAAGAAAGGGCCACAAGGACCAAGCACTGATGCAACCCTTCCTGCCCTCCCGCTCGCCATCTGTCTAAATTCACAGTCAGCATTGCTGTCCATTGGCCATCTAGCCTCTGATTAAAATCCTCCACAGAAAGAGAGCCCCCTCCACCCCTCCCGGGAAGCCGGTTCCACCGAGGAACTACCCTGTCAGGAAGCTCTTCCTCATGTTCAGCCAAAAACGTTTTTGATTTAATTTCAATCTGTTGGTTCTGGTCTGACCTTCAGGGGCAACAGAAAAGGCCTCCACTCCAAGACAACTTGGGAGTTTTATCAACAGGGGCAAGGCTACCTTCTTCGGGAGGGAAGGTGGCCTCACTGTTTTGGTGGTCTGTGGCGGGGCTCACGTATGAAATCTCCCCCACCACTTGCGTCTCTGGAGACCTCTGCTGATAATGGAGGATCGTCACATCTCAGACCCCCCCCCCCTAAAACTGTTGGAAATATGTGCGTTGCAAGGTCTAAATTGCAGTCGTTATAGGGTTAATCTGTATACCTTGTGTGCTGTTGTTTAGCCTGACCCCAGAAGGAAACCTGGCTCAGAGCCAATGCAAACAAAGCCCAGGAAACTGAAGTCTGTTTACAAACATCATTGGTTAATGTAATCAGGTGATTTCCTTCTAGGGGTCAAGAAGGAGGAGAATTTCCGTTGTTGTTGTGGTGGTGGTTATTGTTGTTGTGAGACCCTGTGGTTGGTCTCTTGTAGCTCTAAAGATGGAGCCTTAGTTATTTGTTATTTTGTAGGTTTCCTGTGTACCCTACCCTTAGAAATAAAGATTTTTAAACAGAAAGAAATGCTTCCTCTCCAGTGAAGCGGGAAGTATTTAAGTATTTTTGCCTATTTTCCCAACAAAAACTACTTTCAGGAACAAAGCAGCCTAACTCCCTCAGCACCCCAATTCCCCAAACAGGATGAGAACGTCAGGCAGCCGAATGGGGAAAGTCAAAAGGCAGGGGAGAGTTCGACCCAGGCAAGTCCTGCCTGGCTGTGGGGTGCAGGCGGAAGGGCAAGATCCCGCCGGTCGCAGCACCTTATCCTTCCTGCAACTTTGTCTTCTGTTGCCCTTGCAGGCATCCTCTGCAAGAGTCACTCTACTAAATGGAATACCGTTACAGCATCTACACTCCTCTTTCCCCCACATTACCCCCACACGTATCCCCTGCACTGATTTTGCCACCTGGAAACCAGAAATCTAACTAATACAAGAAAGAAGATTCCAAAAAAGAAGAGCTGGATTCAAGTTCGACACCACCTTCGAGCAGGGGCCATTTCCTGCAGGAGTGCACAGGAGCAGAGCTCCGGCAGTAAAAAGCCCAGGGGGCAGCTAGGTAAGCTGCAAAGCCCCGCCCCCCCGGGTCCCCAGTCCAAAACAGTCCAGTGGCACCTTTAAGACCAAGTTTTATTCAGGTACAAGCTCTCCCTCCTCTGAGAGGACAGATCTGCATGTCCATCCCCCCCAATAGCTAGCAATCCAAAACAGTCCAGTGGAGCCTGAGCGGTGGGTGTTGCCTTCTGACGCACTTCTGGTGATGTCACGGGGTGTGGCATATGCAAATAAGTTATGCCAATGAGTTACGCTAATGAGCTCCTGCACCTCTTTTTCTACGAAATGACCCCTGCCTTCGAGACTAACTGGAGTTACGGGGCATGAGCTTTCGAGAGTCAAAGCTCCCTTTTGTCAAACACGAATAGAAACAGAGACCTCCGGGTCCCTTTATCCTCGGCGGAAGGTGGGAGGGGCATTGTAAAGAATGTTTGCAGAGGATGGCCCTAAGGATGTCCGACTTGCCTCAGCTAGGGCCAGGGCCTTTTTGGGCTTGGCTCCCACCTGGTGGAATGAGCTCCCTTATGAGATCGGGGCCCTGCAGGACGTATTACAGTTCCACAGGGCCTGTAAGATGGAGCTCTTCCAACAGGCCTTTAGCTGAGGCAGCGGGCGTCCATCTGACTCTACACTGCCAGTATTAACATCATCTGTCAAGGCGTATTGTATATTCAGTACTGTAGTGTTTACAGGGGTCATTTTGTAGAAAGAGAGGTGCAGGAGCTCATTAGCATAACTCATTGGCATAACTTATTTGCATAGGCCACACCCCCTGACATAACCAGAAGTGTGTCAGAAGGCAACACCCACCGCTCAGGCTCCACTGGACTGTTTCGGATTGCTAGCTATTGGGGGGGGGGGAACGTGCAGAACTGTCCTTGCAGAGGAGGGAGAGCTTGTACCTGAATAAAACTTGGTCTTAAAGGTGCCACTGGACTGTTTTGGGCCGGGGGGGGGGGCTCTGCAACTTACCTGGCTGCTTCTTGCTCTGACTGAGGGCTGCTGGGAGCAGGGGGTGGGGCTTGTTGCATGTGTCCGCCCCCTGGGCTCTTTACTGCCGGAGCTCCGCTCCTGTGTTTTAATTTTAACTGATTTATATATTCCGAATATTAACTGTAAATCTGCATTGTGTGTATACCGGTTTGACTGGAACCCACCCTGAGCCTGCTGTGTGGCTAGGGTGGGATATAAATTTAATAAAATAAAGAAGAGGAGGAGGAGGAGATTGGATTTATACCCCGCCCTTCACTGGGAGTCTCAGAGCGGCTTACAAACTCCTTTTCCCTTCCCCTCCCCACAACAGACACCCTGTGAGGTCGGCGGGGCTGAGAGAACTATGGCTTGCCCAAGGTCATCCAGCAAGTGCAAGTGGAGGAGTGGGGAATCAAACCCGGTTCTCACAGATTAGAGCCCGTGCACTTAACCACGCCACCAAACAAAAGCACAATGCATCTTGTAATCAGCTGGTTTAGGGAAGGAGGGAAATGCCTGGGGCACTCTGAGATCTTAATTTCTACTCAGGCCTGACGAAGGGAGCGTTGACTCTCGGAAGGTCAGACCCTGAAGCTCTTGTTGGTTTCTCAGGTGCTGCCGGACTCGAAGCTGTTCTACCGCAGCCCAACGGGGCGGCCCTTGGAAACAATCTGAACAGAATGTTATTCATGACATGCCCATCTTTTAAACAAAAGACTTCCCGATGAGGTCATTCTGTTTTGCTAACAGGCTGGGGTTGAGACACGGCGGTGGGAACAAAAGGCTTCTCTCATGAAGCACGACCTGACCATGAATGCGGCCCTACAGGCCGGGCGAGCTAGACTTTCACTGGGTGTTCTTTGGAGAACACTATGCTCCCGCCGCCTCCTGCTGGTAATCTGACAGGCATGCGGGTTTTACGTTTAGAGGTCACCGTGCCAATTCCAACCTGGGGTGAGCGGCGAATGCAAACACCTGGCCGGCCAAGAGGCAAACGGCGTTTGTTGGTCTCTGGGCAGGTGGCACGAGCGCAGCACAGGGGAGCACCGCTCTGCACCCAAAATATTTCCAAAAAAAGCTTGCCCCCACAGTCACTGGATGCGGCGGCCTACGTACTCAGGCTGCATGAGGTAATTGCTACAAGGAGGTGATCGCCACAGAGGAATGTCAAGCGGCGCTTACACAAATCCCTTACCCAGCCAGACCAGATGAACCAGACTTTCCAACGCCTCAATCTTCTCAATGATGTTGTTGTCCAGCTGCAGTTTTGTCAGATTGACGAACTGCCAGAGATTGTCAATCTTCAAGATATCTGGAACCCAAAACAATCATCTGTTTTAAGGTGGCTCGGGTTTAACCAACAGCCAGTGTGGTGGTGCAGTTTGGGTTTGAATCTCTCGCTCCGTCACGGAAGCTCCTCGGGTGACCTCGGATCAGCCACACACTCTCAACCTAACCTACCTCACAGGGTTGGTGGGGTTTTTTGTTAGAACAAGAGGAGGAGGAGATTGGATTTATACCCCGTCCTTCACTACCCAAAGGAGTCTCAGAGCGGCTTACAAAATCCTTTCCCTTCCCCTCTCCACAACAGACACCCTGTGAGGTAGGTGGACCTGAGAGAGCTCTCTTGAGGACTGCCCTTGAGAGAACAGCTCTGAGAGAACTTGTGACGGACCCAAGGTCACACCAGCAGCTGCATGTGGAGGAGTGGGGAATCAAACCCGGTTCTCCCAGATTAGAGTCTGCGCTCCTAACCACTACACCAAACTGGCTCTTCCAATCTCCTTCCCTTCCCCTCCCCACAACAGGCACCCTGAGAGAGCTTTCTCGAGGACTGCCCTTGAGAGAACAGCTCTGAGAGAATTTGTGACTGACCCAAAGTCATGCCAGCAGCTGCATGTGGAGGAGCGGGGGAATCAAACCCGGTTCTCCCAGATTCGAGTCTGCGCTCCTAACCCCTACACCAAACTGGCTCTCCTTTATTGTCAAATTTCTAGCAGTTTACAAACAGGATAGTATAACTAAGTCCTGAGTCCAGGGTTGTCGTGAGCATAAAATGGAGAATGACGTTGGCTGCTTTAGGTAATTGGGGAGAAAGGCGGGGTATGGATGAAGTAAATAAATAAAAATAAAATAAACCTTGGCGGCAACTTACGAGATCACTCTTTTGTCTCTACGTGAACTGTCCTAGCATAAGCCCTGACCCGGATGGAACAGGCTAGCTCGATCTCATCAGATCTCAACAGCTAAGCAGGGTCGGCCCTCGTTAGTACTCAGATGGGGGATCCCCCCAAGGAAAGCCAGGGTGGCTACGCAGAGGCAGGCAAAGGTAGAGCACTTCTGAGCATCTCTGGCCTCGAAAACCCCATCTGGTGGCCCCAAACTGGCTGCAGAACCAAGCCTGCAGCACTGCTTAATAACTGCCAAACATTGTCGTTCCATTGTCGCCATCTGCACTTTATTGTTTGTATGTAATCTGCACTTTATATTTTATTGTTGAATTTTATCTGTTTTTATTGTAAATTATTATTGTACGCCGCCTTGAGCCTGCTTGTCAGGGAAGTTGGGATAGGAATCGAAATAAATAAATAAATAAAGTCTTATCGCTAGGAGACAGACGAATCAAGGAAATGCAGCCCCTCTTGAAGGAGCTGTCTGAATGGGTACGTCAGGAGTTAAATGACTAAGATGGGGGAGACAAACAAGTATGCAGAGGCTAGCTGTACTAGCCCACGGACATCCGTGGAATCAGAAGAGGGGAACACAGGGGCCCCCCAACCTTTTTGGGGCCTGCGGGCACCTTTGGAATTCTGACACAGGGCAGTGGGCACAACAATCGGCTGCTGCAGGAGGAGGTGCTAACCACACGTAGGAAGCCCACAGGCGGGGAGAAGAGGGGGGGTAAGTTTTAAAAAATACAGCGGGAAAGAGGAGTGACAGAAAATAAAACCAATTTAAGAGGGAATTAGATAAGCACATGGAGCAGAAGCGCACCAGTGGCTGTTAGCCACAAGGTCTAGGTAGGAACTCTCGGTTTGGGGCAAGTGATGCTCTGTCTTCTTGGTGCTTGGGGGGCGGGGGAGCAACAGTGGGAGGGCTCCTAGTGTCCTGGCCCCACTGCTGGTCCTCCTGATGGCACCTGGTATTTTTGGCCACCGTGTGACAGAGTGTTGGACTGGGTGGACCATTGGCCTGATCCAACATTGGCTTCTCTTATGTTCTTATGTTCAATATGGTGGCGATAGCTGCAATTAAACCAATGTTCTTACAATCTGCACAGCCGACCCGATCATCAGTGGCCAATCAGAAGCCCTGCTGGGCAGAAGTTGCACCCGGCCCCAACCAGTTTCTGAAAACACCTGGTGGGCACGAGTAAGAAAAAGAAGAGGTTCAATTTATACCCTGCCCTTCACTACCCAAGGGAGTCTCAGAGCGGCATACAAACTCCTTTCCCTTCCCCTCCCCACAACATTCACCCTGTGAGGTAGGTGGGGCTGAGAGAGCTTTGACAGAAACTGCTCTTTTTCAAGGACAGCTTTTATCAGAACTACGGCTTGCCCAAGGTCATCCAGCAGGTGCAAGTGGAGGAGTGGGGAATCAAACCCGGTTCTCCCAGATTAGAGTCCGCGCACCATGTTGAGGACCCCTGGGGCAGTATTCCCTCTAAGCTGAGTTAGTGTGAGCCAGCTCCCGGTTTTTCAGCCTCCGGCTCACACATTTTTGTCTTTGCTCGGGAAGGATGGGCTCCAGAGCAAACTAAATTTATCCAGCAGCCAAATCGCTCGCTCACGACTTTAATGCCGGTAGCTCAGGAAGTAGAATTTTTTGCTCACAAGACTCCACAGCTTAAAGAGAGAGAGCATTGCCCTGGAGTAGCAGCCCGAGACTGCCCTGTAAGGCAAACGTTGCATTCTTCCGAGCTTTACTTCTGAAATCAAGCTGCAGCTCCTTGACGTCTTTGAAATTGATCCCTTCCCTCTTGGCCAGCTGCCCTGCTTCCTCTTTGGGACCTTGCTCCTCCACTGCCTTCTGGAGCATCTCGCCATCGATGACGTTGGGCTCTATGCTGTCGTACAACCGACTGGTCATCTTTGAGCTGGGGAAGGGCCGTCAAGGCGAGCAGGCAAAGGGGTTCTCTCAGACCGACTGTGGGCACTAAAAGTTAACCACAGGCAACAACCAATTAAAATCTCATTCTCACGCAAAGGGCTTGTAAGCAATGTAATTATACTACCCGACACTCATGCATCTCCATCGACCCATATCCCAGACTAATTATATAAACAGAAGACTGTTGTGGAAGAGGAGGAGACTGGATTTATACCCCGCCCTTCACTCGGAGTCTCAGAGCAGCTTACAAACTCCTTTCCCTTCCCCTCCCCACAACAGACACCCTGAGAGGTAGGTGGGGCTAAGAGAGCTCTCACAGAACTGTCCTTGAGAGAACAGCTCTGACAGAACTATGGCTTGCCCAAGGTCATCCAGCAGGTTCAAGCGGAGGAGCGGGGAATCAAACCCGGTTTGCCCAAATTAGAGTCCGTGCACTTAACCACCACACCAAAGTGGCTCTCAGTATCAGCAGAAATGGCAAGTTTACTATTCATAGTATGGGAATAGTTAAATTTCTTGATTCTTGAAATTATCTGAATATCATATTAAAGGTGATGAAGATATTGATTGTAGTTTTAATCTTTTTATTTAATATTCCATTTGTATTTAAATATTTAGTAAGAACCAAACTTAGGTTTTGACAAATGATTAAGACGATATTCGGGTTTTAACAATGATTTAATTTTAGCCGGATGTTTGTTCAACAGTTAAAGATGTAATCTTTCTTATTGCTAATAGATGATCGCTAACATTAGGAAAGTTCTTGTTTATTCTTTTAAAAACAGAATCCATCCCAAAACACCGTAATACTGATATTTTATTGTCTGCGTCTACATTTGAAATATGTATTCTTACTAATACATCTCATTTTCCTTGTTGTATATAACAACCCATAATATTTGGTAAATTTGAGGAATCTATATTTTCCCTTACCCCCCCTCTTCCCTTTTGTACTCCACTTGTTTTTAAGAAAATTAATCATGTATGTACTAACCTTTTGTACTGCTTGCATACCTCTTTTGTCCCAACTGTGTTGAGAGAAAGATGTGCTTAAAATAAATAAATTAGCCTTCCATAATTACTACAATTCAGATTCCACCAGAAAAACGTCAAGTACTGTCCTCCAACGCTTGGAAAGAAAAGACTTCAACCACTTACTCACTGTCTTTACATCTACTGGAAAAAGCATGCATGAAACATCTATTTACTTATACTCTGCCTTCCTGGGAACCCAAAGAGGCTTACATTACTCTCCTGTCCTCTTTTTCATCCTCACAATAACCCTGTTAAGGCAGGTATAGTGATCTGAGTGTCAGAGAAGGAGACACAGGTTCAAATCTTCCAGAATTAAAGCCCACGAGACCAGTCTCCCCAGGAGAAAAGGGCTGCTTTGGAGGGTGGATTCTGTGGCTTTACAGCCTGCTGAGGTCCCTCTTGAGGGTTGCCAGCTCTGGCTTGAGATCTGGGGGATAGAGCCAGAGGAGGGTGAGGTTTGGGGAGGGGAGGGACTTCAGTGGGGTATAATGCCATACAGTTGACGTTCCAAAGCAGCCATTTTCTCCAGGAGAAAAAGCAGTGATTCAGTTGGAAAAACCAACAAAGGACCAGAAACCTGTGAATATAATACAAAGAATTTATATTAAAAAATTACTTGTAAACTTTTATCAAATGTTCCAATCTGAATGAAGAATGTTATACAGAATGTCTCTGGTGTCAGCCAACAAATTTCCCGTCGCGGATAGTCCTTACCACTGAAGCAAGAAAGTCCGATGCTGTAACCTGTTCCTGAAGAACTGTGGAAACGGGATATTACCGGCCCCCTGTTAAAAGGATCGCCTTCTCTCCATCAACATCGGACTTTATTGCTTCACTGGGAAGGACTGTCTTAGAGAGGAAATTTGTTGCCACCTGGAGGTTGGCAACCCTATCCCTCCCCAGATCCCCCCCCCTTTCCAAATCCCCAGCAATGCTCCCTCTAAGCTGTGGAGTGAGTCTTGTGAGAAAAAATTCTACTTTGCGAGCTGCTGGCATCAAAGTTGCGAGCAAGCGAGCGATTGGGCTACAGCATAAATTAAGTCTGCTCTGGAGCCCTCCTTCCTAAGTGGAGATGAAAATGTGCAAACTGGAGGCTAAAAAAACTGGGAGCTAGCTCACACTGACTCAGCTTGGAGAGAACACTGACTCCCAGGCCCCAGCTAGAGGTTGAAACCCCACCACGAAACTGCACCAGTTGCCTTTCTGCCTGTCGTACTCATCTATTATACGCGCAGGACAAAATTACGTCTTTTTTCCTAATTTTAAAAATTAAATTAGGTGGCTCCTCTGCAATGCTCCCTTTAAGCCGTGGAGTCTTGTGAACAAAAATTGTATTTTGTGAGTGCCAGTGCATTGAAGTTATGGGCCAGCGATTTGGCTGCTGCATAAATGAGTTTGCTCCGGAGCCACATCCTTCCTGAGCTAAGACAACAATGAGTGAGCCGGAGGCTAAAAAAACTGTGAGCTGGCTCACACCGACTCAGCCGAGAGGGAACACTGCTTGCAAGCGATGCTCCCTCTAAGCTGAGGGAGTCCTGTGAGCAAAAATTCTACTTTGTGAGCTGCTGGCATTGAAGTTGTGAGCGAGCGATTTGGCTATACTGCATGAATTATACTGCAACAATCAAAGACCAGCGCCAGGAGGACGTCGTCGGACGAGCTCCCGCAGACAACAACGACTCGCTACAAGGGTGCCTGGTAGGGCTAGTCACTCTCCCCCTTGTATGTATGTGGCCCTAGGTTAGGATTGGCTTGTGTTGT